>NC_090653.1:253814331-254114331 GCF_040937935.1 Hyperolius riggenbachi
AGGACAGTCCGGGACATGACCTCTGCGGGCGGCAAGTGGATTCCGACACACGCCATCAATCAGAGAGGAGATGCCCTGCAGGTGGTGAAACCTTGTCAGCTTGTATAAGAGTTAAGAGCTACCTCAGCCATGTCCTCAAGGTCAAAGGTGAAATATGACTTACCCAGAAGGGAAAACAGGCGGGACGACTGCTCATTGGTAGACATGGTCATTTCTGACAAAGTCGGTTAGGTAAGGAGAACTGATGGCTAAACCCTGAGCTTATGTATAAAGTCATCTCATGTTTTATTTAGGCTGAGCAATCCAGTGGCTTAACAACAAATCATGGGCCCCTCAATGTTTACACCCCATTCCTTGCCTACCCCTGGTGACCCTCATAGGCTGGAGGCCCATCTTGCAAGGGTCATATGACAAGTGTGGCCATCGTAATCATCGCATCCATAACGCGTGTAGCCAAAAAAACACCTGATCTGGAGGATACCAGGGGCGTAACAATAGACCCTGCAAGGGATGCAGCCGCAGGGGGGCTCAGAAGCTACGCCACTGAGAAAACTGAAACTAGAAACATCTTACTATGGTCAAGTCAGAGAGACACACAACTAAGGGCAAGGAGAGAGAAAACTTTCTGCTCTCTGCACAATTGTTCTAATGACTGCATCTACTCAGCCACTGATAAGGAATCATACAAAGTTTTGTAGTCAAAGATTGGTAGACAGTCCCTATTCAGTGTACAGGGGTAGGGAGCCCATCCAACGTTTTGCAGGCGGGCCTAGTGATTTCTAGTTATGCCCCTGGAGGTTGGACCCCTTTATCAGAGGTGTGAAGTAGTAGCTGGGGCCCTCCGTACAGCTCTGGGCCCCCCTGCAGTGCAGCGGCAGGTGCTGCTCTCTTATAGTTACGCCCCTGTTGGGCATACATATAGAAGATGTGATAAGCTATTGATGTGTACCTGACATAGACCATTTGCCACATTGCCCCACATTATATAAGATTTCTGCAGAGATTGGATCTGACACCCCTCTCCCCACCATACCCACTAGCTGTGTCCTGCTCGCTGCATCACAAAGCTCACACTACAATCCCTGCCATACAGGGGTGTAACTAAAAATCACTGCAGCCCCCCTTCCTGCAAAACTTTGGAGACTTTTGAGATTTTACACTGCATGGGCACTAGGGGGGGTATGGTTATTTAAACTTGGGGGCGTCCAGACAGGTGGCAGAGGGGGCGTCGCTAGGCTGATTCCTGATAAATTTCAAGCTAAAATCTATCCGGAACTGGCCTGCAATGAGATTCGTTCAGATAACGATCTGTCTCTTGCTTGATCTGCCCATAGAGCTCACAATCTAATCACTACCATAGAAACAGTAACCAAGAATTGAACATCATCCCAATCAGTAGCTGATACCCCCTTTCCCGTGAGAAATCTTTACCTTTTCTCAAACGAATTATCAGGAGGTTCTGTATGGCTGATATTGTGGTGAAACCCCTCCCACAGTGTGATGTCAGGACCAAGGTCCTAACAGTTTCCTGTCTGTGATCCTCATTGCCTTGTGGGGAAAAAGCTGTTTACAGCCGTTTGCAACTGCCAAAAAGGTAAGCAGCATCTCCTTCCACTGACATCACCTGCCAGCAGTAAAAATGTCACCATGTAATAAATGTCAGAATGTAAATCAGGGAGAGGAAAGATTTTACAATGGGCAAACACTGACTAGATCATTTATACATCATTATTGTAAAAATGAAGCACTTTTATTACATTATTTTCACTGAGGTTCCTCTTTAAGCTAGCCATACATCTAGCGATTCTGATTCAATCGACAAAGCGATCGACTTTATTAAAGAGACTCTGTAACAACAAAAACCTCCCCTGGGGGGTACTCACCTCGGGTGGGGGAAGCCTCCGGATCCTAATGAGGCTTCCCACGCCGTCCTCTGTCCCACGGGGGTCTCGCTGCAGCCCTCCGAACAGCCGGCGAAAGAGCCGACTGTAGCTTCAATATTTACCTTTGCTGGCTCCAGCGGGGGCGCTGTGGCGACTTTCGGCACGGAAATAGACGGAAATACCCGATCTCCGTCGGGTCCGCTCTACTGCGCAGGCGCCGGAAACTTGCGCCTGCGCAGTAGAGCAGACCCGACGGCGATCGGGTATTTCCGCCTACTTCGGAGCCGACAGCCGTCAGAGCGCCTGCGCAGGAGCCAGGAAGGTAAATATTACGTCACCGCTGCACGGAGGGCTGCAGCGAGACCCCTGACGGATGGAGGACGGCGTGGGAAGCCTCATTAGGATCCGGAGGCTTCCCCCACCCGAGGTGAGTACCCCCCAGGGGACGTTTCGTCGTTACAGTTCCTCTTTAAGGAATCGACTTCAGTATGGTTGATCGAGTGTCGATTGACTAATGACCCACACCCTATCTGACTGGATGATGTGTCTCCATGCTCTGAATGCAAAAATCAATTCAGAGTCGATGGAATGACATGTGAACAGTACCGATTCCTGTGCGATTGAGCGATATCTTGCATCCTGCTCATTCCACTAAGCTGGTCGATTCAACATGATATCAGCCAATTTTCACTGATTGGGAATTCTGGAACACACTCGATTCTCTCTCGATTCTATAACATGATCGAATTGAATGGTTGATCGTACAGCCAAAACGCTATGACCCCCTTTAGTCTACCACAGTCATAGCCTAATATCCTACCATATTATTATTATGTATTTATATAGCACTGACATTTCCTGCAGCACTTTACAGAGTACATAGTCATGTCAATGACTGATCTCAGAGGAGCTCACACTCTAATCCTACCATAGTCATAGTCTAATGTCCTACCATATTATTATTATGTATTTATATAGCACTGACACCTTCTGCAGCACTTTACAGAGTACATAGTCATGTCACTGACTGTCCTCAGAGGAGCTCACAATCTGATCCTACCATAGTCATAGTCTGATGTCCTACCATATTATTATTATGTATTTATAAAGCACTGACATCTTCTGCAGCACTTTACAGAGTACACAGTCATGTCACTGACTGTCCTCAGAGGAGCTCACAATCAAATCCTACCATGGTCATAGTCCTATCATGTCCTACCAAATTATTATTATGGCACTGACCAGGGGCGTTCCTAGGGTCCTTGGAGATCGGGGGCACCTGTGGGCACTAGGTGGGGGGGTATATGCGGCACGCTATGCACACCGCAACAAAAAATGGGCATGGCCATGTGGTGAGTGGGTGTGGCGAAATGTACATGAACTTAGCAGCAGTGTAAGCTACAGATAATGGACCTGCCCATCGAAATATTGGATAAAGCCCCCTGTCCTTTATTTAGATAATTTACAATCAGTATAGGCATAGATCAAAGATGTATACACACATACAATTTTGATTGGTCAATCACTGACCAATTTTACCACCCCCATGCAGTAAGTGGGCCAACAGACAATGAATTTGATGAACAGAGCTAAAATTGGCTAATCAAAATTATATGTGTGTACCAGGCTTTACAGCTAATACTGTACATACTGAAAGTAGCAGGGATCAGCATACAATACAGCTGGTTTACAATCAGTAAAGGCACAGAGTAACACCTTACACTGTACACACTGGAGGTAGATCAGCACACAGTGCCGGCACTAGAGAACAGCGTATACTGTACATACTGTAGGCAGCAGAATTCAGCACACTGCAGCTAGCACGCCGAAAAATAAGAGGATCACGTTGTGCGGCGCGCTTGGCGCGCCGCACCGGAAAATAGGTGGGCCATGGACCAGAATGTGGGTGTGGTAACGGGTGGAGACAAATTTACATGAACTTAGCAATGGTGGGACATTAGATTAGGACAGTGGTGGCGAACCTTTTGGAGGCCGAGTGCCCAAACTGCAACCCAAAAGTCACTTATCTATCGCAAAGTGGCAACAGCAATTTAAACTAAATACTTTAAAAACGTTTTAACTCATACATGAACATTATGGAAAATCCAAGTTGAAAATAAACTGTGAAGATAAACAATTTCATCCATCCTACTCCTGAAAAATGTATTACATTTTTTAGAACCTTCCAGTTTTATTTTCTGTTTTAAAAAGCTAAAAAAGTAGGTTTAATGCTATTGTCTCATATGATGATGATTCAGCTTTTCCCATAGTCTCGCAGTTAGCAATCATGTGACCCACAACAAGACAAATTCAGCAATCGTGAGGCCCCTATCAAGACAAATTCAGCAATCATGAGGCCCCCAACAAGACAAATTCAGCAATCGTGACACCCCGACATGACAAATTCAGCAATCGTGAGGCCCCCAACATGACGGCCCCCAACAAGACAAATTCAGCAATCATGAGGCCCCCAACAAATCATGAGGCCCCCAACAAGACAAATTCAGCAATCTTGAGGCCCCCAACAAATCATGAGGCCCCCAACATGACAATTTCAGCAATTTTGAGGCTCCCAACAAATCATGAGGCCCCCAACAAGACAAATTCAGCAGTCATGAGGCACAAAAAATAGACAGCATTTCACATAAATAGGCAGAATGCACCCTTAATATGGTAGACACCTCTCACCTGGCTTCTGAATTCTCCTGTACTGGCTGCTGTGCCTGGCAATACTGTTTTTGGCTGAATTAGGGATGATGTGTGGTCTGAAAGGCCTGGCAGTGATGCTGTGGCCGATGCTGTGGGTGGGTTGGCTGGCGGCGATGCTGTGACCTGGCTGGCGGTAATGCTGGGCTGTTGAAGTAAATGCTGGCCTGACTGGTGGTGATGCTGTGGCCTTTATGACAGTGATTCTGGGCTGGTTGGCTGGTGGTGATGCTGGGCTGGCTAGCCTGGATATTTTAGGTAGTGACAGGTGCCCCTAGTTAAGGTAGTGCCAGGAGTCCGCCAGTTTAAGTAGCGACAGAAGGCCCCCAGTTTAGGTAGTGACAGGCGCCCCCCAGGTTAGGTAGTGAGTGACAGGGACCCCCAGGTTAGGTAGTAAGTGACAGGGACTCCCAGTTAGGTAGTGAGTGACAGGGACCACCAGGTTAGGTAGTGAGTGACAGGCGCCCCCCAGTTAGGTAGTGAGTGACAGGGACCCCCAGGGTAGATAGTGAGTGTCAGGGACCCCCAGGTTAGGTAGTGAGTGACAGGGACCCCCAGTTAGGTAGTGAGTGACATGGGCCACCAGGTTAGTTAGTGAGTGACAGGGACCACCAGGTTAGTTAGTGAGTGACAGGGATCACCAGGTTAGTTAGTGAGTGACAGGGACCCCCAGTTAGGTAGTGAGTGACAGGGACCAGGCACCAGGTGCGGTAGTTAGTGACAGGCGCCCCCCAGTTAGGTAGTGAGTGACAGGGACCCCTCACTTACCTCCCAGCAGCAGCAGCTTCAGACCTCGATCAGCGGGCGACCCGACCAGTTAGAGCGGGCGCACGGATGCACCACGCTCTATATGCGGAAGTGATGTCTCTTCCGCATATCAGTGTGGTGTGCTAGGTCCTAGTGCCCGCACTAGTGGTTGCCGGCTGATCGAGGTCTGATGCTGGGGGGAAACAGCGGCGGCCGGGGGAGACAGCGGGGACCCCAATAAATAGATTGGGGGCACCCGCGGATATGTTGGGGCACAGGCCCCCCTAAAATAGGGCTAGCAACGCCCCTGGCACTGACATCTTCTGCAGCACTTTACAGAGTACACAGTCATGTCACTGACTATCCTCAGAGGAGCTCACAATCTAATCCTACCATAGTCATAGTCTAATGTCCTACCATATTATTATTATGTATTTATATAGCACTGACATCTGGTGCAGCACTTTACAGGGTACATAGTCATGTCACTGACTGACCTCATGGGAGCTCACAATCTAATCCTACCATAATCATAGTCTGATGTACTACTATATTATTGGTATGTATTATTATTTATTGTATTTATAAAGCGCCAACATTCTATGCATTGCTGGACAAATAAATAGAGATACTTACAATTTTAACAAAGGGTGTCAGACAGAGTGCTATTTAACGCTGGATTTAAGCCATTGGCAAGCACATGTATCCAGCATTGGGCATTAGGCAATCCCCACCTGTGCCACGTACTGGGGGTCTTTCTGTAGTAGGCAATTCACTGCTAGCTGCATCAGCGCCAAAATGATTGCCTGGGCACCCGATTGGCAAAAACGAACACAATTGTCTGTTAGACGCCTGCCATTTGTGGAATGCTCCTCAGGGGCGTAACTACAAATGACGGGGCCTCCCAGCAAAACTTTGATGGGGTTCCCCAATGTTCAAACCCCATCCCTTGCCAACCCTTGGGGGCCCATCTCACAAGGGTCCAGTGGCGTAACAATAGGGGCTGCAGCCCCTGCAGAGCTGTTTTTGGGGGCAGGAGGGGTCGCAGTGCATGAGGAGAGAGCATTCAGCCACCTACATCAGTGGGGAGGGGGGCCACTCCCCCCTCCCTCACTACGGGCTCTCCCTTCAGCACTCCCCCCTCCCTCACCACGGGCTCTCCCTTCAGCACTCCCCCTCCCTCACCACGGGCTCTCCCTTCAGCACTCCCCCCTCCCTCACCTTGGGCTCTCCGTTCAGCACTCCCCCCTCCCTCACCACGGGCTCTCCCCTCAGCACTCCCCCCTCCCTCACCTCGGGCTCTCCCTTCAGCACTCCCCCCTCCCTCACCACGGGCTCTCCCCTCAGCACTCCCCCCTCCCTCACCACGGGCTCTCCCTTCAGCACTCTCCTCTCCCTCACCTCGGGCTCTCCGCTCAGCACTCCCCCCTCCCTCACCTCGGGTTCTCCCCTCAGCGCTCCCCCTCCAGCATTAATCAGTGGCAGCAGCGAGGCAGGAACAAGGACATACCTCCATGCGTTACACCGCCAGAGATTCCTCTCTCTAAGCATTGATGCTACTTCCTGTTTATCAGGAAGTAGCGTGAGGCACTTACAGAGACCAGACCTCTGGCGGTGGAACGCATGGAGGTATGTCCGTGTTCCTGCCCCGCTGCTGCCACTGATTAATGCTGGAGGGGAAGGTGCTGAAGGGAGAGCCCGAGGTTAGGGAGGGGGGAGTGCCCCCCCCCCCCCTCCCCGCTGATGTAGGTGGCTGAATGCTCTCTCCTCATGCACTGCGACCCTGGGGCACCCATGCTTGGCTATACTTGCTCATCTATACCTGGCTATACAGAGGGCACCCACGCCTGGCTATACTGTGGACACCCATGCCTGGATACACTGAGGGCACCTATACCTGGCTATACTTTGGGCACCTATTCCTGGCTATACTGAGGGGACCCATGGCTGGCTATACTGGGGGTCATCTATGCCTGGCTATACTGTGGGCACCTATTCCTGGCTATACTGTGGGCACCTATACCTCGCTATACTGTGGGCACCTATGCATGTCTATACTATGGGCACCTATGCCTGGGTATACTGTGGGCACCTATACCTGGCAATATTGGGGGCACCTAAACCTAGCTATACTGAGGGCACCTATACCTGGCTATACTGGGGTCACCTATACCTGGCTATACTATGGGCACTTATGCCTAGCTTTACTATGGGCACCTATGCCTGGCTATACTGGGGGCACCTATGCCTGACTATACTGTGGGCACCTATACCTGGCAATACTGGGGGCACCTATGCATGTCTATACTATGGGCACCTATGCATGTCTATACTATGGGCACCTATGCCTGGGTATACTGTGGGCACCTATACCTGGCAATACTGGGGGCACCTATACCTCGCTATACTGTGGGCACCTATGCATGTCTATACTATGGGCACCTATGCCTGGGTATACTGTGGGCACCTATACCTGGCAATACTGGGGGCACCTAAACCTAGCTATACTGTGGGCACCTATACCTGGCTATACTGAGGGCACCTATACCTGGCTATACTGAGGGCACCTATACCTGGCTATACTGGGGGCGGCTATAATGAGGGCACTTATACCTAGTTATTCCGAGAGCACCTATGCCTGGCTATACTGGGGGCACCTATACCTGGCTATACTGAGGGCACCTATACCTGGCTATACTGGGGGCGGCTATAATGAGGGCACTTATACCTAGTTATTCCGAGAGCACCTATGCCTGGCTATACTGAGGGCACCTATACCTGGCTATACTGGGGGCGGCTATAATGAGGGCACTTATACCTAGTTATTCCGAGAGCACCTATGCCTGGCTATACTGGGGGCACCTATACCTGGCTATGCTGTACTGGGGGCACCTGGCGGTGAGCTCCGTGCGCCGAAACCACCTGCATCGGCGCCTATACCTGGGGGGAACCCACATTTTCGCAGGGGGGCCCAGTGATTTCTAGTTACGCCCTGGGCCTGCAAGGGTCCTAAAACAAGTGTGGCCATAATGATCTTCACACCCATAACAAGTGTAACCACAAAACACCTCATCTGAAGGATGGACCCCTTTATCAGAGGGAGTGAAGCAGTAGCTGGGGGCCCCTATAGCTCTGGGGCCTCCTGTGGTTGCAGGGACTGCAGATACACCCCTGCATAGACTCTATCCAGCCTCCTGCCCCAAGTCTGCCGGGCAGTCACCCAGTTTGCATGCTTAATGTTGCTTTTGCTAAATGTCATAATACTTTTTATCATAGAGTTACCTGCGTTTAGACCTGGGGTAAACGCACTGTGCTGGCTGCACGTAAAGGTTAAGCAATTACCCAGGTGATGATGGCATGTCTAAATTCCATCGGGTGACATGTCACTTACTGCAGTGTATAAAGGTCACCCCGCAGACAAGGGTGGAGATGATGCTCAGCTATGCATTCAAGGGGACAGTTTGCTTTAGAAAATGTCCTATTTATCATCAGCTCAGTGGCAGTAGAGCATGGCGGCATGATGGATGTACTGTCGCTGCCGCCATCCCAGGGTGTGGGGAATTAAACAGTCTATTAGTTATGTGGGCTGCAGCAGCGAACCCTAGAAAAGTGTCTTCCCTTGCTTACAATAGAGCAATAGAGTTCAGCTATGTACTCTCACTAGATTATTTGTGCCTGAAACAACTGTTTGTTGTTGTGATCATTTTAGGTGAAAATGTGTTGCGAGCCCAGCGTGCCCCTCCCCTTTAAAGAACAAGCGACACCCACGCTAACCTAGAAATAAAAAAAACACATATACAAGTAGATAAATACTACTTCTACTTACATAACAGATGTATTGTGCTATCCACATAATGATTCCTGTGAATTTACAAAGGAAAGGCAGAAAATCCTATTCTAGGCAGTGCCAAGCTAATGCTGACATCATATCCTCCCTGACTCTTGTTTTCCCCCCTCCCTTCTCTTGCTCATTGTGTATTCATTAGCTGCCCTCCTCCCAGAGTCTTTTTTTTTATTTACACATCCAATCACTGAGTCACCTCAGCCTTGCTTGTAAACACAAGTGATCAGCTAGGCAGGGAAATAAATGGAAGAGGAGGAATATGTTGTAGATAAAAAGAACTCCCAGCATTCAAATGAACTCCCAGCATTCAACTTTTTGGCACTGTTAAATGCAGGATTAGCATCTTTATCACTTAATACACTCAGACCAGTTGCTGTTGAAATTTGATTTTTATGGTGACAATACCGCTTTAACAAAGGAATCTTCAATCGTCAGGTACCTCAGGAGAGAAAACAAACTGAAGCCCCATACACACTCAACAGCTGTCTTTTATGCAGCACAGTTGTCACATAGTTACGGTACATAGTTTGGGTTAAAAAAAGACATACGTCTATCGAGTTCAATTACAAGACTTTTGTTGTGAAACAAGTTGAAATACCTAAATAAAAGTATTTTGCTATTGTTCAAAAAGCTGATAAGACTGATGAGAAGTCAATACAACTGTTGGATTGACTTCTTATCAGTCTTATGAGCTTTTTGAACAATAGCAAATGACTTTTTTTTTTTTAGGTATTTCAACTTGTTTCACAACAAAAGTCTTTTGACAATTGTGCTGCATAAAAGACTGCTGTTGAGCGTGTGTATGAGGCTTGAGAACCACTATGCGGGTACATGAGATAACCTTCTATTGGAATAATACTCACAGAGTGTAGATGGCCTTTTATTCACTGTTGGTATAATACTCAGTGTTCAGGTTCTATTACTACCTGTTGGAAAACTACTCACAGTACTCAGGTTATTTATTAGTGACTGTTGAAATACTTGAAACAAGTTCAGGTCACCAATTACCAACTGTTCAAATAATTTTCCCAGAGTTCCGGTGGTTTGTTGCCAACCATTGCAATAATACCGCCAGTGTTCGTTCTGCCTATTACCAACTGTTGGAATAGTTGTTCAGGTCGCCTATTATCAACTGTTGGAATAATACTCAGTGTTTAGGTCGCCTATTATCAACTGTTGGAAAAATTCTCATTGAGTTCGGATGGCCCGTTACCAACCATTGGAATAATACCCACAGTGTTCGGGCTGTCTATTACAAACTGATGGAATAATACTCAGTGTTCAGGTCACCTATTATCAACTGTTGGAATAATACTCACAGTTTGTAGGTCACATGTTACCAACGATTGTAATAATACTCACATTATTCAGGTCACCTATTACCAACTCTTGGAATAACACCTACAGAGTTCAGAAGACCCATTACCTACCCATTGCCTTACTAACTATTGGAGTAATAATCACAGTATTTAGGCCACCTATTAGGTAACTTTATAAGATAAACTTTTTAGACCCATTCCTGCTAGACTTCTTAAAATATCCGCTCACTCGCTCCCCTCTGAAAATATCTCAATATGTGCCTAAAAAAATGTACCTATTTAGTTTATTGAAATTCTAAACTGTTTCAGTGTTTTGCAACCGCAAAATTATTTTGTAATAAACATTGTGGGGGATATTTAAGAGAGCCAATTACCCCTTAAAAGTGGAATATAACCCAGTATTTCTTCTTTGCTCTAAAATATTATTTACAGCATATATTATACTAATACAATAATTTTTTTTAGTAAAACAGCATTCAAAGTGTTACATCACAGGACTGACTTTTTCTCCTGCAGGGGTTTAGCTTATCTTCTGTATACATTCTTTACTTGATACAATTAAATAAACATTCTCTGGCTGTGCAGAAACTTCTGCTAATGAGTCCTGGGGTGAAACACAGGTCAGAAATCATTACTGGGTGCATTTAAAACAGAATGACAACAGTTATGAATAAAATGCACCAGCAGCTTTCAAAGTAAATAAACGGAACTTTGGGAAGTTATAATTTATAAATGAATAATAATACTTGTGCACAAAAGCAAATATGATAATTGTATGGGTTACAAAAAGTAGGAAAACACATTTTTGTTGAATATGTTGTGAGAGTTTTAAACCGCTTTTTAACTACTTTATTAAATAATGTCCCTGACGAGTTGTAGTGATGGTGAAACCAGTATGGCGGAGCTGAGCAGAGACAAGCACCAGACGGACATGGACTTGTGGAGCTGCTGAACGCCACGGCATAGGGTGAACCAGGAAGCCAGTGACTTGAGACCAAATGCTTTTCATGAGATGATTTTATATGTTAAAAGTGGTTTTACACCATATAAGTATTTTTACTCAAGGTACTTTGGTGAAGGCCAAGAGACTCACAATGACCTGTGCAATAGAGGTTAAACACGGTGTGCATGGGGACATTAGGGGGCTTCAGCGCACAGGCCACAAGCACCTATAGCCATAGCCGGATTTGAGGTAAGGCCACAAAGGCCTTCCTAGGGTACCAGAAAGTGAGGGGCGGGAAGTGGGCTGGCACACGAAGGGAGTTAAACTGCCAAACATGTAAACCACAGGGGTCACAGACCTGGTCTATGGCTGCCCTGCTTCCACAGGGGCAAGCAGTCGACTACAGCACAGGATGGGGGAAACACAGGACAAGGGAGCATAGGATGGGGGGCTCAAGACTAGGAGAGACACAGTGGGCAGGATCAGGTGGAAAGTGGGCCTTGGGCGGTAACATTTACAATTCCGGCCCTGCCTATAGCAAATAATCCTGATCTGCATGAGAGAAGGTTATATCAATGCCCTATCTGAGAATATGCTTGGAGTGTATGAAGGTACACCTGCAACACTCCCTCTCTTGCAATCCTATAAGGTAATAGGTGACATCAGTTCTTGGCGCTCTCCATACAGAGCTATAAATAGGACCTGGATATCATGACACATTGGCCTGCGATGTAGCATGCAAGAGAGAGTGTCGCGTTTCAGCCATAGCTCTGCCCCACAGCAATGATCTAAATATTCTGGCATGAGACGATATCCAGCTTTTGTTATGTGCGTGACGGATGGCGAGCAGCCAGATGTGTAATACCAGATATGGACATCAGGGGGCAGTCAGGTATACAGAGAAGTATAGAGCATAGCTGGGTACATTACATGGTCGGGCACTTATGTCAGTAGTCCCAGTTTAGGCAGATTTTTTTTTATGATTTCATAGAATATTATTGAATTATTCATAAATATGGCACCATATGCAATAAAAAATGGAAAATACCTGCCGAACCAACTCATAGATCCTCATCTCTTCCTCAGGGAGTAGCAGTAGGGTATTGTACCGTGTTAGTCATCAGTAAAAGCAAGAAGTTTTAAACCAGGATGATACCATTTATTGGCTAACTACAAATGAATAAAAATAAGCAAGCTTTCGGCCTTGCAGCCTTCATCTGGCTTATATCCTGTTAGTTTGCAAACTGGTGGTAAAGACAGCTTATATACATGCAACATCAAAAGGGAAAACAGATATTTTTTCAAGCATAAATACATGTCATTAAGATGCCTTAATTCACACAGACCATCGACCTGGGGTTAGAGGTTGTAAGCTAAGATAAGGATCCTTGTTTAACACCTGCTCACAGACCTGGGAGTTGGACTGACCCAGAGGTATCGTAAATTCTTAGTTCACAAGTTCAGCTATAATGGCTGAGAAAGTTCAAATATCATCAGCCTCATACCAATATAGAAACTTGTTGTCCTTATTCAAATCGTTCTGCACAGCTTTGAACCACTTTATAAATTTTGTTTCTGCTATTAATCGAAGCTGTCTGTACCACCAGTTTGCAAACTAACAGGATATAAGCCAGATGAAGGCTGCAAGGCCGAAAGCTTGCTTATTTTTATTCATTTTTAGTGAGCCAATAAATGGTATTATCCTGGTTTAAAACTTCTTGCTTCCTCAGGGACCAACGACTGCCTGCTCATGCCCAGTAAGGTTGAACCACTCCCTCTTTAGTCACATGGGCATGTGGGATGAGCAGAAGGTGTGACTGCACTGCCAGATCAAGTCCCGCCTCCCTGCTGATTGCTAGTATAGCGTGGCTCTCAGTCTCTTGCAGGAAGAACAACTATACACTGACCAGAGGAGTAAATTAGTGGGAAGCTAGGAGTTCCTGATAAGTAAATTAAAATCTATGATATTAGTTTAAATTAATGTTCTATTAAATAGGAACTGTAACCCAGGATTGAACTTCCTCCCAATCAGTAGCTGACACCCCCTTTCCCATGAAAAATATTTACCTTTTCTTGAATACTGTAGATCATCAGGGGGTTTTGTATGGATGATATTGTGGTGAAACCCCTCCCACAGTGTGATGTCATGACCAAGGTCCTGTCAGTTTCCTGTGTGTGAGGCTTGTTGCATTGTGGGAAATAACAGCTGTTTCCAACTTCCAAGCAACTAGTATATATATACCTTCCAGGCTATCGCATCGTTGGGGGTCTGGTTATAGACAATGACAGTTGGTGCCGTCTGATTTTTTTTCTCATGTCTGCCAGTAGTAAAGATGATGGCCTGCAGGATGATTGTGGATTAAATAATATGAACACATTCAGTGGCGTAGCTAAGGAGCTGCGGGCCCCGATGCAAGTTTTACATTGGGGCCCCCCAAGCAATCTATGCAGAACAATTGATACGGCGCACCAAAACCTGCCAATGGTAACTACAGTGTCAGAGGTGCAAGAAGAGGATGGGGAACAGTTTGATAATAATTACCACTATTCAAAGTATCTATAGAAGTGATTATTAGCAGCACAAGACCAATAGAGGGCTAATACTGTAGTTGAGGGAGGGCTCCCCGGGGCCCCTTTAGCCCAAGGGCCCCGATGTGGTCGCTACTTCTGCAACCCCTATTGCTACGCCCCTGAACACATTACATGGCAAATATCAAGCAATTCTTGATCTCTCTTCTATTTTTTAACTTCTCACTTTGCAATGTATTGATTTTTTTCCCCTTTTCGCTAAAGTTCCTCTTTAAAAGCATACAATATAATAAAATTGTGCTTCATCTTTTTTTTCGCTTTTTGTTTTTTTTTCCAGTGTTTGCAAGAGAGAGATGCTACAGAGAGCAAGAGAGTGTTTGCAAGAGAGAGATTCTTCCACTCAGAGTATAAAGAAACTGCGCAAAACAGGAATTGGCTGTATCTCTTAATTAGTGATCTCTGAGCAACACAATAGCCAGGTAGCTCTTGGTGACCCAGGACCACTAGGAAAGTATAGGGGGCTAAAAGAAACTGAAAAGCCCTCCCACGTCGGGGACAAAAATATGATTTGCATATTCAGGACTCATGCATCATTGAAAACCACAGTTACTCACTTAAAGTTGAAGTAACGCAAATACTTTCTTTTTTAAAGTGAACCAGAGACGAAGCACCCTTGTGTATTTTACCATAGAAATCAGTGGGAACATTAGAGAAAACATTTACCATGCTCTCTGTTCCATCCTCCCTGCTAAAAGTGTCTGTTATCTAGCTGAGATAAGAATCCCGGACTGAGCATTGAGTCTGGCTTTGCTATAATGACTCAGCTATAATGATTCCTGAGCAAAGCCAGCAGGGGGCAGGCTTGGACTTGAAGACAGCAAAGAACACAGTCTCAGCTATAATTATTCTGTAGCAAAGCCAGACCGACTGCTTAGTCGGGATTCTTATCTTAGAGGTGATAACAGGCAAATTAAACAGAGAACAATGTAACAAAGAGCAGATTAGGTGTTTACTGTCATGTTCCCACTGATTTATAAGGTAAAATACATGAGGTTGCTTCATCTCTGGTTCTCTTTAAGAAGACGGATGACACTCAACGTTAATTTCGGAGCATGACTTTCAGCAACGGTAAGTTGGTGATTTGTGTATTTATTGTTTTTTTTTTAATCTAACAGTTTTGTTCTTGTATTGTATGTACTGTAATGTATAACTATTCACATACCTAAAGACATCCATGCGTGAAAGGATCCAATTTCAAGATCAATCATGCCACAACCTAAACAATAGTTCATTGGCACATACGTTCTCTGAACGGACAGATCTTAGCCCAGAGATATGCTGGGTACACACGTTGCGTTTTCCCGCTCGATCCGCGGGATCGATTCGATCGATTTGATTATTTCCAACATGTTTGATCGGGTTTCAATGGATACAGCCGTCGATTTTGCATATTAAGTATGCAAAATCGACTACTGTATCCATCGAAACCCGATCAAACATGTTGGAAATAATCAAATCGATCCCGCGGATCGAGTGGGAAATCGCAACGTGTGTACCCAGCATAACACAGACAGGGTACCTGTCTGACACCCTGCGGTGTCCGTGGACTTTGTTTACTGTCATGTCCAGGGTCTGAAGCATTAATCGGCTGTCATGGGTCACATAACATGACAGAAGCCCAGGGTTCCTGAAGCAGGTCAGAGAGATAACTACACACTGTGTCAGCTCCACTGTTATGGATTAGAGCAGGGGTAGGGAACCTATGGCTCGGGACTCGGGAGCCAGATGTGGCTCTTTTGATGGCTGCATCTGGCTCACATATAAATCAGTAGGGGTTGATTCATTAAGCTACACCGCTCAAGCAGCGCAGCTTAGTGTGGCAGTGCAAGTAAAAGTTTCAAAGTAGGCATGCTACTGCTGTAGCACTACTAACTTACTCACGCTACACCGGAACTAATGGCTACTCCCGCCTAGACTACTGCAATTCTCTTTTATCTGGCCTCCCCTCTAACCGTACTGACCCACTTAAATTGGTAATGAATGCGGCAGCCAGACTGATACATTCTTCTCACCGCAGCGCCTCTGCAACTCCGCTCTGTAAAGCACTACACTGGCTCCCCATCAGCTTTAGGATCAATTTCAAAATCTTGTGCTTTGCCTACAAATCAGTGCACAAGACCTGCCCAACCTACATCTCTGATCTGGTCCACAGGCACATATCAGCCCGCCCCCTCCGATCCTCCAATGACCTGCGCCTAGTCGCACCTCGCATAACTCAGTCACACGCACAATTGCAGGACTTCACCAGGGCCGCCCCTACTCTCTGGAACTCTCTCCCACCAGCCATCAGACTCGCCCCCACCTTTAATTCCTTCAAACAAGCTCTCAAGACTCACCTCTTCACGCTCGCATACCCCCCTACACCAGCACCATAATATGTTCTGTTAGACCCCCTCTCAAAAGACGCACCTATTGTCTCCACCCCACCCTTTAGATTGTAAGCCTCCGGCAGGGCCCTCCTCCCTAACATATCCAGCTTGATTATGCAATCTTACTCGCAACCACCCCTCTTGTAGACTCGAACAGTCTCTATTTTGACCTATGACACTGTATTGTTATCAAATCATTTGCATGATCTTGTTTTGTTGTGAGTTTCCGTATGGTCTACCTGTATGTTAACCCATTTATCTATTGTGCAGCGCTGCGTAAGATGTTGGCGCTTTATAAATACAATAAATAATAATAATAATAATACTCCAATTGTCCTACTCCAATTGACCCTTTCAGGTCCAGTGAGTTTGTAGGATGAGATCCCGCACTTTGATTGGCCCAATAGGCTGCCTGTTACATGACAGGCAGCCTATTGGGCCAAGGTGCGGAGATCTCATCCTACAAAGTGAATCAACCCCCAATTCAGCTAGCTAATTGTACAAGCTGTTAGTCAGTATTTCTCCTGTCTGGCTCTAGGGTAAATTGCTGATTTTGCTGAAACCCAAGAGAAGCTGAAGACGTGTCTGACACTTCCACTGCCCGAAGGATCAACTGTGAACACATCACCATGGCAACAGGGACATGAGCCCTCTGCTGCACATGCACACTGTGCCAGTTTAAAACATATTGTATGGGTCTAAAGGAAATACATTTTAAAATATGTGGTGTTTATGGCTCTCTCAGGCAACAAGGTTCCTGACCCCTGGATTAGAGGAAGGGGAGCCTGCATTTGCTGAGGGTCATGACATCATACCTCCCAACTTTTTGAGATGAGACAGATGGACACTTAAGCCGCGCCCTGCCACACCCTGACCACGCCCCCAGCACACCCCTAGTCACGCATACCATAAAGATTTCATGAGAAAAATATGTTGTTTTATAACTCAAACCACACTGGTCCTTCCTTTCCTGTTTCATTTTCCTTCATATGAACATTTGAAAATAAACAAAGTAGCAGGGATCAGACCCCACCAGCAGAAAGCTCTGTTGGTGGGGAGAAAAGGGGGCGGAGGGGGGAAATCACTTGTGTGCTGAGTTGTGCAGCCCTGCAGTGAGGCCTTAAAGCTGCAGTGGCCCAATTTGTGAAAAAAAAGCTTGGTCACTAGGGGGGTTTAACGACACGGTCCTTAAGTGGTTAAAGGATGGGGATAAAGTTTAGAGTCAATTAAATACATTTTTTTAAGTAGAGAAATACATATATTTGCATTGAAAGAGGCACAAAGTCCTGAAAGAGGGACAAATGAGGAGGAAAGAGGGACAGTCCATCCAAAAGAGGGACAGTTGAGAGCTATGTAACATGGTCGCCTGTGTTTTGGGGGTCATAAAGTGGGCACTTGTCAGGGGTTGTAATGAGGTCACTTGTGTTTTGAGCTCACAATATTGGCACGTTTTGTAGGACATAATGGGGGCACCTGTAATGGGGGACATATTGCTTTCCTATTCGTAGACATCAGATGACCTAATGGGGTCTCTAGCTGTGCATAATAGGGGAATTTGGGTAAGGAAGCATAACTGGGGTACTGTTAGTGGGAAACATTATGGAGACAGTTGTGTTTTGGAGGACATCATGAGGGCACTTGTGGTTCTGTGGGCATAACAGGGTGCCTGTACTGAAGGAAATGATGGGGGACTGGTGTCTTGTGGGCGTAGCAGGGTACTTGAATTGAAGGGAATGATGAGGGCATTTGTGTTTTGGGTATATAATGGGGGTATTTGTAATGGGGAGCAGGAAGGGGCGGGAGTGTGGAGGACATAATAAGATCCCTTGTGTTTTGGGGACCATTATATAGGCACTTATGGATTATAATGCAGACACTTGGTGGAGTTGATGGGTGCACTTGTGTTTTGTGGGCAAAGTCATGGCACTTGCTGCAGGGACAGGAAAGGTTGGGGGGTCTTCAAGGCTATCAAGCCCCACTTATGCACCAAAGAGAGCTCATCCATAATGTCTTCTCCTGGACCACCAGTGTCTCAATGTGCTCATGATGGTGGTGCCATATCCTGCCAAATTGTGTCTTTGTTTGTTTTGTAATTGGACCATGCATAGCTTTTTGGACTGATATACATGGGTTTGGTAATACAGTTCTGGCAAAAAAAAGTTTTGAGAATGGAACAAATACTGTTTTTCACAAAGCTTGATACTTCACTTTTTTATGATAGCAATTTGCATATACTATACTCCAGAATGTTATAAAGAGTGATCAGATGAATTTCCAAATCCCATTTCCACTGCATTTCAGTTCTGCCACAAAAGGAACTGCTGAGATAATTTCAGAACGTTTCTCATTAGCACAAGTGAGAGTGTTGACGAGCACAAGGCTGTCATGCTTACTGAGCTAGAATAGAAGACTGGATGCTTTAAAAGGAGGGTGATGCTTAAAATCATTGTTCTACCTATGTTAACCATTGGTACTTGTTAAAGTGGACCCAAATTAAAAATACAAGATTTCAGAAATAAAATCTATTTTTGAAATTATAATAATAAATAGGAGCCTTTTTTCAGCTGCATGATGACACATAAAAAATATTTTACATTAATTGGAGGAACCCCTCCCTTCCTTTCATATTGCCAGGATTTTTCTGGCAAACTGGTGGAAGAGATAAAAAACAAAAACAAAACACAGGCTGCTACTGATGATGTCACAGGGGAGGTGATCTCAGCTTGTGGGAGATTTTACATGGACGACGCCCCTGTGAGGGAGGGTAGCTGATGACAAACACACCCATGATCTAAAACCTAGTCAGCCCAGAAGTAATGGCTGCCACCTGTATAACCCTAGTTATGAAAAGAGAAGGGTGACAAGCATGCACTGAAATGCTCATAGGCTTAAAGGAGTGTTTTGAATAAAAAAAAATGTTTGGTTTGGGTCCACTTTAAGGAAACGTGTGCAGTCATCATTGTGTTGTATGAAAAGGGCTTCAGAGGCAAGGGTATTGCTGCTACTAAGATTGCATCTAAATCAACCATTTATTGGATCTTCAAAAACTTTAAGGAGAGAAGTTCAGTTGTTGTGAACAGTTATTGTGAAGTAGAAAGTCCAGCAAGTGCCAGGACCGTCTCCACTGTGAGATCGGGGTGCCAGCAGTGCAGAGCTTGCTCAGAAATGGCAGCAGGCCGGTGTAAGTGTACCTGCATGCACAGTGAGGCCAAGACTTTTGGAGGATGACCAAGTGTCAAGAAAGGCAGGAAAGAAGCCACCTCTCTCCAAGAAAAACATCAGGGACAGGCTGATATTTGGGCTGCTGAGGAATGGTGCAAAGTCATTTCCTCTGATAAAGCCTCTTTCCGAATGTTTGGGGTGTCTAGCAAAACGTTTGCCTAGAGTAGAAAAGGTTAGTGCTACCATCAGTCCTTTCTCATGCCAACAGAGAAACATCCTGAGACCATTCAGGTGTGGGGTTGCTTCTCATCCAAGGGAGTGGGTTCACAATTTCACCTAAGAACGCAGCCATGAATAAAGAATGTTACCAAAATATCCTCCCACAGTTCCTTCTTCGAACCAATCACAGACCTCTCCTCTCCCGCACTGCTTCCCTAGTGCAGGCTTTTGCTGATGACGCGATCAGAAGAATCCAACACTAGGGAGAAGAGAGGTCTGTGATCGCTTTTGGAGCCGACTGATCAGGTGAGCCAGTGCTGCTTGCAACTATACACGCAGAGCCGAGGGGACACAAGGGGCAGCGGAGGATGACACACCGGATAATGCAGGTAGTCCCCAACATCATGATGGGTCGGCGGAGAAAACACAGACGCAGAAAACTTTGTGAAAACCAGTATACGTGCTATTCTCAAAACCTTTGGATTTGATTGAATATTTTTTTTCATTCTATTGCACATCGCATCAGATAGAGGCCAGCACTTGTGCAGCGTGATTTTGCATCCGAATCCCTGTAGCAGAGCCATGCGCCGCTATAGGGATTCAGAGGTATTGTACGGTATTCTGAAGCAGCGCTTCAGGGTTTTTTTCACACACACAAATATCGGAAACAGCCAGATTCATGTGTATGAAATCAAATCTAGTGGAAATGGGGCCTTAGAGAAAGGTAATGTTGTAGACCTGCGTTCTCTTTTGGTGTTTGGTAGTCACCTTAAACCCTAGCTATAGCAAGTAAAAAAAAAATCCAGTGTTTGTGGTTGTGTATCAGGCGTTTCTCAGACTCCTGGGAAATTTGAGGTCAAAGCGGTGAAAGTTTACCTGACAGAGCGCCAGGTCTCGCCTTACGTGGCTAAAAATAGATCTGTACAGGGACTGAGCAACGCGCCCAAACAAAGCCCGAAGTCCCGCTTCCGCCTTGTCCACACAACACACCTCCGCCAGGCAATCGTATCTATGTCAACTGTTTGCGCAATTCCATAAACAAAGAGACCGAGACAGCTCCAGTGCCACTGCGATAGCGGATTCCACTTCTGTGCGCTGGAATTGCTCAGTGCTGCCCCATTATGCGATCACAGATCCAAATGAATAAACGGCTGCCTGTACGATTATTTACCATAGTTCCTGCAAACGCCACCCTCGATCCTGTCATCATACTACATGTAGATTCAGGATTGCCTAACCACTATGCCTCCATGTCTTCTTGTGGGGGTCAAAATGTGACGCATTTGCCGGATGACAGGAACTGATGCCAAATGCTTCTCTGCCCATTTGCATGAACATGACGTGTCCAAACTCCCTTTAGTAATAATGTCCCTATAAGAAGTGCTCAATGCTATGGAGACCTGCCTCTCTCCTCCCTCTAGTTATGGATTTACCTCACAGCAGGGGCGTAGGGCCTGTGGTCGCAACGGTCGCCTCGGCGACCGGGCCCGGCTCCTGAAGAGGCGGGGGAGGGGCCCGGGGGGCCCATGTCCGTTTGGACTCGGAGATGGGATCCCTGCGTGCGTTATTGGGACTCGGGAGGGGGGAGCTGCAGCCGTGGGGAGGGCAGTCCGACCTCTCCCCGGGCCCCCCCCTCCCCCTCAGATGCAGAGTGCGCAGCGCACGGAAGCGCTGTAGGCAGAACTCACCTGCCTGCGTTCCAAGCGCCGCTGGTCTCCTCCCGCTCTGCATAGATCTGCTGTTACACACTGCTTCCGGCTAAACAGGAAGCAGTGTGTAACAACATCTATACAGAGCGGGAGGAGACCAGCGGCGCAGGGACGGAGGTGAGTTCCGCCTACAGCGCTTCCGTGCCTATCCGGGGGGGCAGCTACCTACTCTAACCTATCCTGGGGGGCCAGCTACCTACCTAACCTATCCTGGGGGGCCAGCTACCTACCTAACCTATCCTGGGGGGCCAGCTACCTACCTAACCTATCCTGGGGGGCCAGCTACCTACCTAACCTAACCTATCCTGGGGGGCCAGCTACCTACCTAACCTATCCTGGGGGGCCAGCTACCTACCTAACCTATCCTGGGGGGCCAGCTACCTACCTAACCTATCCTGGGGGGCCAGCTACCTACCTAACCTATCCTGGGGGGCCAGCTACCTACCTAACCTATCCTGGGGGGCCAGCTACCTACCTAACCTATCCTGGGGGGCCAGCTACCTACCTAACCTATCCTGGGGGGCCAGCTACCTACCTAACCTATCCTGGGGGGCCAGCTACCTACCTAACCTATCTTGGGGGGCCAGCTACCTACCTAACCTATCCTGGGGGGCCAGCTACCTACCTAACCTATCCTGGGGGGCCAGCTACCTACCTAACCGTTCCTGGGGGGCCAGCTACCTACCTAACCTATCTGGGGGGCCAGCTACCTACCTAACCTATCCTGGGGGGCCAGCTACCTACCTAACCTATCCTGGGGGGCCAGCTACCTACCTAACCTATCCTGGGGGGCAGCTACCTACTCTAACCTATCCGGGGGGGCAGCTACCTACTCTAACCTATCCTGGGGGCCAGCTACCTACCTAACCTATCCTGGGGGGCCAGCTACCTACCTAACCTATCCTGGGGGGCCAGCTACCTACCTAACCTATCCTGGGGGGCCAGCTACCTACCTAACCTATCCTGGGGGGCCAGCTACCTACCTAACCTATCCTGGGGGGCCAGCTACCTACCTAACCTATCCTGGGGGGCCAGCTACCTACCTAACCTATCCTGGGGGGCAGCTACCTACTCTAACCTATCCGGGGGGGCAGCTACCTACTCTAACCTATCCTGGGGGCCAGCTACCTACCTAACCTATCCTGGGGGGCCAGCTACCTACCTAACCTATCCTGGGGGGCCAGCTACCTACCTAACCTATCCTGGGGGGCCAGCTACCTACCTAACCTATCCTGGGGGGCCAGCTACCTACCTAACCCATCCTGGGGGGCCAGCTACCTACCTAATCTATCCTGGGGGGCAGCTACCTACCTAAGCTATCCTGGGGGGGCAGCTACCTAACCTATCCTGGGGGGCAGCTACCTAACCTATCCTGGGGGGGCAGCTACCTACTTAACCTACCCTGGGGGGCCAGCTACCTACCTAACCTATCCTGGGGGGGCCAGCTACCTACCTAACCTATCCTGGGGGGCCAGCTACCTACCTAACCTATCCTGGGGGAAAGCTACCTAATCTATCCTGGGGGGCAGCTACCTAACCTATCCTGGGGGGCACCTACCTCATCTAACCTATACTGGGGGGCAGCTACCTAATCTAACCTATACTGGGGGGCACCTACCTATCTAACCTGGGGGCACTTAATTGTCTAACCTGTATTCGGGGCACCTAACTAGCCTATACAGGTGGCAACTATACTGGCTACCTATATTGGAGGCACCTACCTAACTAACCTATACTGGGGGCACCTACCTATCTAACCTATGCTGGGGGCAACTATTCTGGCTACCTATATTAGAGGCACCCACCTAGCTAACCTGTACTGGCGGCGCCTGCCTATCTAACCTATACTGGGGGCAACTATACTGGCTACCTATGCTGGAGGCACCTACCTGGCTAACCTATACCGGGGGCAACTATACTGGCGTACCTATGCCTGGCTACCTATACTGGGGGGACCTATAGCTGGCTATAGGGATTCGGATATGTGTGTGCGTCGGGTGTTGCCGGGGGAGGGGGGCTGTTGTTGCCGTGGGGGGGCCCACATCCAGATTCCGCATCGGGGCCCAGAGGTTTGTAGCTACGCCACTGCCTCACAGGAGCCTATAGGCACAGATGTCCTGGCACCTTAGACTTTTCCCTCCATGGACCTACAAACTCCCGCCGCACCGCACTGCAAGTGTGCTGGCTGTCCAAGCTGTCACTTCTCCCCTACTTCCCCTGCCCGTCACAGGTAGCTACAGGTGCCCTTAGTATTAGGTAGCCAGAGCTATACTTGGTATTAAGTTTCCCCTGGCTGAAGGGAGCTCTCGTTAATGCAATACACTCTGCTCAGGACTCTGCATAGGGAAGAAAGCAATCGGAGAGGGGAGTGAGCCGCCCTTTCATTATCAGGCACCTGTAGGCACATGCCTACAGTGCCTTATGGTAAATCCGGCCCTGCCCCCCACACACACTTGAATGGTAGAGGAAGCAGCGGAGGAGGAGCACAAATACCTAGTCCAGCGCTGGGTCCTCTTCTCTTCTGCACTGCAATGTACTGACGGGCAGAAGCGTAGGCCCCCAATGCACATGTGAGGCAGCTCATTTCAGCGCAGAACTGCATCAATGATTTGGGTGCTGGGCGCTTTGTGACTGATTTTGGAGCTTGGAATTTCAGCCAGGCACCGCACAAATTAGTAAAAAGAAAAAAAAAGTAATTTGGCCACCGAGTTACGTGTTCCCAGAGGGGAAATAGTATTTAGCGCGGGCCAGGAGTTTCAGGAGAAGCAGAGTCAGACGTCTTTTGGCTTCACCCTGTACCAAAATTGCCTACGCCCATTTTAAGGGCCCGTTTCCACTAGTGCGGTGCGAATTAGTCGCGGAAACCGCAAAAACGAATTCGCACGCGGATGCCAATT
Source organism: Hyperolius riggenbachi (assembly GCF_040937935.1). Taxonomy (NCBI): domain Eukaryota; kingdom Metazoa; phylum Chordata; class Amphibia; order Anura; family Hyperoliidae; genus Hyperolius; species Hyperolius riggenbachi. Next base: position 253,838,719 of record NC_090653.1, read on the forward strand.
TTACCGTGAATTTGCGGGCGTTTTCGCATATGTTAATGAGTATGCGAATTTAACCATGTCAGTGCCTGTGTGCTTTTTCATTGATTTTATGCGAAAACGCCTGCAAATTCGCGGTAAAATTCGCATACGAAAACGCATGTGAATTTCCTATTAAATACATTGTATGCGAATCATATAGCGGTATGCGAATTCTGATGGCTCTGCCGTGCAGATTTTTTTTGCACAGAAAAACGCTCAGAAATCCTTACAAGTGGAAACAGTCCCATCCACTTGTATTGTCTATGTGAAGCTGCATGCAGGAAACGCATGCAGATTCGCTCTAGTGGAAACGGGCCCTAAATGTATGCATCACGCTGTGGCATTGCAATAGAGGATGCAGAGGTTGAGACCACACCAGGGGCCGTCCTTCATTAATCTTATTAGCTTTTTATTGGTGCTATGCTGATAAAAAAGAAAAAAAAAAAAAAAAGCAGTTAAAATCTGACAGAACCAATAGGTTTTGGACTAGTCCATCTCCTCATGGTAGATTCTCTAGGTTTTCTTTGTTTTCAAAAGCATTTCCTGAATGGCAGTTTAGCTTCCAAAAAAGTAAGATATCAGCCAGCCTCCATACTCACTTGCACACTATTTTGTCAGTTTGACTTAGCAACTGCTGTTGAGGAAATGCTTTTGGGGAAAAAAAACTGAAAACCCCCCATGAGGAGATGGAATAGTCTAAAACATATCAGTTCTGTAAGATTGTAGCTAGCTGTTAACTTTTTCGCTGGAGTGGTCCTTTAAGAAAATGTTTCCGTACTCTAAATACATCTCTGTACGCTATCCTTGGAGTGCTTGGGGCCTCATGTAAAACTTGAAAACTTGCACTGAAACGCCAAGCTCCTTAGTTACACCCCTGGAGTCATGTGACATCGGGCTCCTACTGAGGCGTTGCTGCACTGTGATAGGCTGTAGTGCAGAACAGGGCAGGACCCTAGACCTGGCACCGCCCACTAGATTTGATTCAGGTGGCTTCAGTTACATAGTTATTTGGGTTGAAAAAAGACATACCGTATATACTCGACTACAAGTCGAGAAATTTAGGTCTGATCTACTTTTGTAAAGTAGGGGGGTCGACTTATACTCGCATCAGACCTAAATTTCTGACTTGTAGCCGAGTATCAAGCCACCCCTCTGATCTGCATTTGCTGAATTCTGCCACTGTAGTGCTGCCAGCTAGCCAGATTGTGCCCCCCTGCTCTGCTGATTCCTAGGTGCCACAATGCTGCTCCCCCCTGCAAGCAGGAGAATGGACTAACCCCCGCTCATTACTTATGCCCTTGAGCGGCAGCTGAGAATGTTACCTAGGCTGCGGGGGTAGGAGCTGCTCACTGTGCCTCATCTAGCTGGCTAAGAGGACTAACGCAGCTCTCTCCCCGCCACTCGCTGTATAAACAGCGCTGACACTTCAGGGGGGGGGGGGAAGCAGCAATTAGACAGGCTGGGCATGGGAAAGTGATGTGGCTGGCGGGGGGCGGAGCTTAAATCGCCGGTGTCCTGTCAAGAAAAGCTGCTTGTATCAGGGACAGGCAGGCGAGGACAGTGATCGGTGGCTGGAACGGAGGGATTTAAAGCTGCTCCTACAACCGCTGCAGGGGTAGGAGCTGCTCTAAATCCCTCTGATCCACCCACCGATCACTGTCCTCGCCTGCCTGTCCCTGATACAAGCAGCTTTTCTTGACAGGACACCAGCGATTTAAGCTCCGCCCCCCGCCAGCCACATCACTTTCCCATGCCCAGCCTGTCTAATTGCTGCTTCCCCCCCTGAAGTGTCAGCGCTGTTTATACAGCGAGTGCCGGGGAGAGAGCTGCGCTAGTCCTCTTAGCCAGCTAGATGAGGCACAGTGAGCAGCTCCTACCCCCGCAGCCTAGGTAACATTCTCAGCAGGACACTAGTGTTGTCCGGATCATGAACGATTCGGATCTTTGATCCGAATCTATTTTATGAGTCGATCATCCGAATCATCAAAATGAACGATTCGGATCGCAAAAGGGGCGGGGCCAGGAGCGACACGCCCCCTCTAAGCGGGCAGCGCGGTCCTGGAAGCAGGGATCGCTCTGTTGGATGGGAGGCAGCCTTGCAGGGACAGGTAGATGAGAGAGAGGGGACATGGGTGCCACTGCCAGATATGTGTAGAGCACACATACTGGCTATAACCTGCTGCTCATTATAGGCTGGCTGTTCCGTAGTGCTGCACAGTGATCACATTGGAAGCTTTTGGCTCAGCACAGCTCAGTAACTTTGCAGACAGTGTGATTGAAAGGCAATATGATCCTCCTCCACTCGGCACTAAACAGCTGCACTTATCTTCTGGGAATGCTTTCTTTCACTGTGCGACCTTTTCTTTCAAAGTGTACAGATGAACATATAGGTGAAATATATGTAAAGCATATGACTTCAGCATGTGGGTATTACGTGCAAACATTTCTGCTCTCTGCTCCTCCCTTCTCTGTCCACTCCCTGCCCTCTGTCCATCTTCTCCCCTTCTCTGTGTGTCCGCCCCCCTCCCCTTCTCCTATCCACAGACCTGTCCTGCTGTTCATTTCACCCCCGAATGCTTCCGGTAGTAAAATGATCCGAGATTCGGATCAAAGATCCGGATCTCTTCAATGATCCGATTCGAATCATCCGGATCATTGAAAAGATCCGAACTTCCCATCTCTACAGGACACCGGCGATTTAAGCTCCGCCCACCGCATCACTGTCCCATGCCCAGCCCGTCTAATTGCTGCTCCCCCTGAAGTGTCAGCGCTGCTGATACAGTGATTATAGCGTCACTGTGCAGCGCCAGGGAGAGAGCAGCGTTATTGACCCTACAGTCAGCAGGTATCCATCCCAGCCAGATCTGAGGCAAGATACCTGGAATAAGTAACCCTTATCATCTACAAGCATATAACACTGTGCTGCTGTTAATGTTATGTATTAACACATTAACAGCAGCACAGTGTGGGGAAGATGCATGGAGATCATGCAGGGTCATTTGCTCCAGGTATCTTGCTTCATATATGTAAAAACAACATATAAAAATGTACAGTAATTTCCTTACAGGAGTTGAACAGTGGGATGACTTATACTTGAGAAATCAACAAATTCCAGCTTAAGAAGGTCAAATATTGGGGTCGACTTATATACGGGGTCGACTTATATCCGAGTATATACGGTATGTCCATCGAGTTCAACCAGAGAACAAAGTACAACACCAGCCTACTCTCTCACATATCCCTGTTGATCCAGAGGAAGGTGAAAAACCCTTACAAGGCATGGTCCAATTAGCCCCAAAAGGGAAAAAATTCCTTCCCGACTCCAGATGACAATCAGATAAAATCCCTGGATCAACACCACTGGGCATTACCTAGTAATTGTAGCCATGGATGTCTTTCATCGTGGTAGGCTAGGCCCAATCCTAGCAGTTGTTCAGCAAGGATGCTCACTGCACTGTCTGGCATCCAGATGGATGCGAGTAGTTCTATATGTTATATGTTTGCAGACTCATAACTCACTCCAGCACAGGATGCTGCCCCCTGCATCTGCTCCGGCACATCCAGACAGGACTTGACACCGCACACTAGCAGCACTCCACCGTCGCTGCCGGGACTGGGATCAGTGCCCTTTCTACCAGCACAGTAGGCTACCAATTTCTGGCCCTGGTCCCAGCCTTAAAGCATCCCAGCATGGACCCCGGGAACTGCTCTCCTTCACCGCTGCAGAGCCTCAACACTGCAGGCACATCATGGGGCCTATGCTCCACCATCATGCCGGGTCTCCTGTGCCCACAGCCCCATTCTAGGTCGTAGTCAGCAAGGTCCCCGGGGACCTGTGTTCTCAACTGCTGCCTGAGCCTCTCCACCAGAGGCACATCATGGGTGCCAGAAGGCCTGCGCTCCACCAACATGCCGGCTTTCCTGTGCCCGCAGCTCCATTGCTGTACTCTAGGCCTCCAGGCTGACAGGTTGCAACTATGCCGCAGTCAAAGGCTAATGCACCGCCACTGAGACATTTAACCAGCCCCCAGCCAGCTACGGCACTGCTGCCACCCCCAGGGACTCTCTCTTTCTTTCTCGTTATTCTCATTCTCCAAAGCAGTCCTTATGGGGCATCCGAATCAGCTGCACTCACACAGCACTCGAATGACCCCTCGGGACCCTCCACTATGCTCTATGTAACTATGTAATTTGCTCTATGTATTGTGTACATATTTACTGTTTTTTGTTTTTGCTGTATCATCACCGACCCTTTATGCGCCAAAAATAATTCCGGGTACAATCCCTTCTGATAAAACAGTAAGAAGTAAAAACGACAATGGAAAATGACTTTCAAGTGCCTTTGTTATATTATAACCTCAAAATGAGGCCCCGTTGAGGTTGCAATGTACTGTAGTTGCCCTGTGAATGTAATCAGAAATGTCCCCTAGGCACTGGTGATGTCTGTGCTATGTCAGGAATGAAGGAGGATCCGTCTCTGGGAGGAGAAGACCTCATTACTCAATGTGACATAGGCTCGCTTTGATCCACCTGAATTAATTCTCCAATCGCCGGGGATAAAAGCGTATTAGTGTGTTTTTCAGTGTTTGCTGTCGGCTTACTGCCCCCGGACAGATGTGCCACGACATGCGTCTCTTTCCAAGTACCACCCCCGTCAGGTGCGTGTCAGTGCGGTGGGAGGAGCCTACCCGAAGCACCTGTACCCCATTGTGGCTAAATATAGCAACATTCCACCTATAGGTGTATCTTCATCGCCTGATCCGGAGCTATGATCGAGATCAGTATCAGGCCTCAGGCCAATGTCTCTTACTAAAGGTCCAATTCAGCCACTGTGTACTCCTACTGATAGGTATGCAATGCGAGTGTGTCAATAAAGGTGACATTTTTCCCACAACAGAGATGGGAACTACCTGCTGAACCAGCCTATAGATCTTCATAGACCCCAAACATTCCCAGCCAAACTGAGAATCCATTTTAAAGGACACCTGAAATGAGTAGTATACGGAATCTGACATATTTATGGCCTGGCAGTCCTGCTGATGTACTTGGCTGCAGTAGTGTCTGAATAACACCAGAAACAAGCATACAGCTAATCTAGTCAGGTCTGACAATAATGTCACAAACACCTGATCTGCTGCATGCTTGTTCCGGGTCTCTGGCTAAAAGTATTAGAGGCAGAGGATCAGCAGGGCAGCCAGGCTACTAGTATTGTTTATAGGAAAGGAAATAAGCATGGCAGTCTCCATATACCTCTTGTTTCCGTTGGCTAAGGGCTCATTCACACTACAGAACGCATGCACGAATGTGATTTCGCCATCGCACAGAATGCACATTGTGGTGCGCTAAAAGCACAGATGTCAGCAGCTGTACCCATTGGGAAACACCTGCGCCATGCGATAAAGAGAAATCTGACAAGATTAGCTGCTTGTTTCTGGTGTTATTCAGACACTACTGCAGCCAAATAGATAAGGAGAGACAGGCAACTGTTATCGTTTAAAAGGAAATAAATATGGAAGCCTTCATATAGCTCTCTCTTCAGGTGTCCTTTAACTGCGTACTTCTGTTGCTATAGAGGTCATTTAAAGTGAACCTCAATCAAACGGACACAAAAGAGTTTCACTTACCTGGGGCTTCTACCAGGCGTATGTGTGAACTCGCCGCAGGGAGACTTGGGCGCAGGATACAGCCGGTATGGCTTACCCTGCTCCTGCACAAGTCCCTGCAGCGTTAATTACTATTCCCCCTCCAGGTCCACATGGATGGTGGGGAATAATGTAATTCAGCTTCCAGCGAAGTTACTCACTGTGCGCCGCTATGGCCGTAATTCCTATTACGGTCTATGGTGGCGCCGGCTGTGCCCAAATCTCCTGTGCTGTATAGGCCGTGTTCGTTCTACCAGCCCCCTGCAGACGTCCTGTGCCTGCTCCATCCTGGAACAATCCTCCATTCCCCGGCCGTTTAGGTTACCACCGACTGGCCAGTCGATGGCACTGAGCCTCGGAAATCTTGTACTGCACTTGTGCAGGACGATCCCGGAGACTCGAGGATGCATGCAGCCAGGGCAGCGCAGGCGCAGTGGCCATTGACTGGCCAGTCAGTGAAAACCGAAATGTAAACACGGCGGGGGACCGGAGGATTGTTCCAGGATGGCGCGGGCACAGGACGTCTGCAGGGGACTGGTAGGAGCCCCAGCCAGGTAACTAAACTCTAGTTTGATTTAGGTTCACTTTAAGTATCAGCATTTAGGTCACTGCAATGGCTTGGGGGGCTTGAATAACCCTCCTCCTTCCAAACCTACCTCACCTACCTAACCTGACATAGCCTGAGATTGTGGGCAGGACGTGAGCCGCGCTGGGAGACAGCTATGGATCGGAATTCTGCACTGTGAAGCAAGAGTGGTGTCATGGCTACATACAGTACATTCACAATCATATCAATATCTATGGCCATTATACAATGGTTGAGACGTATGCTATCTGCATCCCTTGTTGTCACAGTGATTTTTTTATCTAACTGTACAGCACTGAGCAAGATAATTCTGTACATAACATCATAACTTCATCGCCATACCAACCATAACTGACACTCATATCTCATAGTCAAAGCTGATAGAGTTGTTTGGGAGATGGAATCTTTATTGGAACGTGTGCCGTTGGGGCAACAGTCTCCATGAAGACCAGATAAAGCAATAATCAAACCGCCACAACACAAAATGAAACAATTAGGTCTTAAAGAGAAACTCCGACTAAGAATTGAACTTTATCCCAATCAGTAGCTGATACCCCCTTTCCCATGAGAAATCTATTCCTTTTCACAAACAGACCATCAGGGGACGCTGTATGACTGATATTGTGGTGAAGCCCCTCCCACTAGAAACTGTGAGGACCGTGGTACTCCTCACAGTTTCCTGTCTGTGAACCTTGTTGCATTGTGGGAAATAGCTGTTTACAGCTGTTTTCAACTGCCAAAAAGCAAGCAGCAGCTACATCACTTGCCAACAGTAAAAATGTCACCATGTGATAAATGTTAGAATGTAAATCAGGGATTTAAAAGATTTTATAATGGGCAAACACTGACTAAATCCTTTATACATAATATTGTAAAAATGAAGCACTTTTTTTATTACTATTATTATTTTCACTGGATAAAAACAAAATAAAAACAAAAACTCCTGCATATTATTTTCACTGGAGTTCCTCTTTAACGCTCCTGGCGGTTGATTTTTTTCTGCAAAATATGCAGAAATCCTTTTTTTTTTTTTTTTTTTTTTTGTTCTTTGCTTCATGTAAAGCTACCAGAGTGGTAGCTACATGAAACACCACTAGAGGGCGCATGTGTCCCTCTAGTGCGATCGTCGCCAGCATCAATAGCAAACAGGAACGCGTATATAACGCGTTCCCCTGTTTGGCTTCTCCTGTCGCCATGGCGATGATCGGAATGACGTCATGGAGGTCAGCCGACGTCCTGACATCAGACGGCTCAGATCCAGCCCATAGCGCTGCCTGGAACTCATTGGTCCGGGCAGCGCAGGGCTCTGGCGGGGGTGGGGGCCCTCTTCCGCCGCTGCGTGCGGGCGATCGCCACAGAGCGGCGGCGATCAAGCTGTACGCGCGGCTAGCAAAATGCTAGCAGCGCGTACAGCACTTTAAATGGCGCAAATCGCCCCACCAGGGGCTGAGATATCTTCCTGCGCGGCATAGCCCGAGCTCGGCTCGGGCTTACCGCCAGGAAGGTTAAAGGACCACCGTCACGAAGCAAAGTAGGCCGTTAAAATCTGACATAACCGGCAAATTTTGGGCCAGTCCGTCTCCTCATGGGGGATTCTCAGGATTTTCTTTGTTTTTAACAGCATTTCCTGAACAGCAGTTGCAAAGTCTAACTGACAAAATAGCATGCAAGTGATTAGGGAGGCCGGCTGGTATCTTACTATTTTGGCAGTTAAACTGCTGTTCAGGAAATGTTGTTGAAAACAAACCCTGAGAATCCCCCATGAAGATATGGACTGGACTAAAACCTGTCGGTTCTGTCAGATTTTAAGTGCCTACCTTTTTTTCGCGATAGTGGTCCTTTAAAGGGAATACAAAGTGAGAGGGATATGGAGGCTACCATATTTATTTCATTTTAAGCATCATTTTAAGCAATACCAGTTGCCTGGCAGTCCTCCTAATCCTGTGTCTCTAATACTTTTAGCCTTAGCCCCTGAACAAGCATGCAGCAGATCAGGTACTCTGATTTAGGTTTCACTGGATTAGCCATATGCTTGTTCCAGGATTTGACTCAAACACCACTTATGCCAGAAGATCAACAGGGCTGCCAGGCAACTAGCATTGTTAAGAAGAAACTGTTCAGAAGGCTGGGAAAGCACCCATAAACAGGAGACAGTGTGCCCAAGCTAGCAGCGTTCCACACCACTGGAGTCGTGCAGCACCACCAGTGTAGTAATAGCTTCTTTATTGATCACATAGATTAAAAGCAGCGATACAACATTACTGCTTTTAATCTATGTGATCAATAAAGTAGCTTTTACTACATTGGTGGTGCATTATTAAGAAAGAAAGAAATATGGCAGCTTCCAGTCCCTCTCACCTCAGGTCCCCTTTAAGTTAAAAGTAAACCAGAGACAAACTTAATTAAAAGTTTTATACATACCTGGGGCTTCCTCCAGCCCCATCCGCATGGATCGCTCCTTTGCCGCCGTCCTCAGTCTTCTCCCTCTTCTGCACCGGGTACGTTAGATCGGCCAGTCTGACGCAAGCACAGCGCTCTCCGACGGAGAATAGTGCTGCACAGGCACTTATGAACATCTCACCGCGGCCAAACTGTAACCAATGCACGGCAATGGAACAGTCTCCATTGCGTGCTGGTTATACGGAGCGGTGCGGAGCTATCCAAGAATTGGCAGCATGCTGCATATCCTCGCACGGCCGCATCTGTCCGCATACGCGTCCCCTCTCCTCCAGATAAGGCCTGTAAGTGCAGCGCAGCGCAATCTGGAAGGCCGCACATGATAGTGCAGCCTGCCAGGAAGGATAGGGTTAAGGGAAGTCTGAGGCCTGATAGGGGTGGGGGCGGAGACGGACAGGCAAGGTAGTAGAAGGGGGTGGGGGCGGAGTTAGTCAGACGAGCGTGGGGCAAGAAGCTGGAAGGACGTGACTTGCCTGCATCACAGCATGGAGGATTTAGAGGCCTTGGTGGAGAGGGTTCGGGCGGAAGCGGCGTCCAGGGGACCAGAGTGGGTGCAATCACAGATGGCGGCCATGTCAGCAGGGCCCAGCACCAGCGGCCAGCAGCAGGAGTTGGGGCGGAGAACGTCTCGGCCGCCGGAGCGGCTCAGCCCGGATCCGACCTCGCGGTCGCAGCGGAGGGGCGGGAGCCCAGTGCAGAACCCTCCGGCGCCCCCCGCTAAGAAGGCAGCGGCGGGTGGGTCAGCCGGGAGGACCAGTGGCGGCAAGAGCGGCTCGGCGGGAGGAGCCAGGCGGGGAAAAGCGGCGGACAAGACGGGGGCGGCGGCTGCTGCACCCCAGGCCGCGCGAGCCAGCAAGCAGAAGGGAAGCGGCGGCAGATCCAGCAGCACGGGCACCTCCTCTTCGCAGAGCGGGGGGAGGGGGCCCCGAGACACTTCAGCGGACAGGCCAGTCACCAGGAGTAGTGGAGAGACGGCGGCAGCCAGGCAAGGAGGCGAGCAGCAGGGGGACAGGGCACAGCAGCGGAGCAGCCAGGCGGGTCACTCGGCCCAACAGCAGGGCGCGGCCGCCGGAGGGTCCAATGTCGCAGCACCACAACCTGATGGAGGGGCATCAACCTCGGCAGGATCCGGAGCAGCGGTCGGGCAGGTGGGCTTACCTGTGCCACCAGGTGAGGCCTCTATAATTCCTAATATTGCCAGTATATCATGTGGGTCAGGTTTGGGGGTGCAAAGGGGGCTAGCGCAGACTGGGGTCAGCTTGGGGGGCAATGCGCAGGCAGTGATTATCCCGGCTTTAGAGTCATTCATGGCGGGTATGAGAAGTTTGTTGGGGGGGCCCCCAACAGCGTCAGGTTTACCTGTGGGGGTGTGGGCGGGCCAGGGGCAATCACCATTCACACCCTTAGTGGGTCAGCAGAGGGAGGTACAACTGCCAAGTGGCATCGGTTTAGTGACACAGCAGCCAGCGGCGACAGTAGCGGGTCCGGTAGCCACGCAGAATTTGTCCCAGTCGGTGCCTGCAGCAATGACGCTGGCAAGTGCGGAAGTAGCGGTGCAAACCAGTGAGGTTTCAGTGGATCTTGCAAAAGCGGGGGAGGGGGATTTTGTCAGATTGGCGGATGCGGCAAAGTCCGAGATGTACGTGTGCCTTACAGGGCCGCTAGGGGTGCACCTGAAGGCAGAGGTTCGTGAACGCATCTGGAAGGGTGAGTTTATCGAAATTTTCTCATTATTGCAACTGGCAAAGTTCAATCTGGATAAGGTGAAGTCTACCGAATCCAAGAAAGAGGAGGAGGAACGGCGCAGGTATCGCTTGATTCCGCGCACGTTCCAGAACTGGTTGCAGGCGTTTGAGATTTTGGCCTGCGTTATTGGCGAGAAGAACCCCGAGTGCTGTTCGGCGCTTTTCTGCTATCAGAATGCGATTGGGGAAGCGTACAGGAGGTATGGGGGGGATGCCTGGCTCAGGTACGACGAGTTATTTAGGCAGAGGAAGGCGGTTCGGCCTTCAGTGTGTTGGAACCACAAGGACATAGAGTTATGGATGAGTCTGATGATTCCAGCAACAGGGCAGCAGTCCTTTCGGGGACAGGATAGTGCAGGTGTCACGGGAAAACCAGGCAGTAGAACAAAGGGTTTGTGCTGGCAGTTTAACGACGGCACATGCAGGTTCGGGTCCGCGTGTCGTTTCAAACACGAGTGTTCCGGGTGTGGGGGGTCACACCCATCATCAAGATGCTACAAGCAGAAGAAGGGTAGGGTGTCGGATGCTGGACACAAGAGGGAAGACTCCGGTGAGAGTTCAAAGGATGGAACCATACCTTTGTGAGTATCCGCGGGCCGAGGACGCGGCTTTTTTGCGGGGCGGGTTTTCGGAGGGTTTCATTATACCCAGTCACTGTGCAGCGACGGGGGGGGGGGTCCACATAAAAATCTTAGGTCAGCTATGGAATTTCCTGACGTCGTGTCATCAAAATTGGCCAAGGAAATGGAGGCGGGCCGGGTAGCGGGACCGTTTACCGATTGCCCGTTGGACGGCTTGATTGTCTCGCCATTGGGGGTGGTCCCCAAGAAGGAGCCAGGTTCTTTTCGCCTCATTCACCACCTTTCATTTCCAAAAGGGTCATCAGTAAATGACGGTCTGTCGGGACAGGACACATCGGTTGTGTACACGTCTTTTGACGTAGCTCTCCGTTGGGTTAGGAGGTTGGGACAGGGTTCCCTGTTAGCTAAAACGGACATTGAATCAGCCTTCAGGCTCCTGCCGGTACACCCTTCCAGTTTTCGCTTGTTGGGGATTGTTTGGGAGGGTAAGTATTTTGTTGACCTCTGCCTTCCTATGGGTTGTGCAATATCCTGCTCATTTTTTGAAAAGTTTAGTTGTTTTGTGGAATGGGTGGTAAGAGAAGTCGCAGGCGTCCATTCAGTAATACACTATCTGGATGACTTCCTTTTCATGGGTTCGGCAGGTTCAACTGACTGCGCTGCCGCTTTGGCGGCAATGTATCAGATCTGCCAGTCCTTTGGTATTCCCCTAGCAATAGCAAAGACAGAGGGTCCCACCACATCATTGAAGTTTTTGGGGGTACATATTGACACGCTGGCCATGGAATGCAGTCTTCCATTGGACAAGGTTAAGGACTTGCAAACTACCATCCAGAAGGCGGTGGGTAGAAAAAAGGTCACCCTTCGTGAACTTCAATCCCTGATTGGTAAATTAAACTTTGCCTGCAGAATAATGCCGATGGGGCGCATCTTCTGTAGGCGTTTGTCCAGCGCCACGGCAGGAATTTCGGCACCTCACCACCGGATCCGAATGACAGGGGACATGAGAGAGGACCTAAAGGTATGGTTGACATTCTTGCAGGATTTCAATGGCAGGTCCCTTTGGATGGAAGAGGAGGTGAGTAATTTTGACATCGAATTGTTCACGGATGCGTCTGGCTCCCACGGTTTTGGCATCTTTATGGCAGGAAAATGGTGCGCTTCCCCCTGGGATCCTTTGTGGGTGGAGGCGGGATTTACAGCTAACTTGGTGTTGTTAGAGTTGTTTCCCATAGTGGTGGCTGTAGAGTTGTGGGGGCGGTTTTTGGCCAACAAACGCATTCGCTTCAACTGCGATAACTTGGGCGTAGTGCTAGCGGTAAACAAATTTTCAGCATCCTCGCCGCCAGTGGTTAGGTTGATGAGGCAATTGGTTTTGTCATGTTTACGATTTAATATTTGCATCTTTGCGGTGCATCTGCCTGGGGTGGACAACATCATTGCTGATGCCCTCTCTCGATTCCAGTGGGACAGGTTCCGGGCAGCGGCACCTTCAGCGGAAGAGATTGGGGTTCCCTGTCCAGAGCTGATGTGGACGATTCCGTTCGGGCAGTCTCATTGCTGATTAGGAGGTCACTAGCAGAGTCTTCATGGGCAGCGTACGCGCCCGTCTGGGAGGCGTGGGACGCTTTGACGGCACAAGTTGGGGGCTGTTCATCGGACGAGGATCGGTCGTGCTTGCTCCTATATTTTGTGGGGAATAATTTTGCGGAAGGCACGTCGGCGGCGGCCATGTCTAAAAAATTGGCGGCATTGGCCTTTTTGTTTAAGTCCAGGGGCCAAAGGGACGTGACTAAGGATTTTAGGGTTGGGCAGGCAATGAGAGGATTCAGGGCAGGATCGTTCGCAAGGGATTCCAGACGCCCGGTCACTTTCGAGATTCTGAGGAAGGTGGTACTGGCAGCGCAGGAGGTGTGCTCCAGTCAATACGAGGCGGTGCTTTTCAGCACGGCATTCGTTTTGGCCTTCTTTGGGGCGTTTCGGGTAGGGGAATTAGTCAGTAGGTCAAAATCTTCGGCGGGAGGTATCCTCGCCGGAGATGTTTTGGTCCAAGAGGAATCAGTCTCCATTAATTTACGTAAGTCAAAAACGGATCGGTCAGGCAAGGGAAAGGTCATTACTCTTTTCCAGATCGGGGGTTTGTTGTGCCCCAGGGACAACGTGTTGCGATTCCTTCAGATCAGGCCACAATCTGCACTTGTTTTGTTAGCACATGTTGACGGTTCTCCTTTGACCCGTTTTCAGTTTTCAGCCATATTTCGTAAGTGCTTGGAAAAGGCAGGGCTCCCGCCCGGTGAGTTCGCCTCACACTCCTTTCGTATAGGGGCGGCGACTGAAGCGTCGCGTTGGGGACTCAGCGAGGAGGTAGTTAAGAGGATAGGCAGATGGGATTCAATCAGATATAGGTCTTATGTCAGATTGCATTTGATTTAAGTTTACAGCGGTAATGGGTTATAGCTGTTAGTTTTTTGTTTCCTGTGTTCCATTTTGTTTTCCAGGAAGGCCGGTCTTGGTCTGGATCTTCGGTCACTCCTACGTCGCTAGGGGTGCGAGAAGAGCGGCAGTTCGCCCCGAGGGGCGACAACTCGGTTTCCCAAGGCAGGAGGTCCTTGTTCGCTGGCTTGGTTTCCCAGGCATGTTGTGGGCAAGAGTTTGGCCTGAGATTAGCAGATATGCCAGTTGGGATAGGGCCCCGGACGTGCTGGTACTGCACGTCGGGGGCAACGATTTAGCTTCAAAGTCTACCAGGGCCATCATCCGGGACATCAAATTTGATGTTTTAAGGATAAAAAGGGAGTTTCCAGCTACGGTGCTGGTATGGTCGGACGTGGTGGCCAGGGCATCGTGGAGATTGGCAAGATCAGTTAGTAAAGTCAATAGAGCGCGAGTCAAGCTGAACAAGGAGGTGGCGAAGTTTGTTATCCAGAATGGGGGGATAGCCGTCAGACACATTGAACTGGAAAGCGATTTGCACTTACTTCTCAGCAGAGACGGGGTGCACTTGAATGAGATAGGGACAGATTTGTGGGCACTGGCGATAGAGGAGGGTATCCAGAGAGCGCTGAGGGTGTGGGCCTCTCTGCCGTGAGGGGTCACGTCGATTCGTGGTGGAGGGGTAAGGGCTCCGGAGGTTCGTTTGTTTCTCGGGGATTTGCCTCAGGTGCGAATCACCAGTTTGGTTATCAACAAGTGACAAGTAATTCGGTGGCATTCAGCTGTCCCTGAGCCGGTGATCGCGGCGGGGGCCGGTTACAGGCTGCTTGCCCGGTAGCTTGAAGTGCAACGGTTTTGGCAATCTCGGATCCCTTACCTCAGCTCTCTGAAGAAGTTATATGTTATATTTCGGTAAATAAACGGGCTGCTTTGGCCTATTAAATCCATGCTGGTGGTCATGTGTATTATTTGGGGTTCTTGGGTAGCGTAACTGGGGAAGCTAGGTTTGCTACTATCAAGTCACTTCCGAATGTGGAGATGTGGAAGTGACACGACTGCAAGTGATGCGGCTAGGTAGCCACACTCGCATTACTTCAAAGTGGAAACAAGCCCTTAAGTTGAAATCTACGTCCTGACAGAAGTAAGGAGCCACAAACAGGATGTAGATTTCAACCAACGTGGTCCAGAACAGGTTAAGCAAATAAAGTAGAGGATGAAGTCACCCTGGAACGGAAAAACACAGAGACACCGGAAGCCCAATTGGTGCAGTACGTCACAAATGATAGAAGAAACAAAAAAATATGAACATGGTGCTCACAAAGGGAGGTTGCAAAGGGGTAAGCAACCACTGCAGGCATGTGGAGATCAATATACCTGACTCCACTCGGGGGTCCAGGCTGGCCAGAGATGGCCGCACTTTTTGAGAAAAAGGCCCTCGGGACCCGCCGTAAATGGGATCCAAGGGTATTCCCTACCCAGAGCCGTGGGGGGGGGGGGGGGGGGGTATACAATGCACAACAGGATAAAAAGGCACCCAGAGAATGATAAAATGAATTAAAACCAATAAAATAAATAAAGTTTGAGGTTGCTTACCTCAATGGAGACAAATTCATATACAATTTAGTTTAATAGCACTGGCAACGCGTTTTGTGGGTTCCTGCCCACTTCCTCAGGCCAAATCAAGTGCTTCACTGTGTTGAGAGGCAAAGTTTGAGCACCTTTTTAAAGTTCATTTTATATGAATTTGACTCCACTGAGGTAAGCCCCCTCAAACGTTACTTATTTTATTGTTTTTAATTCATTTGAGCATTCTCTGGGTGCCTTTTTATCCTGTTGTGTAGGTTAAGCAAATCACAAGGTTATTTGTTTATTTTTGTACTTGGAGCTTAAGTGTTTGGGGAGTCGGTACGGACATGCCTGCTCCTTCACCACCATACATGCCAGTTACTAAATATGAGACTGGATAATATTTACACCGCAGGCGGGCGGCTCATTTAGTCTGAAAGGCAAACATTTACCAATTATTTCAGGAAAGCCCTCGGCTGAAAGGGATCCCCCTCCGCTAATGACTGACATCAGGAGATGAGTCACTTCAAATATTTCATAGCTTTGTCATTTTTTCTAACCATTAAACCTGTCGTGTGAGACGCCTGAAGGTGGCCAGCGCTGAGCAATTTCTCAGAGATAGCAGTCGCCCAGCTGCCACGCTGATCCATTGGGCAGGGGGTAGGTCGTAGTCACTGCACTGGAACAAGTATGCAGCTCAGGTACTCTGCCTTTTCTCTGTCTCTCCAGCGTTAAATACATGTTCCGGAGGGAAGGGTGCAGCAGTAGACCGAGGCGTACGAGAGGAATCGCCACTGGGAGACTTGGGCACAGGATACAGCCGGTATGGCTTATCCTGCTCCTGCACAAGTTCCCGGCCCGTGTTAATTACTATTCCCCCTCCAGGCCGCCATGGATGGTGGGGAATGAAATAATTCGGCTTCCAGCTATTGCTGGAAACCAAATTATTGTGCTTTATAGGTAACTTTGGCGCTGAAGTTATTCACTGCTGCGCCCAAGTCTCCTGCACTGGTATGAAAGTGTTTGATACACGGAGAGAGAACCAGAAAGGCTCTATGGCATCCAGTGCCCCTCAGCATAGATCAGTGGTTCTCAAACTTTTTTGGGTGATAACTATCAAAAATAGAGCACATATTGTGTGCATAGCACACCAATAAACAAATGAAAAGGAATAGAAAAACCCATTTTTGCAAAAGTATAAACCAATTTATTAATAATCTTAAAAAAGACACGCAGTGTTAGTCCCTAAAGTGCAAATCCCCATAAGTTAAAAAGACCCAGGAAACATGTCCTAAATCACCAACTGCATGTAATAACCCTGGCAGAGGAGAGAGACCACTCCAGGTAACGCTCCCTGCCTAAACCCTAAGTGCACTTTGTAAAGCAGGCCTGCAAATAAAGTTCCTGTTGCTGTAAATAACACTGGTGCTGTGAACAATAAGCAGGATAAGTTCAACATGCAGCAAATCAACTGCGTTCACACTATAAATGGCAAGCACAAAGTGCATCCAGTCTAATATGCAGATCCAAGCTGCTCCAGTCGGAATCTTGTATATAGTATTATCCAGCACAAGCAAAGCTGCAAAGCATAGGCAGCAAATGGCAGTTCACAATGCAAATATATGCTTCAGGATGATGGATGCATCCAACCTAATATGCAAGTCCAAGCTGCTCCAGTAGTAGGCTTGTGTATAATATTATGCAGCACAAACAGGGATGCAAAGCATATGCAGCAAGTAGCAGTTCACAGTGCAAATATATGCTTCAGGATGATAGATGCAACCAACTTAATATGCAAGTCCAAGCTACTCCAGCAGCAAGCTTGTATATAGTATTATCCAGCACAAACAGGGATGCAGAGCATATTCAGCTGGTAGCAGTTCACAGTGCAAATATATGCTTCAGGATGATAGATGCAACCAACTTAATATGCAAGTCCAAGCTACTCCAGCAGCAAGCTTGTATATAGTATTATCCAGCACAAACAGGGATGCAGAGCATATTCAGCTGGTAGCAGTTCACAGTGCAAATATATGCTTCAGGATGATAGATGCAACCAACTTAATATGCAAGTCCAAGCTACTCCAGCAGCAAGCTTGTATATAGTATTATCCAGCACAAACAGGGATGCAGAGCATATTCAGCTGGTAGCAGTTCACAGTGCAAATATATGCTTCAGGATGATAGATGCAACCAACTTAATATGCAAGTCCAAGCTACTCCAGCAGCAAGCTTGTATATAGTATTATCCAGCACAAACAGGGATGCAGAGCATATTCAGCTGGTAGCAGTTCACAGTGCAAATATATGCTTCAGGATGATAGATGCAACCAACTTAATATGCAAGTCCAAGCTACTCCAGCAGCAAGCTTGTATATAGTATTATCCAGCACAAACAGGGATGCAGAGCATATTCAGCTGGTAGCAGTTCACAGTGCAAATATATGCTTCAGGATGATAGATGCAACCAACTTAATATGCAAGTCCAAGCTACTCCAGCAGCAAGCTTGTATATAGTATTATCCAGCACAAACAGGGATGCAGAGCATATTCAGCTGGTAGCAGTTTACAGTGCAAATATATGCTTCAGGGTTATAATAATCAATCAACAGAGTTGTGATTTAGCTTACCAGCACCCTCCTGGGTGCATGCAGTAGTGACACGACACAGGTTCCGGGTCTTAGGTGGTTGAGTCACCGCACGCTGCGCTCTACCCCGCTAAGGCTGCGGGGGAGCAGGTGAATTTAGATGGCTTCTCAGATTGCTGCCCCATCAGGGACGTCTCCCTGTGGGGGAAAGATGGTATGGAAGTAGTCAGGGGGACACACAGCAGCCTCTCCCCCTCTCCACTCACATGGATGCTGCAAACAGCACAGGCTTCTCACACCTCCTCCAGCAACAGTGGCCCAACACAACCACAATCGATAAACGCGTTTCAGCTGAGTGCCAGCTTTCTTCAGTATCAAAAGCACTTGTGCTGCCATCCAGTGGCCTTATATAGTAGGTGCATCACAGGATCTTTCCATTAACTCTTTCCCTGCCAAGTTGCTTTCCTTTTATCTATCAAATGGATGGCTTTCATTTATGTGCAAATTTCTTATTCTTTCTTTTAATTAGACAATAAGTGAATGTTCGGGGAGGGATGGTGGGGGGGAGAAGAGAAATAAACCAAACCCCACACACTCATCACTCACACTTTACCTCAATAATATAAATAGCTTGAGAGAAACGGGGGCTACAGCTACAGGAACACTTTTAAATTCAAATCAGAATTGAGACCTTTGGGCACTAGACTATCACATCTGTAAATCCACATACATTCCTTCTGATATAAAATCTTATCGAAATCGCCCCGTCTCCCACTAATCTGTAATCTATAAATTCCTCTATATTTCATCCCATCTGGATTGCCCTGATGAAATTCTTCAAAGTGTACTGCTAAAGGGCTTAATGTGCCTGTAATATATATTCTCCCTAAGACACATAAAAATGTAAGAGATCCCCCGGGAAGGCCCATTATTGCTGCTAATGGGGGTCCCCTTGAGAGAGTAGCAAAATATGTGGACAAAAAATTACAACCCATCATGATGGGATTGCGATCCTTTGTCAGGGATTCGATGCAGGTACTAGAGAAAATTGAAGAGGTTGTTTTGCCAGATGAATGTCATTTGGTATCTCTGGACGTGGAGTCGCTATTCACTTTAATTCCAAATGAGACGGGATTAAAAGCCCTTGCCTTTTATTTAGATAGCTACTATGGTGCTCATGAGGAAATGCACAATGAATTTGTATGGGATCTAATGAAATTAATCTTGGAAAATAATTACTTTCAATATGAGGGAAGGTATTACCAGCAGATTAGGGGCGTGGCCATGGGGGCGGCGTGCTCTCCGGCCTACGCGTGCCTGCACTTGGGAAGATGGGAGATAGAGGAAGTGTATGGCGCGCGTGGGTTCGGGGAGCATGTCGCCCTCTGGCTGCGTTTTATTGATGATATTGTAATGATCTGGAAGGGGGACGAAATCTCCCTTAGGAAATTTGTAGATCAACTGAATAATAATGATAGGAATATCCATTTAACATATGTGTATGATAGAAAAAAGATCACATTTCTGGATCTAACTTTGAGAAGGGAAGGAAATAAATTAATCTCTGGGGCCCATAGAAAAGCAACGGCAGGTAATACGCTATTGCATGCCAAGAGCTTCCATCCCCATACTCAAATAAAATCAGTCCCCACGGGTGAATTTTTACGTATTAGACGCAATTGCGCAGATTTGGATGAATATAAACAGGAAGGTAAAGCTTTGCAAAAGCGCCTAAGGGAACGAGGTTACCCTAATAGAATGCTTAAAAAAGCGTATGTGCGGGCCCTAAAAACAGAAAGAGAACAATTATTGCGGAAAAAAGAAAATGAAAAGAATAGCGAGAGCCAGGCTACGCGAATTATAACGAGGTATGGAAGCCATTGGCAGCAGATGCGTGAAATACTGAATAAAAACTGGGGAGTATTATTGTTAGACAGTGATATAGCCAAAATAGTGGGTGAAGCACCACGAATAACAGCAAGAAGATGTAAAAACATTGGTGATATGCTGGTGAAAAGTGAGATGGCGATTCCACGAACCTGTAATCTAAAGGGCATGTACAGATGTGCTGGATGTAAGGTGTGTAGATTTGTGCAGCAGGGGAACACCTTTGCTAACAGTGATGGAACAGAAGAATACAAAATCAACAGTTTTATAAATTGCATGACTACTAGAGTCATATATCAGATAATATGCCCATGTGAAAAGATTTATGTGGGCAAAACGAAGAGAGACGTGGGCTCCAGAATTAAGGAACATGTAAAAGATATTAAAAAGAGAGAGCAATCTAGTCCCTTAGCAGTACACTTTGAAGAATTTCATCAGGGCAATCCAGATGGGATGAAATATAGAGGAATTTATAGATTACAGATTAGTGGGAGACGGGGCGATTTCGATAAGATTTTATATCAGAAGGAATGTATGTGGATTTACAGATGTGATAGTCTAGTGCCCAAAGGTCTCAATTCTGATTTGAATTTAAAAGTGTTCCTGTAGCTGTAGCCCCCGTTTCTCTCAAGCTATTTATATTATTGAGGTAAAGTGTGAGTGATGAGTGTGTGGGGTTTGGTTTATTTCTCTTCTCCCCCCCACCATCCCTCCCCGAACATTCACTTATTGTCTAATTAAAAGATAGAATAAGAAATTTGCACATAAATGAAAGCCATCCATTGGATAGATAAAAGGAAGGCAACTTGGCAGGGAAAGAGTTAATGGAAAGATCCTGTGATGCACCTACTATATAAGGCCACTGGATGGCAGCACAAGTGCTTTTGATACTGAAGAAAGCTGGCACTCAGCTGAAACGCGTTTATCGATTGTGGTTGTGTTGGGCCACTGTTGCTGGAGGAGGTGTGAGAAGCCTGTGCTGTTTGCAGCATCCATGTGAGTGGAGAGGGGAGAGGCTGCTGTGTGTCCCCCTGACTACTTCCATACCATCTTTCCCCCACAGGGAGACGTCCCTGATGGGGCAGCAATCTGAGAAGCCATCTAAATTCACCTGCTCCCCCGCAGCCTTAGCGGGGTAGAGCGCAGCGTGCGGTGACTCAACCACCTAAGACCCGGAACCTGTGTCGTGTCACTACTGCATGCACCCAGGAGGGTGCTGGTAAGCTAAATCACAACTCTGTTGATTGATTATTATAACCCTGAAGCATATATTTGCACTGTGAACTGCTACCAGCTGAATATGCTCTGCATCCCTGTTTGTGCTGGATAATACTATATACAAGCTTGCTGCTGGAGTAGCTTGGACTTGCATATTAAGTTGGTTGCATCTATCATCCTGAAGCATATATTTGCACTGTGAACTGCTACTTGCTGCATATGCTTTGCATCCCTGTTTGTGCTGCATAATATTATACACAAGCCTACTACTGGAGCAGCTTGGACTTGCATATTAGGTTGGATGCATCCATCATCCTGAAGCATATATTTGCATTGTGAACTGCCATTTGCTGCCTATGCTTTGCAGCTTTGCTTGTGCTGGATAATACTATATACAAGATTCCGACTGGAGCAGCTTGGATCTGCATATTAGACTGGATGCACTTTGTGCTTGCCATTTATAGTGTGAACGCAGTTGATTTGCTGCATGTTGAACTTATCCTGCTTATTGTTCACAGCACCAGTGTTATTCACAGCAACAGGAACTTTATTTGCAGGCCTGCTTTACAAAGTGCACTTAGGGTTTAGGCAGGGAGCGTTACCTGGAGTGGTCTCTCTCCTCTGCCAGGGTTATTACATGCAGTTGGTGATTTAGGACATGTTTCCTGGGTCTTTTTAACTTATGGGGATTTGCACTTTAGGAACTAACACTGCGTGTCTTTTTTAAGATTATTAATAAATTGGTTTATACTTTTGCAAAAATGGGTTTTTCTATTCCTTTTCATTTTTTTTGGGTGATAGCGCCCTTAACGGCTTTGTAATCTTTTCAAGGCACCCCTCAGCAAAAACAACTACTGAAATGTCGTTATGACCCCTATTAGGAAGCATCCCCCTTCAAGTAGTCAATGACTATCCCCCTATCCCAGCTTTCATTCAACCCTCCTCCCAAATAGTCAGTGACACCCCATTATGCAGCACTTTCCCCCCATAGGATTACAGCTGCCCAGAATCCCCCCTCAGACCAGGGCTGGTGTAGTGTCTGGGGACAGGCACAAGTTGAGACACCAGAATATCTGCAGGTATCCTGCAGCTCACAGCACCACCACCCTTCTTTCCCTGCTACAGTTAACTTTGGATATAGGAGCAGCATATGTACAGAGCATGGAGCAGCAGCGTGTGTACAGAGCGTGGAGCAGCAGCGTGTGTACAGAGCGTGGAGCAGCAGCGTGTGTACAGAGCGTGGAGCAGCAGCGTGTGTGCAGAGCGTGGAGCAGCAGCGTGTGTGCAGAGCGTGGAGCAGCAGCGTGTGTGCAGAGCGTGGAGCAGCAGCGTGTGTGCAGAGCGTGGAGCAGCAGCGTGTGTAAAGAGCGTGGCGCAGCAGCGTGTGTACAGAGCGTGGAGCAGCAGCGTGTGTACAGAGCGTGGAGCAGCAGCGTGTGTACAGAGCGTGGAGCAGCAGAGTGTGTACAGAGCGTGGAGCAGCAGCGTGTGTACAGAGCGTGGAGCAGCAGCGTGTGTACAGAGCGTGGAGCAGCAGCGTGTGTACAGAGCGTGGAGCAGCAGCGTGTGTACAGAGCGTGGAGCAGCAGCGTGTGTACAGAGCGTGGAACAGCAGCGTGTGTACAGAGCGTGGAACAGCAGCGTGTGTACAGAGCGTGGAGCAGCAGCATGTGTACAGAGCGTGGAGCAGCAGCGTGTGTACAGAGCGTGGAGCAGCAGCGTGTGTACAGAGCGTGGAGCAGCAGCGTGTGTACAGAGCGTGGAGCAGCAGCGTGTGTACAGAGCGTGGAGCAGCAGCGTGTGTACAGAGCGTGGAGCAGCAACATGTGTACAGAGCGTGGAGCAGCAGCGTGTACAGAGCGTGGAGCAGCAGCATGTGTACGGAGCATGGAATCACCACTACCTCATTGAGCATCCCTAAGGGCTCGAACCCACTAGAGTGATTTTTTTGAGCATTTAGGGAGCGATTCAAAACGCTAGTGATTTCCCTAAACACTCAGCTAGTGCTAATGGATGGGCCAAATTCCACTGGAGCAATTGCGATTAGTTTAATCACAAATGCAGGACATGCAGCATTTTTGAGCGTTAGCGTTTTGCGTTAGTATTTCAGCAAAGTATTAAAACGCTGGCGTAATCGCTCAAATTGTTATACAGAGCTATTTGCTAGCGTTTTTTAATTACTGCACACTGTAAAAAAAGATAAAATGAATTGAAGGACCTATCAGAATTAAAAACCATAATCGCAAATCGCTGGCAAAACACTTACACTTTTTAAAGAGAGTCTGAAGTCTGTTAAAATGCCTCTTTTTTTCAGCCATTCTTATTAAGTATTAATGGTTTAGCTGGATAGTGTGCTGGTTAAGGGTTCTGCCTCTGACACAGGAGACCAGGGTTCGAATCTCGGCTCTGTCTGTTCAGTAAGCCAGCACTTATTCAGTAGGAGACCTTAGGCAAGTTTCCCTAACACTGCTACTGCCTATAGAGCGCGTCCTAGTGGCTGTAGCTCTGGCGCTTTGTGTCCGCCAGGAGAAAAGCGTGATATAAATGTTATTTGTCTTGTCTTGAAACGCCACTATCCCGTGGCAAATCAAGGCTTTATTCACCAACAAATACTGGGGCAAAAATCCACGACTTTCAAAGCTGTTGATTTCGCTGCCTGGGGAGGCAGAGCTTTGAGCTGCAGCTCTGCCTCCAAGGGAGATTGATGAGAGGGGCAGGAGGAGGCAGAGATCACACGAATGGAGGCAGAGCTACAGCTCAAAGCTCTGCCTCCAACAGGAAGGAGCCCCGCAATTTGCCCCAGGGATTTTCGGGTAATTAAAGCCTTGTTTTGCCATGGGATAGCAGTGGTTTAGCTAATCTATTAATGCTTAACAAGACTTGCTGAAAAAAAAATTGCTACCAAATTTGTCAGAAAACGCTCATTAAAAACGCTAGCGATTTTGATTAGCGATAGTGCTTTGTAGTGGGGTCCTGGCCTTAGGCTGGGTACACATTGGTACGAGAAAAAAAAAAAAAAAGAGTTCAGTTTAGCGTAACAAAAGCCTAATAAAATGGACGTGATATGATCTTGTGCAACACAATAGGATTCAGTCACACTAGTCCATTTGGAGCGGGTCTGTTCGGTCCGTTCTGGTTAGCGGAACACAAATTTTGGTTGCGTACGACATTGTCTGGGTCAGACGGAAGAAGCGGATGGCGACAGAGGCCGACGGAATCAATTGTAGCATATGAAAATGGGCGGTTTCACTAGGTTGGTCGTCCTGCAAGTTTGCGCATTCTTACCTGTCTCTGTCCATTCCAGTCCTCGGGACGCTCACTCCACTACCAGTATACAGATCCCAGCTCCATCAGATGCATCAGGCTACAATTGGTTCGGCAACAGCCCAATGGGAATCATCCCTCCCCAGGAAAGATTTTAATTGGTTCACTGAGCTATGGACCAATGACCCCCCCCTCCCCCCTTGTGCTCAAGAGAGGATTCTTATTGGTCTTTTGCAAACCAATGGGAGCCTGATGCTTCGCACTCCGCTATTTCTTCCATGCAGAGGACAGGAGTGGCTGCTCCAATGGCGTGGCAGGAACGCTAATGTGATGCGGGCCAGTACCAAGCAGGTGGTGATGTGAAAACGGAATGGAAAAAAATATGCCATTGCAACAAACTATTCAGTTTAAACAGAAAATGGATCAGTTTTTACAGGACCTTTTTTTTTTAATTTGGAATCCAGCTTATTTATGATTATCATTGTCAATTACCCGTGTCCAGAACATGATGCAGCCCTGTATTAAGGTCATCTGATGTAAATCTCACAAGTGGTAGTACATTAGAATCTCTTTATAGTAAACCTTGGGCTTAGATGCTTTCCTTGCGTTGAAAGACATCCATGGCTACAATTACTAGGTAATGCCTAATGATGTTGATCCAGGGATGTTATCTGATTGCCATCTGGAGTCGGGAAGGAATTTTTTCCCTTTTGGGGCTAATTGGACGATGCCTTGTAAGGGTTTTTCACCTTCCTCTGGATCAACAGGGATATGTGAGGGAGCGGGCTGGTGTTGTACTTTGTTCTCTGGTTGAACTCGATGGACATATGTCTTTTTTCAACCCAAACTATGTAATATAGTAAACCCTCCAGGTCCCGACCATGCCCATGTATGAATATATAGTACAGTATAGCCAATAAATGGTATCATCCTGATACAAAACTTCTTGCTATTACTGATGGCTAACACGGTACAACACTCTACTACAGTACAATGTATGATTAATTTTGACAAAGTAAACTTTTGATATGGTAACTACTTTGCCTGGTCTCTTGAAGTTTACCATAAAGTAAACATGTCAAACTCCGGCCCGCGGACCAAATTTGGCCCTCAAGTGGTTTCCCCACTTTGCATTATGTTTGGCCCACTCTAGACCACCGGGGAAGCTATATTGGAGGCGAAGCCCTAGATCACCAGGGAAGGCAGATAGGGAAGGGAGGAGGGGGGGGGGGGGGGGGGGGGGAAGCACTAAACACCAGGGAACTGTATAGGGAAGGCAGGAGGGCCACTGAGGAACTTTATATGGTAGGAAGGTGGCCACTAGACATTAGGGTTGGCCTGCGGCTTGGTCCCAGTGCACAATTTCAGCCCACTTTGTATTTGAGTTTGACACCCCTGCCCTGAAGGATGTAATTGTATTACTGTCACTCAGCACTTGACTATTTGGGAAGTAATGTGATTCAGAAATGTTCTTTGTGCTTGGGGAGTAAGAACTGACATGTCCGCTCCTTCAGTTTTCTACATGCCGGTTTCTAAATATAAGATGCTGCGATAATATTTACAACACAGGGAGGAATCATTAATTGCGCTGACTCATTCCTCATCTGAAAGGCAAATATTTACCAATTATTTCAGGAAATCTGAAAGGGATCCCCCCCCTCCCCTAATGACTGAATTCAGGGGATGAGTCACTTCAAAAGTTTTAAAGGATACCTGAGGTGACATGAGACATGATGAGATAGACGTGTATGTACAGCGCCTAGCACACAAATAACTGCAGTGTTCCTTTTTTTTTTATTTCTCTGCCTGAAAGAGTTAAATATATGTAAGTGGCTGACTCAGTCCTGACTGACAGGAAGGGACTACAGTGTGACCCTCACTGATAAGAAATTTCAACTATAAAACAATTTCCTAGCAGAAAATGGCTTCTGAGAGCAGGAAAGAGATAAAAAGGGGCAATAGTTCATAGATTTTAGCTCTGGCATACTTCAATGAATGTGTCATTGAGCAAAAGCAATAAAACAGTTAAAAACTTAAAAAGTAGATTTAAACATAAAATAAAACTGGAATATCTTAAAAAGTCATTTTTATGAGACGAAAGATAGGTCGTTTATTTCATTAGTTTATTTTCGTTTCGGATGTCCTTTAAGGTGTGTACACACCTTGAACAGATGTCATCCATCGGGGATTAGGGCCGGGTTGCACACACGTGGGGAGTTTGACGGAGGGAAGCCGAGCGGCACTTGCGTAACGTCACACAGTGGCGCAGACAATGGGATCGGCGTAGCTGGGGGTTGCAAGCTGCCATACACACGCCTGATTATCGGCTGTGGAGGTTGTAATTGGCTGCCTTGGCGGACTTAAAGTAAACCAGAGCTGTGGCTAAACGAAGATTGGATACTCACCCGTGGCTTCCTCCTGCTGCATAAACACGTCTGTGTCCCACACTGCCCACCCGCGGTCTACCGGTCAGCTGCAATCAGCCCTGGTAACTTACTCAGTATCGTCAGTCTGGCTCTACTGCACATGCATGGGTGGTCTGCGCATGCACAGTAGACCCAGACTGGATGCAACTGAGCAAGTTACCGGGAATGATCGCAGCTGACCGGCAGACCACGGGAGGGGAGCGTGGGACACAGACGTGTTTATGCAGCAGGAGGAAGCCGCAGGTGAGTATCAAATCTTCGTTTAGCCACAGCTCTGGTTTACTTTAAAGTCAGGCATGTGTACAGGCCTTTAAAGTTATATAAAGTGGGTGGGGGACAAGAACCCACTGCAATTTATTTTTAAATTAGCTAGACTATCTAGGAGTAGCACAATTGTTCCATGCCAGTGTAGAGAAAGGTGTGTAAGCTATAATGCATGGTATGCAGGGAGGAGAGTATGCTGCAATGCATGGTCTGCAGGGAGGAGTGTGTGCTTCAATGCATGGTCTGCAGAGAGGAGTGCATGCTCCAATGCATGGTCTGCAAGGAGTGCATGTTCCAATGCATGGTCTGCAGGGAAGAGTGTATGTTCCAATGCATGGTCTGCAGGGAAGAGTGTATGCTCCAATGCATGGTCTGCAGGGAAGAGTGTATGCTCCAATGCATGGTATGCAGGGATAAGTGTAAGCCACAATGCATGGTCTTAGGGAGGGGTGTATGCTTCAATGCATGGTCTGCAGGGAGGGGTGTATGCTCCAATGCATGGTCTGCACTCTGCAGGGAGGGGTGTATGCTCCAATGCATGGTCTGCTGGGAGGAGTGTATGCTCCAATGCATGGTCTGCACTCTGCAGGGAGGGGTGTATGCTCCAATGCATGGTCTGCTGGGAGGAGTGTAAGCTACAATACATGGTCTGCGAGCAGTGTATATTCCAATACATGGTCTGCAGGGAGGAGTGTATTCTACAATGCATGGTCTGCAGGGAGGGGTGTATGCTCTAATCCATGGTCTGCAGAGAGGGGTGTATGCTACAATGCATGGTCTGCACTCTGCAGGGAGGGGTGTATGCTCCAATGCATGGTCTGCTGGGAGGAGTGTAAGCTACAATACATGGTCTGCGAGCAGTGTATATTCCAATACATGGTCTGCAGGGAGGAGTGTATTCTACAATGCATGGTCTGCAGGGAGGGGTGTATGCTCTAATCCATGGTCTGCAGAGAGGGGTGTATGCTGCAATGCATGGTCTGCAGGGAGTGGTGTATGCTACAATGCATGGTCTGTGAGGAGGAGTGTATGCTCCAATGCATGAATGGCAGATTGGTGTATGCTTTATTGCATGGCTTGCAGGGAGGAGTGCATGCTTAAATGCATTTAATGAAGGAGGGCATGTACTCTCCAATGTATGCTGTGTAGGGAGGAGTGTATGCTTTAAAGAGGAACTTCAGTGAAAATAATGTAGTAAAAAAAAGTGCTTCATTTTTTTTTTTTACCATAATTATGTATACATGATTTAGTCAGTGTTTTCCCATTGTAAAATCTTTCCTCTCCCCGGTTTACATTCTGACATTTATTACATGGTGACATTTTTACTGTGGGCAGGTTATGTAGCTGCTCCTAGCTGTTTTGGCTGTTAGAGACAGCTGTAAACAGCTAATTCATGTCTGTGAACCTTGTTACATTGTAACAAACTGCCAAAAGTATGCGGTACTCAGAGCTTCTTGTGGGAGGGGTTTCAGCACAAAATCAGTCATACAGCGCCCCCTGATGGTCTGTTTGTGAGAAGCATTATATTTCTCTTGTAAAAGGGGGTATCAGCTACTGATTGGGATAAAGTTCAATTCTAGGTTGGAGTTTCTCTTTAAAGCATACTCTTCAGGGAGGGTTGTGCAGAGTGGAGTGTATGCTCCAATGCATGGTCTACAGGGAGGAGTGTATGCTCCAATGCATTCTATGCAGGGGGACAGTATACTGTCGTGCATGCTCCGTTCTCTGCAGGGGAATGCCTATTATAGGGCAAATGCATACAATTTGCATTACATGCAGTTTGGAATTGCTGCCATCTCATTAACCCTCTCAAAAGTGCAGCGCTGCTTCAGTGTTGCGCCTCTCCATCCTGCGGATCAGCATGACAAGTCAAGTAAGGGCTTGTTCACACTTAAGGGCGCTTTCGTGATTCTGTAAGCGGCGGCTATTTTCAAAATCGCCCTAAAATCGCCTGTGCAACGATTCCCTATGAGCTAGTTCACATCTGAGCGGTTCATTTCCGATCCGCTCTGCAAAGTGCTGCCTGTACCATTTTCGGGGCAATTTGCCTCAATGGCAGGTATAGGGAAATTGCAAAGCGCTTGAAAAAGCGCGTTGTATATCGATTTCCCGAGCGCTTTTAAGAATAAATACATTGTATTTATTCTTTTATGTGTCCTGACGTCAGGAAGTGAAAAAACAAATCGCTGTGCAAAAGCGCTTAGAAAAGTGCTGTACAAAAAAGCTAACGCGCAGGTAAGCGCCAGGAGGTGCTAAAAAAATTGCGCACGAAATCGCAAAACGCTGGTGTCAGTGATTGCGATTTATGTGAACAAGGACTTACTGTAATCAAAAAGCATGGGCCGCCTCTAGATTTCTCACTTCACAGGTTTACCAGACCAAAAAAAAGTGTAGCTATGAAATCTCTGCAGTGACTCATCTGATGTCAGTCATTAGCGGAGGGGGATCCCTTTCAGCCGAGGGCTTTCCTGAAGTAATTGGTAAATGTTGCCTCTGAGAGGAGGAATGAGTAAGCGCAGTTAATGACTCCCTCCATCCGCACTGTAAATATTATCCCAAAATCTTACATTAACTGGCGTGTGATAACTTTTCAACGTTTTTTTTTTGCACGTCTGATTTTGTGTTTTGCACCTTTTCAGCTCTGTCCTTTGCTTTTTCTTTCCTCACTGCCATTTTTGAGTGTTTTTATGCAAGATTTAAGATGCAGATTTTTCCTTGCAAACCAATTAAAGGGGAACTAAAGTAAGAGGTATACGGAGGCTGCCATATTTATTTAGTTTTAATCAATACCAGTTGCCTGGCAGCCCTGCTGATCCTCTGCCTCTAATACTATTAGCCATAGCCCCTGAACAAGCATGCAGCAGATCAGGTGTTTCAGACTTTAAAGTCAGATCTGACAAGACTAGCTGCATGCTTGTTTCTGGTGTTATTCAGATACTACTGCAGAGAAATAGACCAGCAGGGCTGCCAGGTAACTGGTATTGAGTAAAAGGAAATAAATATGGCAGCCTCTGTATACCTCTTACTTCAGTTCCCCTTTAAGTTAAAGGGAACCTGAAGTGAGAGGGATCTGGAGGCTGCCATATTTATTTCCTTTTTAAAAAAATGCACGTTGTCTGGCTGTCGTGCTGATCCTCTGCCTGTAATACTTTTAGTTACAGCCCCTGAACAAGCATGCGGCAGATCAGGTGTTTCTGACTAAAGTCTGGCTGTATTGGCTGCATGCTTGTTTCAGTTGTGTGATTCAGACATTGCTGCAGCCAAAAATCAGCAAGACAGCCAGACAACTGGTATTGTTAAAAAGGAAATACCAGTACATATGTCTACAACAATATACCTCTCAGTTCTGGTTCCCTTTAACCTCCCTGGCGGTATGATTCCTTCCTGATTTTAGGGTCTAAAAGCAGTAAAGTTTTTTCATTATCTTTTGGACCAAAAAAAAAAAAAAGATACCCCCCAGAGAGCCTGCAGCAGCCCCTGCACCTGCCTCTCTCGGATCCAGCCCTGCAGTTCTTTCTCTGTTCTCCGGGTGGCACTGTAACCCTGTAGTGAGACCGCCTGCTGTCATAACCACAAACCACAAGCCTCAGAGGACTGGAAGAAGAATGGCTGCCGGCGTCTGGATCCAGGGGAGGAGAGATGAAATGCTCTGCATTAACCTCCCGGCGGGTACCATGAGGCTCGGTTCACATTGAGCCTAAAATAGCTGACGTTCCGCTCCTATGAGCGGAACGCAGCAGCGGAAGCAATGCATTCCCAATGGGAAAGTCCACATTGTTGCGTTCCGCTCGCCGGAACGGACGTTCCCGACCTGCACGATCCTTCCGCTCCGCTTCACGCAGCGCAGGAGCGGATGCATGCTTAATGTGAACCTAGCCTAAGTCAGGCTCGGGGTTACCGCTCTGAGCTGCGGTTTTCTGCTCCGAGCCTGACTTGGGGTTACTGCTAAGGGAGGTTAACGTTCATCAGAATGTATGTAATGCGATTTTTCTGTATTTCCATTCGCTTATATTACAAGTGAAAGAGAAAAAAGAAAACGATACAATCCCATTTTAATACATTAGATGTGGAATGAACACGAAAATGCAAACCCACATGATGCATGCAAAATCTAATAAGTGTTAACACTCCTCAGATTTCAACCATCCAAAGCTGACTAGTTTTAAAAGGGAAAGATCTTTTTTAATAACATACAATTACAGCTCTGATCTTCATGGAATTTTTTTTTTTTTTTACATCTTTTAGCACGGATTTAATCTCAAACATAAAAAAATAAAAAATAAAAAAAATAAAAAACTTTAAAAAGAACACGACTGGATTTTTCTCCACCTGAAGACTTGGTTTTGACTTTTTTTTTCTTTAAAATCACATTTAAATAACGATTATTAACATAACTTTTTAGAAATAGGACACTTTTTCATGACGAGTGTGTGTAAGTAAAAATATTTTGCATGTTTTATATTACTGGAATGGTTTTGTTGCTCTCTTTCTCTCTCTATTTAAAAAACAAAACAAAACAAAAAACTGTAAACTGAATTTTTTCTTTTAAATAAAATGTACCTGGTACAATTTGGGCTATAACCTAAGGTTAATATGAATGATCGTAAATCATCATTTGGAACCACTAATGACCAAAAATCTCACCAATCCAATCAGATTGAACCAAAATTTGAATAGATTTTTATTAAAATGATCAGATTGGTTTGGAGATAAGTCCATTAGTGGTCCCAAACGATCATTCATACAAGGAATCGTTCATAATCGACAGTTCGGAAAATTGTATCATTAATGGCCACCTTAAAGGGAAGGTTCAGGGAAGCTACAAAAAAAAATAAAAATCCACATCCACTTACCTGGGGCTTCCTCCAGCCCGTGGCAGGCAGGAGGTGCCCTCTTCTGTGCTCCATTGTGCGTTCCACGCCGCCGCGCTGACGTCATCGGACGTCCTCCAGGCTGTACTGCGCAGGCTCAGCCTGGCCGGGTACCGGAGACCACCGGAAGCCTGCGGAGCGGCGCCGAGGGCACCTCTTGCCTGCCACGGACTGGAGGAAGCCCCAGGTAAGTGGATGTGGATTTTTATTTTTTTCGTAGCTTCCCTGAACCTTCCCTTTAACCAGTTCCCCCCAAGGGTTTTTACTCTAACGGACCAGAGCAATTTTCACTTGTCAGTGCTCCTCCCTTTTATTCCCTAATAACTTTATTACTACTTATCACAAGAAAATGATCTATACCTCGTTTTTTTCACCACCAATTAGGCTTTCTGTGGGTAGTACATTTTGCTAAGAATTTTTTTATTCTAAATGCATTTTAATGAGAAAAAAACAAAAAAAATAGAAAAAAAATCATTATTTCTCAGTTTTCAGCCATTATAGTTTTAAAATTAAACATTCTCCTGTGGATAAAACAAACACATTGTATTTGCCCAGTTGTCCCAATTATTAAACCATTTAAATTATGTCCCTATCACAATGTATGGCGACAGTATATTATTTTGAAATATAGGTGTTATTTTTCTGTTCTGTTTTTTTTTTGTTCTGGCCATAATTACAAGCCCCAATGTAATAAATTAAAATTAATTTTCCCCCATAAAATATAGATTAAAAAAGCTGAGTCCCTAAGGCAAGTATTTATTTATTTATTTTAAACTGATTTTTTTTTTTACAAGTGTTTTCTTTTGGAGGGGGAGTGTTGGAAATGGAATTTTATTAATTTTATTACTCATGTGTATGTACTTGTAAATGTATGTATTTTGTACGTGTCATATACTTTTTGGCCACAAGATGGCGCTAGTGAACACTCATTGTAAGTGTTCACTTTTTTTTTTTTTTTTTTTTACACTTTATTTAATTGTTACATTTCCTGTTTTTGTGAATGGACGTAGCCGCTGTTCGCGGTCACGTCCATTCACTCCAGGCACTGCGATTGGGTAGAGGACCGTTTGGTCCTCTTCCCCAATCCCTCAGCACGGGATCCTGACGGAAACGGCGGCCGTAGCGTCGCGCACACGGCGGTAGCAGTGGCGGGAACGCGCGAATTATTAATACGTCATGTTGCCGTTAATAGGGTAAAGCATGACGTATTAATGCGTTAGGATGCCACTAAATGGTTAAAGGGAACCTAAACTGAGAAGGATATAGTTTTTCCTTTTAAAATAAAACCAGTTACCTGACTCTCCTGCTGATCATGTGTCTAATACTTTCAGCCACAGCCCCTCAACATGCATGCAGATAAGGTGCCCTGACTGAAGTCAGATTGGATAAGCTGCATGCTTGTTTCAGGTGTGTGGTTCAGCCACTACTGCAGCCAAAGATCAGCAGGACTGCCAGGTAACTAGTATTGTTTAAAAGGAAACATCCATATCGCTCTCAGTTACGGTTCCCTTTAACTCCTCAGTTAAGTTACCAAAAAAAAACACTGATTTTGCACTGTCATTAAACTTAAAAAAATAAAATTAAATAAAATGTATCTCAGCCTGACCATAAAAACACGATCGCCCGCACTACCACGATTGTGCGCACAAGCCCGGAGGCCACTACACAAAAAGATTTCCACTAAGAGCACTAACATTTATATCCTGGAGGTGTCAACTAGTAAAAACAAAGATCTGCTCACCTGACGTAATCACTAAAAGTCGTTGCGGTTGTTTGCGGACCAAGATGCGTTAAAGGCGGCATTGTGTGTCAGTTTGAAGCAGGCGTAACCCTTACAACTACCTGATCGACCTGTACACAAG
Organism: Hyperolius riggenbachi; assembly: GCF_040937935.1. NCBI lineage: Eukaryota > Metazoa > Chordata > Amphibia > Anura > Hyperoliidae > Hyperolius > Hyperolius riggenbachi. Next base: position 253,872,127 of record NC_090653.1, read on the forward strand.
CCGGATGTTTTAAAGCACTTTATTCAACCAACTTAGGAATGTCATTTCTGCCCTTTGGCGATTAAAACACGACTCCGCGTCAACTACGTAATTTTTGGTGGGACTTTTGCCATGGATCCCCCTCCGGCATGCCACAGCCACAGTCCAGGTGTTAGGCCCTTGAAACAACTTTTTCATCACTTTTGTGGCCAGAAAGTCTTTGCAGGTCTTAAAATTCTCCTGCCCTTTGAAGCCAATAGAGATTCGCCGGATCTGCATATTCATGAATTTTTACAGAAATTCGCATTCAAAATTTGTGAAACCCAAAATTTGATATTCGGACCATCACTATTCTTTACCTATAGGATCCTAAGATATAAATCTGGCCCTGGATAAATGTATTCAGTAACGCACTACAGAATACGTCAAAACAAGGTGCATTATAGTCACCAAGCTGGAAGACCTGGCTTTTGTAATATTAGAGCCTTGTGTACTGCTACAGTAAAGCTAGAATCTCTTCTGCTCATGTAACTTTACCAGTCCAACCAGCAGGTGGGGCTACAAGAAAAATGAAACATTCAGCTGTTGGGATGGTCAGCAAGATGTTTATTCTGAATTAATTAGTATACAAACTTTCCCTCGACTGAATTAATAGCATCTCATGGACCATTCATTCCTCTCATTAAAAAATAATTCTTGTACTAAAATAAATAAATGAAATAGGCTAAAACACTTCTCCATTTACCTTGAAAAGGAACTCTAGTGAAAATTATGCAATGACTACATTTTTTTTTTTTTTTTTAAACCATATTCTTTTATAAATTACATACTCAGCATTTGCCCATTGTAAAATCTTTATTACAGGTGGCAACATCTTTAGTCCTGTCAGATGATCTCTGAGGAATGTTCGTTTACTAAGAGTTCTGTGCACGGAGGGAGATAGTGCTTGCTTGGCAGATGGAAACAGCTGGTATTTCACACAATGCAAAAAGGTTCACATACAGCCATGGCCCTGACACCACACTGTGGGACGGTTTTCACCACAATGTCATTCCAGCCATACAGATGTCCCTTATGATCTATTCAAGGAAAAGGTGAAGATTTCTCATGGAAAAGGACGTACTGGGTACTGATTGGGATGAAGTTCAAAATCTGGGTTTCAGTTCCTCTTTAAATCACTTGTCAACTCAAGCCTCAGACTTCATGTGGACCTCAGTCACCATAGTTTAATCTGAGCAATCACGTGTACGAATGCAATAGGTTGACTTGGCCTACCACCTGCTTGCAGCCAGTGATGGAGTATTCCTTGCCCTGTGTAGTGTAATATTTTAGCTGCCCGGTCAGTCTTTCAACGTTACTACTGTCGGGGTAGAACCCCTCTCGCAAAAGTTCATCCAAAAAGCAGTTCGCAATGTGGCTCTTTTCCAGCAAGGTGAAAGGTACTATTTCAGCCCTGTTCCATATTTTATGGTGCTGTCTCAGAGAAGACTGAATGATGGTGTGAAGGTCATGTGGCATATTCAAGGCATCACTGGAGGCATTCTGCAAGATGAACTTGGTCACCTCATTCCCTCCAATGTTACTAATCAAAATGTAGATGGCATTGAGATACTCATTGCTCTGGTTCAAGGAGAAGAAACCAAGCAACGTGTCCAAAAGCGGTGGAGGCATGTGCTCCAGTTCATCGAATATGAAGACAGGAATTTTCTCCTCGATCTCCGCCTGGGTCACGGTGTCAGTGATCATTTCAGCTATTTCATTCTTGCAAGCCTCGATATCACTGTCTTTGGGGCAGTTGTGCATCACGTAGTACTGCCGAACAAGGTCATTGTCCATAACCGAACGGAAGTGCATGGCCAATATTCGGCCCATGTGACTCTTGCCAACACCGCTCGGTCCATTCATGGAGATCACCAAGGGCTTATTATGACAATGTGTTGCCAAGTAGTCCTTCAAAAGGTCCATTATTCTGTCCATGGCGATCTTTTGACCAAACACCTCCCGTTGCATGGTTTTCTCCAGTCCATCCAGTTCATATTTTATCACATTATCGTCCAGATTCTCAATAGCGTTCAAGATTTGGAAACAGATTATGCCGATTAGCAGTAACAGGAACCGTTTGGCCTTGCTCTTGTGCTCCACCGGTAAATATCTCCTACAGCCCCCCGGGTACATCACCACGCGAGACTTCCTACGCTTCTTCTTGCGTTTGAGGTTACTGAAGGACACCTGTTCCAAAGTAGGTGTGTCAAATTTAAAAAATATTGGGGTGTCTGAGTTGGAAGTGGACTTGTAGAGGAGTCTGTCGGTAGAGAGTTGCCGGTGAACCAAGGATCTGGCACTGTCCAGCGGTCTTCTGCCAGAGAGGTCCAAGTGAAGATGGCTTTTCCTCAAGGCTCGGAATTTCTTGCGCAATCGGAGAGCGGCACGAATCGGGGGGACCATGGACATTTTGGGTGCTGAAGAAGGAACTTCTGGGATCGGTTCCATGCTGTCCATTTCCATAGTTTAAAAGGTGGTCTCCAGTGTTGAAGGAACAGAAGAGTCAGAAGTTCTGCAACACACACAAAACAAAAAAAATTAGCAATTTTTTTTATTTTTTTAAGGCTATGAAGGTGTAGTGAATTAAAGGTGGAAGCTGCATGATAGCCTCAAACACCATGGCCAGTATTCCATCCACTTTTTCTCCTAAAAGTGGCCACTAACGATACAATTTGCTGAACAACCACTTATGAATGATTATTTGCTTCAGCAATGATCGTTTGGGATCACTAACGGAAAATCGATTACATTAATCTGATCGGATGGTCCCAAACAATTTCTGATTGTTCATACGAATAATCTTCTATAAACGATCATTTGGCAAATTGTATCGTTAGTGGCCACCTTAAATTTTCTAGACAGGCCCGTTTCTAGGGCCGTGCGGGCGCCGAAGGAGTTGTGGGCGCTGTAATGGAGGGGGGAGCCGCAGCCGCGGGCAGGGCAGCCCGACCTCTCCCTCCCTTCCTCTCCGCGGGCCGCCCTTCGTGCTCCCCCCCTCTGAGTCTGACTGCAGGGAAGGGAAGCGCTGTGTGCAGAGCGCAACTCACCTCCCTGGTTCCAATCGCTGCCGGTCTCCTCTTCTCTTCATAGCCGCTGATACACAAGCTGCTTCCTGTTTAGCCGGAAGCAGCGTGTGTATCAGTGGCTATGAAGAAAAGACAGAAGAGGAGACCGGCGGCGATTGGAACCAGGGAGGCGAGTTGCGCTCTGCACACAGCGCTTCCCTTCCCTGCAGTCAGACTCAGAGGGGGGGAGCACGGAGGGCGGCCCGCGGAGAGGAAGGGAGGGAGAGGTCGGGCTGCCCTCCCTGCGGCTGCGGCTCCCCCCTCCATACTGGGGGCCAGCTACCTATCTAACCTATACTGGGGGGCACCTACCTAATCTAACCACACTGGGGGGTACCTACCTAATCTAACCACACTGGGGGGCACCTACCTAATCTAACCACACTGGGGGGCACCTACCTAATCTAACCTATACTGGAGGGCCCCTACCTATCTGACCTGTATTGGGGGCACCTACCTACCTAGCCTATACTGGTGTCAACTATACTGGCTACCTATATTGGAGGCACCTACATAACTAACCTAGGCTGGGGGCAACTATTCTGACTCCCTATATTAGAGGCACCCACCTAGCTAACCTGTACTGGGGGCACCTACCTATCTAACCTATACTGGGGGCAACTATACGGGCTACCTATACTGTAGGCACCTACCTGGCTAACCTATACTGGGGGCAACTATACTGGGGCACTTATGCCTGGCTACCTATACTGGGGGGACCTATAGCTGGCTACCTATACTGAGTGCAACTAGACCTGGCTAACCTATACTGCAGGCATGTATACCTGGCTCCGCGAGGGGGGCGCAACTTTAACATCCTCGCCCTGGGTGCATTTTAGCCTAGAAACTGCCCTGTATCTAGGTGATAGTTTAATTTTTTTAAGCTACCAGCAAGCAAGAAAATACTCTGAATAATTTTTACATTTTGATAGTACATGTTCACCTACTTCTTGGCACTTTTTCAACTGCAGAGTGCAGAAAAGTCATTTTAAACAGAAAATGAAACAACATCTCCTAGGAGAAAACTTTGAATAGCGGTTTGAGGGCCTGTGTACCTTTCTGGGCTTGGGGGTGTACGTCATGTTATTTGTAAGTAGGGGATTGCCTGTCTGTACCTGCCTTATGAAGTTTGGATGTGGGGGCTGCCATATTTATTTCCTTTTAAATAATGCACATTACCTGGCTACCCTCCTGATCCACTGCTTACTTACTGCAATACTTTCAACCACAAACCCTGAACAAACATGCAGATAAGAGGTTTCTGAATGAAGTCTGACAAGATTAGCTGCATGCTTGTTCCAGGTGTGCGATTCAGAAACTACTGCAGCCAAAGATCAGCAGGGCTGCCAGGCAACAGGTATGGTTTAGAACGAAATAAACATGGCTGCCAGCATATCAGTCTTACAGTTGTCGTTTAAAGGGGTTCTTAAAAAAAAAAAAAAAAAGCGTCACTTCCCTGGGGCTTCTACCAGCCCCCTGCAGTTAAGTCCCACAGCATCACTGAAGAAAAAAAACTTTGTACTGTGCCTGCACAGTAAGCTCCCGATGGCGCATGCAGGAGCGAGTACTATTTGTCTAGTTAGACAAATAATTAGCAGGTCACCGGCGGAGGCTTCAGTGACGGCGTGGGACTCAATAGCTGCAGGGGGCCAGTAGAAGCCCCAGGTAAGTCACGCTTTTTTTTTTTTTTTTTAACACCCCACAGAACCCATTTAATCGAATCCAAGTACCAGTAAGTCTAGTAAAGAAAGTACCCATTTACAAAATAGAGTTAAAACGCTTCATACACAAAGTTGTCTTCCTGTACAAAACGTACTGTTCTGTCTTTGTGCTTAAATATTTCCTTGTTACAGTATACAGTGGTTTGCAAAAGTATTCGGCCCCCTTGAAGTTTTCCACATTTTGTCACATTACTGCCACAAACATGAATCAATTTTATTGGAATTCCACATGAAAAGAACAAAATCCTACATGATTCCAAACATTTTTTTTACAAATCAATAACTGCAAAGTGGGGTGTGCGTAATTAAGCAGCCCCCTGAGTCAATACTTTGTAGAATCACATTTTGCTGCAATTACAGCTGCCAATCTTTTAAGCCGAATCTACACGCGTAGATGCGGCCGCGATGTTCCTTATCAATCGAGCCGCTGATGCGGCTCGATTGATAAGATCCGACAGGACGGATCTTGCTTCCGCCGATTCCCTGCTCGCTCCCCGCAAGGGGACAATGGCATGGAATCGAGCGGACGATAAGCGGCGACAGCGGGGAATCGATTCCGGCGCACGCGCTGCGAGCGGGGTCGGGGAAGAGGCGATCCGGCGGTTAATAGAGCCGCTGGATCGCCGCCTCATCTACACGTGTAGAGACTGAAATCCTTGCCCATTCTTCTTTGCAAAACAGCTCCAGCTCGATTAGATAGACAGCGTTTGTGAACAGCATTTTTCAGATCTTGCCACAGATTCTCGATTGGATTTAGATCTGGACTTTGACTGGGCCATTCTAAACACATAGATATGTTTTGTTTTAAACCATTCCATTGTTGCCCTGGCTTTATGTTTAGGGTCCTTATCCTGCTGGAAGGTGAACCTCCGCCCCAGTCTCAAGTCTTTTGCAGACTCCAAGAGGTTTTCTTCCAAGATTGTCCTGTATTTGGCTCCATCCATCTTCCCATCAACTCTGACCAGCTTCCCTATCCCTGCTAAAGAGAAGCAGCCCCAGAGCATGATGCTGTCACCACCATATTTAACAGTGGGGTGGGGTGTTCAAAGTGACATGCAGTGTTAGTTTTCCATCACACATAGTGTTTTGCATTTTGTCCAAAAAGTTCCATTTTGGTCTCATTTGACCAGAGCACCTTCTTCCACATGTTTTCAGTGTCCCCCATATGACTTGTGGCAAACTGCAAACGGGACTTCTTATGCTTTCTGTTAATGGCTTTCTTCTTGCCACTCCTCCATAAAGGCCAACTTTGTACAGTGCATGACTAATAGTCGTCTTATGGACAGAGTTTCCCACCTAAACTGTAGATCTCTGCAGCTCGTCCAGAGTCACCATGGGCCTCTTGACTGCATTTCTGATCAGCGCTCTCCTTGTTCGGCCTGTGAGTTTAGGTGGACAGCCTTGTCTTGGTAGGTTTACAGTTGTGCCATACTCCTTCCATTTCTGAATGATATCTTGAACAGTGCTCTGTGGGATGTTCAAGGCTTTGGAAATCTTTTTGTAGCCTAAGCCTGCTTTAAATTTCTCAATAACTTGATCCCTGACCTGTCTGGTGTGTTCTTTGGACTTCATGGTGTTGTTGTTCCCAATATTCTCTTAGACAACTTCTGAGGCCATCACAGAGCAGCTGTATGTGTACTGACATTAGATTACACACAGGAGCACTCTTTAGCCATTAGCACTCATCAGGCAATGTCTATGGGCAACTGACTGCACTCAGACCAAAGGGGGCTGAATAATTACGCTCACCCCACTTTGCAGTTATTTATTTGTAAAAAAAAAAGTTTGGATTTATGTACTTTTCACCTGTACACCACTTTATTTTGGCCTTTCACGTGGAATTCCAATAAAATGGATTTAGGTTTGTGGCAGTAATGTGACAAAATGTGGAAAACTTCAAGGAGGATGAATACTTTTTCAAACCACTGTATATAGGCAGATGTAAATATTTGAAAACGAATTCAAAGCGCAGCCCCCCCCCCCCCCCCAAAAAAAAGAGTTGTCTGAAAGTAAAAAACCTTTATCCACGTTTCACCATATATAACACATGGCTCAGCTTACAGCGTAACGATATGCCTTGAATTGCAAATAAGAGTTTGAAGTATAAAAAAAAAAAAAAAAAAAAAAACACATTAAAAAATAAAGACCAAAATACCTCTGGAATAAACCACATTCCTTCCTACCAACAATACTGGAACCCTTGTCTGCCTTAACTACTTCTACAGCAATAAGAGTGGCTTATAGCTGTTAGAGCACTGCAGACCTGTTTCCGCTGGTATGTTTAACGTGGATTACAGACGCAGACCACCCAGAAGGGCGATTAGTTTTTCCTGGCCTGAGAGATTTCTGCAGGCGATGACCCTGCAGAAATCTGCAGATGGCGCCATCTTTGTTTGTTGTTTGTTGTTTTTTGATCTGGCGGCAGAGTTTTTGCTCTGCGGAGTTTTCTCTGGCGGGTGCTTAAGTATTGGCTGCATGCTTAGCTTCAAGCCCCATACCGCATTGGAACAGTGTATTATGAGCTTTGCTCACTTTTAATCATTTTTTAATAAATACGGGATTAATCCCTTTTACGCTATGTGAAGCGTCTCTTATATATTTTTTCTGGAGGTTCACCTACCCAAGGACTCAGCTGTGGAGACTTGCCGGAGGGGCTGAGGGGTGGCCAATACCCCTGCTGCGCAGACGGGCCCTGTAGGCCGCATCATCTGGTGAGTCGTTACACTTTGGGGGGAGATACATATGTGTCTATTTACCCTGGATGTCATCTAAGATACACCTGTATGACCAGCAGAGACTATAAGGGGTGTCTCCATTATAATTTGTAGGACTGGACTATTTGAGCGCTTATCTGCCTTTGCCTGATTCAACTTTTTATTACTGATAGCGCTCCACCTTCAATTTGTACTTTCTGGTGTATTGTTTGGTCTCACTTATATTATAATCACATAATTGTAAAGCGCTTATATACCTGTGTATTTTGTTTTTAGCAATAACTTACCTCGCTCCAGCGAAGGGGCTTGTCACTGTTTACCCTCCTTCAGGTGCGGCTCTTCTGACAAGCAAGGAGGAGGAGCGATGATGAGAGCGCGGCGTTGCGATAACAAACGTGGCCGCGTCCCATCAAATTTTTCTGCCGGCAGCTGTTTCTGCTTCCAGCAGCCAATCAGGCAAGGGATGGGGAGGTGAGATGTGTGGCTGAAGGGAAGAGAGCCTCCCCCCTTCAGCCATGCATCTCCCCTCCCCATCCCTTGCCTGATTGGCTGCTGGCAGCAGGAACAGCTGCTGGCAGCAAAATTTGATGGGACACGGCTTAGCGGCTGCGATCTACCCATACCCACCACCGATGGAAAAAAAAATAGAGAGGTAGTAAGACCAGGCAGGCTGCGGGAAGACTCCTGGCATGCTGGATACGGCCCGCGGGCCGCCAGTTGGACGGCACTGCTCTAGAGGGTTGGAAACAATAGGGAAAGAAATACAGGGGATGGGACAGTGATCTTCCAATGCCACCTATAGCAAATTATAGGCTTGTCTAAATAGGTGTGGGTACTTATCCGTTAGCCGGGCGCATCCTGTTGGAGGCGACAAAACTCCACCAGAGTTACATCTTTCCCTACTATCCATGGCGGCCTGGAGGGGGAATAGTAATTAGCGCCACCTGCCGGATGCGCCCGGCTAACGGATAAGTACCTAGGTGTGTTTTCAGAGTATGTTTGAAGGTTTCCAGGCTGGGAGCATGATGGACAAGCTGTGGGAGAGAGTTCCAAAAAAAGAGGGACAGCCCATGAGAAGTCCTGGATGCGAGAGTGAGAGAGGGTGACCAATTAGAAAACAAAAAAGAGTCTCCTGGGGCGGAGCGGGGAGGTATCTAGAGATTAAAAAGGAAATGTAAGGAGGTGACAGCTTGTGTACAGCAATTCATCCCTTCAATTACTAACACAATCAGGCCCAGTGCACACCAAAAACCTTTAGCAGATCCGCAAAACGCTAGAGGTTTTAGAAGCAGATTTTCAGAGCTATTCCTAGGCATGTTTAGAGAGGTTTTCTAATCATGCCTAGTGTCTTTGGGTGCGTTTTTGTGTAGCAGATTACACATATTGTTACAGTAAAAGCTGTTACTGAACAGATTCTCTAACAAAAACACCTGGAAAACCGCTCTGCTCAGAGCAGTTTGAGCTTTTCCTATACTTTACATTGAGGCAGAAATGCATCTGCAAACCGCTAAAATGCTGCAGGAGCCACATTTGCCGTTTGCTAAAAACCTCCAACCGCCGGTGTGCACCATCCCATTGAGATACTTTAGCCAAGTTTTCACAGGCGGCAGCTGTTTTGAAAACGCTACCAAAAATGCTTGGTGTGCACCAGCCCTTAGACAAATTTTGTGGTTGTGTAGATTAATGCTCGGCCCACACTTGTGCGGATGCAGAATGGAAACAGAATGCACATCCCCGAGGTGGCTGCATTCCGTCCATTCTGCATCCGCTTTGCGCAAATTCACCCATTTGTGTCCACAGTGTCGCTACGTTGGCCCATACGCATCGCCGCACTCCTGTCTCGTCGCTCGTCCCATGCTCGGCCCCGTCAGCAGCCCGGGGGCCAGCAGAAGCATGGTTCGCCATAGGCTGCAACCGGCCAAGTCTAGCAACAGGGAGAATTCTCATTGGTCCAACATGAACCAATGAGAATTCTCCCTGTTGCTGAGGATTCCCATTGGTCTGCTGCAGCTCAATGGAGAATAACTGAGCACCGGGCTTTTCAGAATGGACCGAGTGGCGGGTATGGGTGGCAGGACATGTGAGTATTACATCACGGCGACATGGATGCGAGGAAACCCGGTGAGGATGACACAGAGACTAGCCTAGTGAGAGCTGACAGTCAGGGCCGGCCTTAGGTTTCACAGCGCCCTGAGCGTAACCAGATTTTGGTGCCCCCCCCCCCACACACACACATTCATCCTCTTCGCGTGTGAGCGCACCACACACATACACTAATGGGGGGGGGGGCTTAGTGCCAGTGTAGGTGCCAGGATTCTGGGAGCAGGAGAGAAGGACTCTTCGTCACTCAGGATATTGTCACAGGGCTGAGTGGCACACGTGCTGCGCGCTTCTCTGCAGCAGCCTGAGGCTCAGCGTGCCTCCGACCATCCTGATTCCTGACATATAGCTATAAGTCCCCCCCCCCCCCCAGTATAGGTAGCCAGGCATAGGTTACCCAGTAAAGGTAGCCAGCTATAGATTCCCCCCCAGTATAGGTTAGCCAGGTAGGTGCCCCCAGTATAGGTAGCCAGTATACTTGCCCCAGTATAGGTTAGGTAGGCATTTGTCCCAGCTATAGGTTAGATAGGTAGGTGCCCCCAGTACAGGTTAGATAGGTAGATAGGTACCTGCAATATAGGTTAGATAGGTAGCTGCCCCCCAGTATAGGTTAGATAGGTAGCTGCCCCCCAGTATAGGTTAGATAGGTAGCTGCCCCCCAGTATAGGTTAGATAGGTAGCTGCCCCAGTATAGGTTAGATAGGTAGGTGCCCCCAGTATAGGTTAGATAGGTAGGTGCCCCCAGTATAGGTTAGATAGGTAGGTGCCCCCAGTATAGGTTAGATAGGTAGGTGCCCCCAGTATAGGTTAGATAGGTAGGTGCCCCCAGTATAGGTTAGATAGGTAGGTGCCCCCAGTATAGGTTAGATAGGTAGGTGCCCCCAGTATAGGTTAGATAGGTAGGTGCCCCCAGTATAGGTTAGATAGGTAGCTGCCCCCCAGTATAGGTTAGATAGGTAGCTGCCCCCCAGTATAGGTTAGATAGGTAGCTGCCCCCCAGTATGGGTTAGATAGGTAGCTGCCCCCCAGTATGGGTTAGATAGGTAGCTGCCCCCCAGTATACGTTAGATAGGTAGGTGCCCCCAGTATACGTTAGATAGGTAGGTGCCCCCAGTATACGTTAGATAGGTAGTTGCCCCCAGTATAGGTTAGATAGGTAGCTGCCCCCAGTATAGGGTAGGTAGGTAGCCCCCCCCCCTCCCCTCATAGTGGAGGGGGGAGCCGCGGGGAGGGCAGCCCAACCTCTCCCTCCCTTCCTCTCCTGGCCACCCTCCGTGCTCCCCCATCCGATGCAGCAGAGAGAACAACTCACCTCCCTGGTTCCAATCGCCGGCGCCTCTCACTTGCCGCTGGTCTACTCTCTTCTACATAGTTACTGATACACACTAAACTTCCTGTTAAGCAGGAAGTTTAGTGTGCATCAGTGACTAATGTAGAAGATACTAGAGATGGGAAGTTCGGATCTTTTCAATGATCCGGATGATTCGAATCGGATCATTGAAGAGATCCGGATCTTTGATCCGAATCTCGGATCATTTTACTACCGAAGCATTCGGGGGTGAAATGAATAGCAGGACAGGTCTTTCCCTGCTGTGGACAGGAGAAGGGGAGTGGGGGGGGGACACACAGAGAAGGGGAGAAGATGGACAGAGGGCAGGGAGTGGACAGAGAAGGGAGGAGGGACGAGCAGAGAGCAGAAATGTTTGCTTGCACACAATACCCACATGCTGCAATCATGCTTTACATGTATTTCGCCTATATGTTCATCTGTGTACTATGAAAGCAAACGTCGCAGTGAAAGAAAGCATTCCCAGAAGTGAAGTGCAGCTGTTTAGTGCCGAGTGCAGGAGGATCATATTGCGCTGCAATCACAGTGCCTGCAAAGTTACTGAGCTGTGCTGAGCTGAGCCAAAAGTTTCCAATGTGATCACTGTGCAGCACTACGGAACAGCCAGCCTATAATGGGCAGCACATTGCAGCCAGTATGTATGCTCTACACCAGGGGTGCCCACACTTTTTCGGCTCGCGAGCTACTTTAAAATTTGCCGAGGCCAGGAGATCTACCAAAGTCCCAAATGCTAAGCAGGCCCCCTCCCCCCCCCGACGTAGGTTAGCCAGATGTATGTGCCTGCAGCATAGGTTACGTGCCCTCAGTGTAGGTTAGCCAGGTATATGGGCCCTCAGTATAGGTTAGCCAGGTATATGGGCCCTCAGTGTAGGTTAGCCAGGTATATGGGCCCTCAGTGTAGGTTAGCCAGGTATATGGGCCCTCAGTATAGGTTAGCCAGGTATATGGGCCCCCAGTGTAGGTTAGCCAGGTATATGGGCCCCCAGTGTAGGTTAGCCAGGTATATGGGCCCCCAGTGTAGGTTAGCCAGGTATATGGGCCCCCAGTGTAGGTTAGCCAGGTATATGGGCCCCCAGTGTAGGTTAGCCAGGTATATGGGCCCCCAGTGTAGGTTAGCCAGGTATATGGGCCCCCAGTGTAGGTTAGCCAGGTATATGGGCCCCCAGTGTAGGTTAGCCAGGTATATGGGCCCCCAGTGTAGGTTAGCCAGGTATATGGGCCCCCAGTGTAGGTTAGCCAGGTATATGGGCCCCCAGTGTAGGTTAGCCAGGTATATGGGCCCCCAGTGTAGGTTAGCCAGGTATATGGGCCCCCAGTGTAGGTTAGCCAGGTATATGGGCCCCCAGTGTAGGTTAGCCAGGCATATGGGCCCCCAGTGTAGGTTAGCCAGGCATATGGGCCCCCAGTGTAGGTTAGCCAGGCATATGGGCCCCCAGTGTAGGTTAGCCAGGCATATGGGCCCCCAGTGTAGGTTAGCCAGGCATATGGGCCCCCAGTGTAGGTTAGCCAGGCATATGGGCCCCCAGTGTAGGTTAGCCAGGCATATGGGCCCCCAGTGTAGGTTAGCCAGGCATATGGGCCCCCAGTGTAGGTTAGCCAGGCATATGGGCCCCCAGTTTAGGTTAGCCAGGCATATGGGCCCCCAGTGTAGGTTAGCCAGGCATATGGGCCCCCAGTGTAGGTTAGCCAGGCATATGGGCCCCCGTGTAGGTTAGCCAGGCATATGGGCCCCCAGTGTAGGTTAGCCAGGCATATGGGCCCCCAGTGTAGGTTAGCCTGGCATTTGGGCCCCCCAGTGTAGCTTAGCCAGGTATAGGGCCCCCCAGTGTAGCTTAGCCAGGTATAGGGCCCCCCAGTGTAGCTTATCCAGGTATAGGGGCCCTCAGTGTAGCTTAGCCATGTATATGGGCCCCTAGTGTAGCTTAGCCAGGTATAGGGGCCCTCAGTGTAGCTTAGCCAGGTATAGGGGCCCTCAGTGTAGCTTAGCCAGGTATAGGGGCCCTCAGTGTAGCTTAGCCATGTATATGGGCCCCTAGTGTAGCTTAGCCAGGTATAGGGGCCCTCAGTGTAGCTTAGCCAGGTATAGGGGCCCTCAGTGTAGCTTAGCCAGGTATAGGGGCCCTCAGTGTAGCTTAGCCAAGTATAGGAGCCCTCAGTGTAGCTTAGCCAGGTATAGGATCCCTCAGTGTAGCTTAGCCAGGTATAGGGGCCCTCAGTGTAGCTTAGCCAGGTATAGGGGCCCTCAGTGTAGCTTAGCCAGGTATAGGGGCCCTCAGTGTAGCTTAGCCAGGTATAGGGGCCCTCAGTGTAGCTTAGCCAGGTATAGGGGCCCTCAGTGTAGCTTAGCCAGGTATAGGGGCCCTCAGTGTAGCTTAGCCAGGTATAGGGGCCCTCAGTGTAGCTTAGCCAGGTATAGGGGCCCTCAGTGTAGCTTAGCCAGGTATAGGGGCCCTCAGTGTAGCTTAGCCAGGTATAGGAGCCCTCAGTGTAGATTAGCCAGGTATAGGGGCCCTCAGTGTAGCTTAGCCAGGTATAGGGGCCCTCAGTGTAGCTTAGCCAGGTATAGGGGCCCTCAGTGTAGCTTAGCCAGGTATAGGGGCCCTCAGTGTAGCTTAGCCAGGTATAGGAGCCCTCAGTGTAGATTAGCCAGGTATAGGAGCCCTCAGTGTAGCTTAGCCAGGTATAGGGGCCCTCAGTGTAGCTTAGCCAGGTATAGGGGCCCTCAGTGTAGCTTAGCCAGGTATTGGTGCCCTCAGTGTAGCTTAGCGAGGTATTGGTGCCCCCAGTGTAGGTTAGCCAGGTATAGGGGCCCTCAGTGTAGCTTAGCCAGGTATAGGGGCCCTCAGTGTAGCTTAGCCAGGTATAGGAGCCCTCAGTGTAGCTTAGCCAGGTATAGGGGCCCTCAGTGTAGCTTAGCCAGGTATTGGTGCCCTCAGTGTAGCTTAGCCAGGTATAGGGGCCCTCAGTGTAGCTTAGCCAGGTATAGGGGCCCTCAGTGTAGCTTAGCCAGGTATAGGAGCCCTCAGTGTAGCTTAGCCAGGTATAGGGGCCCTCAGTGTAGCTTAGCCAGGTATAGGGGCCCTCAGTGTAGCTTAGCCAGGTATAGGGGCCCTCAGTGTAGCTTAGCCAGGTATAGGAGCCCTCAGTGTAGCTTAGCCAGGTATTGGTGCCCCCAGTGTAGCTTAGCCAAGTATAGGGGCCCTCAGTGTAGCTTAGCCAGGTATAGGAGCCCTCAGTGTAGCTTAGCCAGGTATAGGGGCCCTCAGTGTAGCTTAGCCAGGTATAGGGGCCCTCAGTGTAGGTTAGCCAGGTATAGGTGTCCCCAGTATAGCTTAGTCAGGTATTGGTACCCTCAGTGTAGCCTAGCCAAGTATAGGAGCCCTCAGTGTAGCTTAGCCAGGTCTATGTACCTGCAGCGTAGGTTAGCCAGGGTCCTCTGGACTCCTGGGACCTCCGGCAGGCAGTCCGCTAGCCAATAAGAATGTCGTCGGGGAGAAGACGGCAAGACGCGGCGAGGAGAGAGGGAGGAGAGAGGTGGCGCAGCCGCTACGTCATGGCTGGGGGCGGCGCCGGGCATGTTACAAGCACGCACGTTGCAGGCTGCCCGGCGCCGCACCCAGCCATGACGTAGCGGCCGCGCCGCCTCTCTCCTCCCTCTCTGCTCGCCGCGTCTTCTCCCCTGCATTCTTATTGGCCGGCAGCTAAACATGCTGCTGGCCGCAAAATTTAATGAGACACGGCCAAGAGGCCGCGATCTACCAAGTAGGCGGTCGCGATCTACCGGTAGATCGCGATCGACCTATTGGGCAGCCCTGCTCTACACATATCTGGCAGTGGCACCGATGTCCCCTCTCTCTCATCTACCTGTCTCCCTGCAAGGCTGGCTCCCCTCCAACTCAGCGATCCATCCCTGCTGCTTCCAGGACCCCGCTGCCCGTTGAGAGGGGGGCGTGTCGCTCCTTGCCCCGCCCCTTTTTTCGATCCGAATCACTCATTTTGATGATTCGACTCACAAAATAGATTCGGATCAAAGATCCGAATCGTTCATGATCCGGACAACACTAGAAGATACCAGCGGCAAGTGAGAGGCGCCGGCGATCGGAACCAGGGAGGTGAGTTGTTCTCTCTGCTACATCGGAGGGGGGAGCACGGAGCGTGGCCCGGAGAGGAAGGGAGGGAGAGTTCGGGCTGACCTCCCCGCGCTGCGGCTCCCCCCTCCATCACGGCGGCCGCACGGACATGTTTGCCCCCCCCCCATCACCCCCAGCAGCGGCACCAGGGGGCAGAGCGGGAGGACCCAGCTGGGGCCGCAGCGGCAGCCTCCAAGGTTTAAACATGCGGCCAGGAGACAGGAGCGCCCCCTGGAAGCTGGCGCCCTGAGCGATCGCACCGGTCGCTCAGGTCAAAGGCCGGCCCTGCTGACAGTGTCCAGTCCCATAGGCGTGCATTAGACATGTTTTCTTGTCCAGTCCGGGGGATAAAAAAAAAAAAAAAAAAGTGTCAAATCGGACTCTCCGCAACGTTTTCTTTCCACGCAGCGCGGATCCGCGTTTCTGCATGAATGGAAGCAAGTCTTTTTTTTAACATTGGATCCACTTCCTGCGTTTCTGCAGAGCTTTAAAAAAAACGTATCCCATGGACACTTTTTTTATAACAAGTGTAAACCGGCCCTTAGTCTAGGCACTACTTTCTGTAATTAGTTATGCAGGTTGTGTGGTTTAGACATGTCACTTATTACTGTATAAGTTGGCAGCACTGATCACATGTGTTGATGGAGTACAGTGCCAAGGCGATGCTAGAATGGAGAATTAAAAACACACACACCCTACAAGAGACAAGCCCTGGCATAATCCACGCTGAGCGATTCCAGTGGCCAGTGGATTCTGAGTGGCCAAAAGATTAAAGACACCCTCCAATAACGAGTGGGTCCACCTTTAGCTCTGATCACAGCCGATATGCTTCTTGGCATGGACTAAGCAAGATGCTGACACCATTGCTGAAGGTTAGTTCATGCTGACATAATGGCGTTTCCAAGCAGCGGAGATCTGCATCTGATCGTTTCAGCAACATTACAGGGCCGACACTATACAGACACATCGCTAGCCTGCAGGCTAGCAACGTGATCATTTTCTACATGGTTAGTAGCGGTTTGACGTCACTCGTTGGGCCGGGTGAGAGCAAAGCTCTCGGCCGGTGAATGGCTGAAACGATCCCCTGGGCCGATCGGTGGCCGAAGCAATGGGGGATGGGGTACACATGCTAGATTCTTGGCAGAGTCGGTCGGTATCTGTCGCTTTTCATCTTGCATGGGTACAGCAGAGCACACGCTCCAGCCCATCTTGTGTGGACAAGGAAGTCATTAAAACACACGCAGTTTACAACAGTATGTAAATTCTGCACAGGCCATGCTGGAGATTGCATGCCAGGCGCCTGCAGCCGCCGTAACCATCTCACAAACAGTTCTGCAGAATGATAAAGACAAATGATGATCTCATAACTGCCCCTGGATGACATCAGCACTTCCTGTGTTATATTACTGAACAGGAAGCCGGAGAGGAGCTCGGTCACTGTCATGTAACTGCACTCTGAGGGCAAACACAGCTGATATGTGAGAGGCAAAAGCAAACACAGCTGAGATCTGGGAAGAAAGGGTTAAAGCAGACCTGAACTCTGAACTTCCTCTCTGCTCTAAAAGATACACAACAGCATAATGACCTTTCAAGTAAAAATATTTCATTGTTACAGCTGATACAAATCCTGCAATACATATACAGTGTGTCTACGTCTGCTTTAATGGAAGCAGACATAGGGTTAACATCCTGTATTTACAAATTAGCTGTTCAGCCAAGGCTGACAGCTGAGAGAATAAATTACACTTATGATTAGTCACAGATGAGGGGGAATCAGACAGGCCTCTAAACTCTCCACAGTAAAAATATACAGAGTGGATTTCTCGGTTTTCCTTCTGTCCTGTGCAAGAGTTTAGGTCCACCTTCACTCCAGAGAAAATAAATGTGTTTTTATTCCAGTTGTGTCCCTGTTCAGATTTTCCTTCACTTTCTGCACTTTGATGCTTATCAGTTTCAATGCAACTGTATGTCCACCATTGAGGGATTACCAGATAAAGTTGTCCTGTGCAAGAGGTCAGGTCCACTGTAATACTGACAGAGTGTTGCGTTTTTTTGTTCGATTAGATGAGTTCGATTGATTTCCGACATGTCCGATATTACTGCCGATCGCTTACCGCTTGATTTCTTATAGAAGTGAATGGAAATTGATAAGAAAATAGAGCATCGAGCTGGAAATTGAGCGGAAAAAAACATAACGAAAATTGATCGAACGGGAAATCGACCGAAAAAAAACGTAAAGTGTGTACTTGGCATTAAAAGGACATTTTGTAAATGTGATCAACATCCCCTCCTCTTCAGTAATGCAATCAGATTTAATTTTGCTCCGGAAAGTGGATGGGACACTGCAGCGCCCCCCACGGTTTACATGCAGCAGGTTACCCAACACCTCATTTCTGTACTCTGACTTTCACTCTGCGCCACTCCGATTTTTCCAAAGGTTTCACTAGAGAAGCTGCCTTGATATCTCTGTCAGCTGTTACTCAGATAGGGGCGATAACTCCCAGCTGCTACATAGGCAGGCTGAAGCACACCAGAAGTGAGGGTGACCTATGCATTTCCTTTTAAACCATACCAGTTGCCTGGCTATCCTGTTTATCCTCTGCCTGCAATGCTAGGTACATCCGATAAATTTTTTCGGTCGATTTTCGGTTCATTTTTCCACTCGATTTCCCGCTCAGTTCTCTCAATTCATTTCTATGAGAAATTGAGCGGTAAAACAATCGAAAGGAATATTGGACATGACAGAAATTATCTGTCGAACACAAAAACATATCATGTGTACCTAGCAATAGGCTTTTAGCCATAGACCCGGGACAAGCATGCAGATCAGGTGCTCTATCTGAAGTCTGATTGGATTAGCGGCATGCTTGTTCTTGGGGTGTGACACTACTGCAGCAAGAGTTCGGCAGGACTGCCAGGTAAATTGCATTATTTACATCTTCCTCCATGTGTTGCTGAGAAAAGGATCTTCTCCGAGAGGAGTCCAACCCCACCCACTCCATGCAACATCAAGGTGCAGCACATGGTAGTCCCCTCCCCCATAACAGAATGGGACGCTTTCCAAACTGTAACCCAAACTGTAACGCTTTCCAAACTGTAACCCAACAGTTTGGGTCCTGATCCCTGCAGGCAATAGGATTGTGAGTGCGGCCATATTCAGGCAACTCCCAAAATTAGCTTAGAGTAATTAAAAGGGAAGGCTAGTGGTCAACAGGGCCAGATCTCTGGATTGGCCACAAAGGCCCAGGCCTTGGGTAACTGCTGCCCAAGAAGGAAAAGGGGTGGGGATTGGACATGGTAAAAGGTTTTGCTAAACATTAAAGAGAATCTGTACTCGAATATTCTTACACTAAAAAGCATACCATTCTATTCCTTATTTTCACCTGTGCCCCTCTGTGGTGTTTCTGTGACTCCCTGCTGAGATCCTGGCTTGTAATTAACAGTTTTAGGCAGTGTTTACAAACAAATTAACCAGCTTGTGATAGGCTCACATAAACAGAGTGTGTGAGTCATACAGAGTGTGCAGGGGGCCTGCAGAGGGTGTGTATCGCTTCTGTCCAATCACAAGCAGCCCTGCACATTCCACACATTCAAGCCTTAGCCCGACAGACACTACAGGGGAAAGGAGATAAGATTTATTACAGAGACAGTGCAATTAGGAAAGGCTGCAGTAAGCCAGAGCACATTAGAACAGGCATAGGAACTTATAGGATAGAAGAACTAAGGCTGAAAATTTTGTTACAGTTTCTTTAAAGAGAAGCCTGCAAATAAAAAAGGTAGGCTGTAAATAGGGAGCAACAGATGGAGATGAGAGATGCTGCTCAAGGGAGCTGTACATGAAAGATAAGGGGGCTGCTGTGCATGGATGTTACACACAGATGAGGGGGCTGCACATATGAGTGAAGGGGACTGTGGTATGGAGCAACAATAAAGTTTGCTTAGGGGAGATTTTTTTTCTTTTTTAAATCCGATGCAATTACAGCTTTCACAGCTCTACCGCTGCATGTATTCTCAATTACCTTTCACCTTAAATTCTTTAAATTGTAGGCCTCCTACATACCAAACTTTCAGGGTATGGAGAGGTCCCCCCCCCCCCCCCCCTCCCAGCTACCTCTTTGCAGATTTGCAGCCCCCAAGCCCTGCTGGTCTACAAGATGGATTCATACGCCATATCTCAGAAACCATCAGGGCTCGGGGGCTGCAAATTTGCACAGAGGTAGATCTGGGGATCCACTCCCCTCCATACCTTCAAAATGTGGGGAGTGTAAGAAGCTTAGAATATAAGGAATTTAGGGTGTACAGTAATTGAGAAGAACTGCACATGTGTGTGATGATGCGCAAGCGACAGACACCAGGAGAATAAAGCATCCTGCTGCGCGTGAGAAAACGGACTGACGTAGCAGCAAAAGCTGTCACTGCGGTGGTCAACCCAACATCATTTATCCTTATTTGTTGTGGGCGGGTTGTAAAGACGTTGCTGCCTTTTTCAGGTAACCTCTTTGCCAGTTTCCAGCGCCTGACTCAGCTGTAGCCAAATATAGGTCATCAACACCTACATATTGTGCAAATAGTTGGTAATGGGGGTGGTGGGGAGGGGGGAAAACGTTGCCCAATCATCTAGTTACTGACACATGAAAATGACAAGAGGTTATTTCTGGTTGGTTATATGAAGTCCAGGCACCACTGACTATATGTAATTAGTTATGCAGGTTGTGTGGTTTAGACTTGTCACTTATTACCGGATTAGCTGGCAGCACTGATCAAGGATTGATGGGGTACGGTGCCAAGGTGATGCCAGAATGGAGGAATCAATCACACACAAACACTTCAAACAGCATCTAACTCCTGCAGAAGCTGGAGAACAAGCCCTGGCACAATCCTCACCGAGTGATGCCCGCTGGGGATGTATGCAGAGCGCCGCCATCTAGTCACATAATTTTTTTAAGTTACAAGAACACATCTTAGATGCCATCATCTTCTTACCAGTTATGAAATCATACTTAATTTGCTTAGGCAACTGGATATGACACTGCAGCACTGTTTACATGCAGCAGGCTGCACAGAGGCCTCATTTCTGTACACTATTGCCTCCTCTACTGCCCTGCTCCATTCAGCTTCTTCCCAATATTCCAACTACACCTTTATATGTCTCCCGAGCCACTTCCTGCACTGTTATTGCTGCCCTGCGCCACTCTGCTCCTGCTAAACACTCCACCTTCAGGATGTCTTCCCAGCCACTTCTTGCTCTGCTACTGCTGACCTGCGCCACTCTGCTCCTGCTAAACAGTCCAACTACGCCTTCACATGTCTTCCCAGCCACTACCTGCTCTGCTACTGCAGTCCTGCTTCTACTAATCACTCAGACTCCGCCTTCATCATGCTCCAATGCAATGTCCTGCTCTGCTGGTCCTGCCCTGCTTCACTATTCCTGCTAAACACTCAACCTTCATATAGGTCTTCCCAGCCACACCAACTTCCACCTTCATAAATCTCCACTGCGACGTCCTGCTCTGCTGTTCCTGCCCTACTCTGGTTTTGCATATACATCACTGTCAACCAATCCTTCCACCTGCTAGGTGTGCTAAGCTAGCATCTCCACAGACAGGAGGATCCCACTGATGTAGTTGACACCACTCGTGCCTTGCAGAGGTAGAGTCCCCAGTTCAAGTTTGGGACAGGATTCTATAGGCTTACAGTTTACATCTATATCTCTAACAAGAGGTCTGAGAACTATGGGCTTCCAAGCCATAGAGGTTGACAAGATATCCATTGCTATAAACATTACAAAAGCTTCTATATACTTGAAGAAAAGAAAACACGTGCACCTTCCGTCCTCTGTTACTCGTGTTTATTTCAGCGGTGATAAATCCATCACATAGGATCCTTTCAGTGGCCTTTGTAATGACAAACCAACTTATGAGGCAATGGTGGTGGAGGAGGTGGGTGGCGGATCAGGGCGGCGGGGAGCGACGGCAGTTTCGTGTCACACAGACACTTGGTCACACTGCGTTCCGCCTTACTCGGGAGGGCGCCAAATTCCGGGTTAAGGCGGAGACAAACTCCGCCTCTTCCGGGTAGACCGCACACTCCGTGATTGGAGCATTAGGTATGGCCGGATAGAGTGGCGCCTGGCATCATACGCCTATTCTATGCGTCCAGTTGGACGCATCAGAAGAAACTACATTACCCATAAATCCAACCAACAGTGACGTACATACACATACGTTGCCTAGGCAACGAAAAGGGCAAGGATAATCCGTGTTCTCTAAAAAAAAGAAAAGAAAGAGAAAGACGGAAAAGGACTAGGGATACATTTAACACATCCTCTGGTCCGGGCAGGGCCAAGGCAGAGGCAAGAGAGGCTCCAGCCTCAGGGCTCCAACTTCAGGCATGCTTCGACTGCACTGACTGGAAGTCCATGGAAGCTCCAAACCTTGACGAGTGGGCGGACAACATCTCTTCATACATCAGCTTCTGTGAAGACTCTTGCATACCAACCAAGACATTCAAAGTCTATCCGAACAATAAACCGTGGTTTACCAACAAACTACGGCAACTGCGGAGGTGCAAGGAGGTGGCGCACAAGTCCAGCAACCGAGAGGACTACAAGACAGCAAGGAACAACCTGAAGCGAGAACTGAGCGCCGCAAAGAGGGAGTACGCAGAAAGGATAAGACGCAACCTGCAATCTAACGACACTCGAGCGGTCTGGAAGGGGCTTAAAGCTACCACCAACTATAAACCTCCCCCACAACATGCGACTCCCAGTACTGAGCTAGCCGAGGACCTCAGCAACTTTTATTGCAGGTTTGAGGATCAGGTGGCACGGGGGGAGCCAGATACAGCACCGGCACACCCCACACCTAGGGCAGATTATCTCTCAGTCCTGAGCCCTCCAGCTGTGAGTGAGGCCGACGTCCTCTTCCACCTGTCCTCGCTAAACCCCAGGAAAGCCTCTGGCCCTGACGGCGTGTCACCAGCCTGCCTGAAAACGTGCTCACACCAGCTGGCACCCATCCTCGCTTCCATATTCTCCAAATCCCTCCAGGCTGGCAAAGTCCCTGCATGTTTCAAAAAGTCCACCATTATCCCTGTCCCCAAAAAGCATGGTAACTCTGACCTCAATAACTACAGACCAGTGGCCCTGACATCCAATATCATGAAAACCTTCGAGAGAGTCATCCTGTCACACATCAAGCAGGTTACCTCCCACAAAATGGATCCGTACCAGTTTGCATACAGGACGAACAGATCCACTGATGATGCTGTCAACATCTGCCTCGAGCTCACATACGACCACCTGGACAAACCTAACACATACGCCAGGATTCTCCTTCTGGACTTCAGCTCAGCCTTCAACACCATCTGCCCCCGCATACTGCAGGACAATCTCACTGAGCTGAATGTCCATCCCACACTCCGTGGGTGGATCACAGACTTCCTGACCAACAGAACCCAAGTCGTTAAACTCGGGAATGTCACCTCTCAACCAAGGTCAACGAACACGGGGGCCCCACAAGGCTGCGTCCTGTCGCCAATCCTGTTTTCCCTCTACACGAACAACTGCAGATCCAGGGATAACTCTGTCAAGGTCATCAAATTTGCAGATGACACCACCATCGTTGGTCTAATAACAAACAACGATGAGCAGGCCTACCGCCAGGAGGTTGACAGAGTTTCCCAGTGGTGCAGGGAGAACAGGCTGGTCCTCAACTCATCCAAAACCGTAGAGCTGATTGTGGATTTCAGGAAGCATGCCCTCTCCCCCCCCCCCCCACCGATCTTTATCAACGGCACCGAGGTCGAAAGAGTAACCAGCGTTCGCCTTCTGGGCACCACCATCTCCAAAGACCTGAGCTGGAAGGCAAACACAGCCGCGACCCAGAAGAAAGCCCAGCAGAGGCTCTTCTTCCTCCGCCAATTGAAGAAGTTCGGCATGGCACCAGAGCTACTGACGTGTTTTTACACAGCCACCATCGAGTCCGTCCTCTGCTCCTCCATCCTAGTCTGGTACGTTGGCTCCTCCACTAGGGACAGATACAAACTTCAGAGGGTCATAAGATCAGCAGAGAGAATCATCGGCAGACCTCTCCCTTCGCTTGCCCACCTCCACAACGCCAGGCTACGCTCAAGAGCACTGAGGATTGCCGGCGACCCCTCTCACCCGGGCCAGCGGTTCTTCTGCAGACTCCCGTTAGGCCGCAGGTTTCGGTCCATCGCCACCAAAACCTCAAGGCACAGGAACTCTTTCTTTCCCTCAGCTGTCACCCTCCTAAACTCCCTGTAGGCCATTCCATCCCCTCCACCACTGCATTCTGAACTGCACCTTGCCGCCCTTTATTTTGCTTTTGCTTGCTTGTATCATGCTTTGTTTTTTGTTCTTTGTTTTTTGTATTGATGCCCTTCTGCATTTTATGCCCTGTTTATCTATACTCTGTTATCTACACTTTTTATCTCTACTCTGTTAATTGCTTGTGCCAAACCCAATTCCGAGCATGACCCTGTCGTGCCTGGCGAATAAACTGATTCTGATTCTAGGAGGGGGCGCACAATTCATTCAGCTGTCATTCCTAATTCTGTCTGAAGCAGAGAGAAATAAGAAAAGGGGATACATGGCAGTGACTGCAAGCCAGATAACTAGATATTAAGGTATTGGGGGCCCTGGGGCACCTCTTAGTAATAGCAATCAGTGTGTGATGGCTGCGGTGGGGGGGAAGATGGAAGGGCGCACTTTGGGGTCTCAGCCTTGGGTGCTGGAGGACCTTGTCCCTGCTCTGGGTCTGGGTTAAGTAGTTAATATCATGGCGTATTGAAAAAATATATAACAGCACCGCTGTATCAGTCACACCTACTGGTGATCGGGATGTGACATCTATACTCATTATTTAAAGTGACAGTGACTCTTTAAAAATGAACATCAAGTGAAAAAGATTAAAAAACCAAACTGGGAACTCAGTATCTGTTACAATAGGACGTGGCGACATAATTCTACAATTAAAAATAAGGAAGCAGGAAGGTATGGACAGGGGCCTAGACATTGCACTGAGGCATATAGTACTCGTCTAAACATAAAGGACACGGCAGATCAACAAGGCAAACATACTCTAAGTTAAACCCCATTCCAAATTTAATAAGGGTAAGGGGGTAGCGTACCTTCCTGCTTCCTTATTTTTAATTGTAGAATTATGTCGCCATGTCCTATTGTAACAGATACTGAGTTCCCAGTTTGGTTTTTTAAAGGGACACTTAAATCAAACAAAAAAAATGAGTTTTACTCACCTAGGGCTTCCAATAGCCCCCTGCAGCTGTCCGGTGCCCTCGCTGTCTTCCCTCCGATCCTCCTGGCCCCACCGGCAGCCACTTCCTGTTTCGGTGACAGGAGCTGACAGGCTGGGGACGCGAGTGATTCTTCGCGTTCCCAGACACATTAGCACCCTCTATGCTGCTATATGGTATATGATATATGCTATAGCAGCATAGATGGCGCTATTGTGGCCAGGAAAGCGAAGAATCACTTGCGTCCCCAGCCTGTCAGCTCCTGTCACCGAAACAGGAAGTGGCTGCCGGCGGGGCCAGGAGGATCGGATGGAGATGGCGAGGGCACCAGACAGCTGCAGGGGGCTATTGGAAGCCCCAGGTGAGTAAAACTCTTTTTTGTTTGACTTAAGTGTCCCTTTAATCTTTTTCACTTGATGTTCATTTTTAAAGAGTCACTGTCACTTTAAATAATGAGTATAGATGTCACATCCCGATCACCAGTAGGTGTGACTGATACAGCGGTGCTGTTATATATTTTTTCAATATGCCATGATATTAACTACTTACCCTGGACCAGAGGATGTGTTAAATGTATCCCTAGTCCTTTTCCGTCTTTTTTTTTCTTTTTTTTAGAGAACACGGATTATCCTTACCCTTTTCGTTGCCTAGGCAACCTATGTGTATGTACGTCACTGTTGGTTGGATTTATGGGTAATGTAGTTTCTTCTGATGCGTCCATCTGGACGCATAGAATAGGCGTATGACGCCAGGCGCCACTCTATCCGGCCATACCTAATGCTCCAATCACGGAGTGTGCGGTCTACCCAGAAGAGGCGGAGTTTGTCTCCGCTTTAACCCGGAATTGGCCACCCTCCCGAGTAAGGTGGAACGCAGTGTGACCAAGTGTCTGTGTGACACGAAACTGCCGTCACTTTCCGCCGCCCTGATCCGCCACCCACCTCCTCCACCACCATTGCCTCATAAGTTGGTTTGTCATTACAAAGACCACTGAAAGTATCCTATGTGATGGGATTTATCACCACTGAAATAAACACGAGTAACAGAGGACGGAAGGTGCACGTGTTTTCTTTTCTTCAAGTATATAGATTTGCCTCTTTTCTTTCCATTATTTTACGGAGCACACGTCTGAACATGTGAATGACAGCAAGGACCTGGCCAGAGGTGGTGAGAGCATTTATGCTTTTTTATTCCTTCCATTGCACATTTGAATAGGAGTGCCGCACTACTATATCCATTCTGGAGATACAGTCTATGTGATTACCTATTACAAAATCTTCTACTGAGCAATACTGGATGCAAATTTTTTTATTTTTTACCTTTCTTGCCCTGATGAATGGCACCCTTCATACATGGAAAGAAAATTGACCAGGGAACATCTAGGGCAATGAAGAGACAGAATATTGCCTAGGGACCTACTAGGACAGCAAAGTCGTCCAACGTTCTCTGACTGTGTGATGAACGGCCCCTGCATGAATTTTCTAATCATGATACTCACATTCACACAGCTTCCCAGCGTGACCTGCTCATGTCTGCGCAATAGAAGAAGTCAAAGCTGAATTGCAACACTTCATATATGTGTCAAGAAACAGGAACTTTTACATAAAACTGTAATGTAACCTTGACAAGTCTTGCTATTCACACAGTGTGTCATTTCATTAACATTTTCATTGCAGAATAGAAAAATATAAAAAAAAAAAAAAAAAAAAAGGAGAAAACCTGCCCACTCGTCTGGCTGTATGCTAAGTATAGAGAATAAGCAATTGTGCTTCACTGCTAGTAAAATCACGTACCTCCCAACTTTTTGAGATGAGAAAGAGGGACACTTAAGCCACGCCCCAACACACAACCCTAACCACGCCCCAACACAACCCTGACCACGCCCCCGGCACACCCCTAGTCACGTATGCCATAAAGATTTCATAAAAAAATGATGTTTTATAATTCAAACTACACTGGTCCTTTCTATCCGGGTTCATTTTCCTTCATAGCAGTGGCGTAGCTAAGGTAGCTAGCTTTGGGCCCCGATGCAAGTTTTACAATGGGCGCGCCCCCCCCCCCCCCCCCCCAAGCACTCTATACATAACAATTAATACGGCGCACCAAAACCTGCCAATGGCAACTACATGTCAGAGGTGCAAGAAAGGGATGGGAAACAGTTTGGTAATGATTACTACTATTCAAAGTATCTATAGAAGTGATTATTATCAACACAGGACCAATAGAGAGCTAATACTGTAGTTGAGGGAGGGCCCTTCGGGGCCCCTCTTGTCCAAGGGCCCCGATGCAGTCGCTGCCTCTGCACCCCCTATTGCTACGCCTCTGCTTCATAGTAACATTTTAAAATTAGTAACATCAACTTAAAGGTTGTGAATAAAGTTTAGAGTCAAATATTTTCTGTAGATAGATAGATAGAGATATAGATATAGATATAGATATATATATATATATATATATATATATATATATTTACATAGAAAGAGGGACAAACTCCTTAAAGAGGGAAAAAAAGAGGAGGAAAGAGGGACAGTCCCTCTGAAAGAAGCTATGAAAACAGACCATTATATTTTGATATGCACTCATTAGGCATTTATATAGCACTGACATCTTCTGCAGCACTTTACAGAGTACATAGTCATGTCACTGGCTGTCCTCAGGGGAGCTCACAGTCTAACCCTACCATAGTCATAGTCTAATGTCCTCCCATATTATTATTATGTATTTATATAGCACTGGCATCTTCTGCAGCACTTTACAGAGTACATAGTCATGTCACTGACTGCCCTCAGAGGAGCTCACAGTCTAACCCTACCATAGTCATAGTCTAATGTCCTCCCATATTATTATTATGTATTTACATGCCCCCCAACCGTCCCGTTTTCGTCGGGACTGTCACGGGTTGTCACATACCTGTCCATACGCTTGTACGGGAGCCGGCTTCATTCTACTTCCTGTTTCCTATGACGTCATAGGAAACAGGAACTAGAAGAGAAGAGCCGGTGCTCCGGCTCCCGTACAAGCGCATGGACAGGTATGTGACCACCGCTGAGGAAACTGTGCACCCCGGGGGGGGGGGGGGGGGGGCCCACACAGCAGGCAGCTTCAGAGAGCAGGAGGGAGGGAGGAATGATGCAGCCCCACTCCCCGCATTGCGCGGCTGGAGCATCGGTTTTTTTTGTTGTTTGCCTCCTCTCTGCCCAGGCACCCTCCTCCCCACCATACCCACGTGCTCCCCCACACCCACAGGCACCCACATGCTCCCCCACACCCACAGGCACCCACATGCTCCCCCACACCCACAGGCACCCACATGCTCCCCCACACCCACAGGCACCCACATGCTCACCCACACCCACAGGCACCCACATGCTCACCCACGGGCACCCACATGCTCACCCACACCCACGGGCACCCACATGCTCCCCCACAGGCACCCACATGCTCCCCCACACCCACAGGCACCCACATGCTCCCCCACACCCACAGGCACCCACATGCTCCCCCACTCCCACGGGCACCCACATGCTCCCCCACGGGCACCCACATGCTCCCCCACACCCACGGGCACCCACATGCTCCCACACACCCCTTTCAGGAGTCATAATAATAATATGAATTAAAATAAAAATATTAAAAAAAAAATGGCGGGCGTGTCTAGGGGGTATTGGGGGTGTGGTTAGGGGTGTGGCCTAAATGTCCCGTTTTCTGTGCTTACAATGTTGGGAGGTATGTATTTATATAGCACTGACATCTTCTGCAGCACTGTACAGAGTACATAGTCATGTCACTGACTGTCCTCAGAGGGGCTCACAGTCCTATCCTACCATAGTCATAAATCCATGGCAGTGTGGGGCAATTTAGGAGGAAACCAATTAACTTAATCAATTAACGGGTCGTTTTTGCAGCAGATGGGTAGATAGATAATTTTCGACATGTCTGATCTCCCGTTTGATTGTTTTACCGCTTGTTTCCTGATTGAGATGAATGGAAAAAGATAAACGAGTGGAAGAGAAGATAATCGAGTGGAGAATCGAGCGTGTGGGAGGAAGCTCATACAGACACGGGGAGAAATGCATAAGGTGCCCATCCACTTGTAGATTTTCCCTGTGGATTCCCGGCAGATTCAATCACGGAGATCAAATTTGCCAGAAAATCGATGCACCAATACGTAGGACTGATTGCAAATTATTAATCTGATGGAAGACCTTGATCGTTATAGCAGTGTTCAATAAAGAAAAGAAGGGGGGAAAAAAAAAAAGTATTAGTTAATAAATTTTAAGAGATTGCCATGCAGAAAACGCATTCACATTTGGACATAATATAAAAGTCTATGGGGGGGGGGGGGGGGGGGGTGGAGATATGGCAGGTGAGCAGCAATGAACACAATGGGAGCTCTATGGCCACATACTCAGAGGTAAACAAAGCAGGGGAAGGGCTGTAATCAAATGAATCAGGGCGATGATTCACGCCCTTATCTATGGCATTTTTACAGTGATAGGGTTTATTAGGAAGTTCAAACAAAGTCCAGGCCATTTAAAGAGACTCTGAAGACTCATTTTTTTTTTTTATTTTTTTTTAATTTAATCGTGTTAAGCATTATATCCTAAATTGAATCGCCGCAATCCCGCTGCAAAATGAGTTTTTTAATAGAGAAATAGACCTGCAAAGTTCTATGACTTTGCAGGTCGCAAATTGTGCTGCCCGGTGAGGCAGAGCTTTGCGCTGTAGCTCTGCCTCTCCGCAATCAACCTCCACCGATCTTTCACTGAGAGGGGCGGGGAGAGGCGGCAATCCGCAGTGATTGACTGTGAAGGAGGCAGAGCTACAGCTCAAAGCTCTGCCTCTTCAAGGAAGTAAATCCCTCCGAGCCCAGGAAATTTGCTGGGCTTTTTCTCTATAAAAAACAAAAAAAACACTTGTTTTGTGGCAGGATTGCGGCAATTCCAAGATTAATAAAGATTAAGGGGGAAAAAAAATGAGACTTCAGAGTCTCTTTAAGGCAGCCCTAGCATTTACAAGTACTCTTTGCAGAGGCCCACAAGAAATCGTTTTGTGAAAGGCTTTTCGTAGCAATTTTAACAGTGCTTTTTTTTTTTTAGGAATGATTTCTGGCGATTTAAAAGGCTCTTACTGTAATTTAACGATAGAGGAAAAAAAATGTCACAAAATCGATTTGTACAGCAATCCTTTACTTTGTATTTAAGCGCAAACGCTCCAAAAATGCCACAGGGCACGCAAATGGGATTAGTCAATGGTCAACGCCCTCAATGAGATGACACAGTCATTGTAATAAACAAGTCCACGCATTACTTCTTGTTCGCGTACTTATAGTAAGCTAACAGGAAATAATGTGCAAGGACATCTTGTGGTCAAATATTAAAATAAATGTATGTAGGTGTAATTTCACCAAGACCCACACGTACATTTAAAATTAACACCTTACCTCCCACACTATCCTATAATTACCCAAAATAAAAATTTTGCATTTAAACCACTTGCCAACCGCACACTCATATCGTGCGGCGGCAAAGTGGTAGCTGGAGGACCAGCGACGCACATCTGCGTCGCCAGGTGCCTCCCTAATTAATCAGGAAATCCTGTTAGATCACGGAGCATGTCTCCGTGAATAGCCTGCGAGCCGCTGATCGCGGCTCGCAGACTAAATGTAAACGCAGGATGTCTCCTTTGTTTACATTGAACGGCGCTGCTGCTACAGCAGCGCCGTAAGGCAGATGGCGATCCCCGGCCAATCAGCGGCCGGGGATCGCCGCCATGTGACAGAGGACAGCCTGTCACAGGCTGCACAGGACGGATAGCGGGGGGGGGGATTTCGCCGGAGGGGGGCTTTGAGGTGCCCCCCCCCCAACACCCAGGCAGGCAGGAGCAATCAGACCCCCCCCTGCACATCATCCCCATAGGGGGGAAAAAAGGGGGCGATCTGATCGCTCTGCCTGCAACCTGATCTGTGCTGGGGGCTGCAGAGCCCACCCAGCACAGATCATAAAATAACACGCTGGTCCTTAAGGGGGGGGGGGGGGTAAAGGCTGAGTCCTCAAGTGGTTAAAAAAAAAAAAAAAAATAGTTACCTTAGGGACTTAACTTTTTTTTAATATGTATGTCAAGAGGGTATATTACTGTTACTTTTTGCAATCAAGGGCTTGTAATTAGTGATGGACGCAAAACTGAAAAAATGCACCTTTATTTCCAAATAAAATATTGCCGACATAAGTTGTACTAGGGAAATATTTTGAACGTTGCCATAACTGGGACAAATGAACAAATAAAATGTGTGGGTTTTAATTACGGTAGTATATAGCATTTTAAAACTAGAATAGCCGAAAACTAAGAAATAATGAATTTTTAGCATTTTTCCCCTGTGAAAATGCATTTAGAATAAATTCTTAGCAAAATGTACCGCCCAAAAAAAGCCTAATTGATGGCAAAGAAAACAAGATATAGATTATTGTGTTGTGACAAGTAGTGATAAAGTTATTGGCGATTGAATGGGAGGAGCAGTGACAGGTGAAAACTGCTCTGGTACAGAAGGGGAAAAACCCCTCAGTAGTGAAGTGGTTCTTTTATACGGTTACTTCTCTTTTAGAGCACTGAGGAAGTTCTGAGCTCAGGTTCAACAATTACATTGAAGTGGAAAAGCAGCGCCACGATTCCAGTGCTCATCACAGTGAATCTACGATTTCCCAAACGCTGCATGCGATTGGATTTTTGGATTGCCATGCAGCTAGTGGACCAGGGCGCCATCTCTGTTTGGAGGAACAGGGTAGCAAAGCCTATCGTTATAAATCACTTTCGTTTTACTTTGAAATTGCATTTTGTCCTCTCTCCTTCTGTCTGACCCAGATTCTGGTTTCCCGAATGTCACATTGGAGCAGAGTCAGATCGCTGTATACCTAGAATTACCTTCTGTTCCTTATCTTTTGTCTGTACAACTTTCTTCCATCATCATCTTCACCCTTATCTGATAAACCCTCAAATGGTGGACATAGGCCCAGTTCACATCTGCGTTTAACGGAACCAAAACCTATACTGTACAAACGGAATGGATGTGAAAGGATTCAATGTTAACCTATGGATCCATTCACATGCGTCCGTTGGTACGGATACGTTCTGTTCCTCAGACCCAAAAAATGCAGCAGGCCCCAATTTTCAGGACCGTTCTGCCCAGCCGAATGGAACGGGACAAAAAAATGCTTTTGCATTGAGGCAATGGAGAACAGAACGTTTCTTCACACTAGTGAAGAAACTGACCGTTCCATGGGGGATTGGGGGACGCGAACCTGAGTGGCAGGAGGGTGCAGCA
Source organism: Hyperolius riggenbachi (assembly GCF_040937935.1). Taxonomy (NCBI): domain Eukaryota; kingdom Metazoa; phylum Chordata; class Amphibia; order Anura; family Hyperoliidae; genus Hyperolius; species Hyperolius riggenbachi. The sequence continues at coordinate 253,903,820 of NC_090653.1, forward strand.
GGCGGGCGGGTGAGCGAGGGCAACCGGGCCTTAAATACATACCTGAAGGCCGGTGGTAGAGGCTTCCGTCTTCCTCCGCGTCATGTGACTAGTCACATGATGCACTGTGTAATCACAGTGCAACAAGAGGAAGCCTCTGCCGCTGACATTAGGTATGTATTTGCTGGCAAATGGAGTGAATACCGATCCATCGGTGATGAGAATGTGCACAGAGCCATCCGGATCCTGTGAAGCGGAGCCTGGATCCGTTCACCGGATCAGTTTGGCTCATATTTTCTAATGTGATCCGGGCCATAGTGTTACAGAAGTGCAGGAAGTGAAGGAGAATCTCCTGAACAGGGACACAAACTGGAATAAAATACATTTATTTTCTCTGGAGTGAAGATGTATTTAAAAGTGGACCTGCACAGGACAAAAAGGAAACATACAGAGAAATCCACCCGGTTCGTATTTAGAGCGTATAGCCTAATTCCCCCTCATCTGTGAGTAATCACAACTGTAATTTGATCTCTCATCTGTGTCAGCTCAGGAATCTCTGCGGCCTCCGCAGAGCAGCCAATTTGTAAACCCATGATGTTAACCCTATGTTTGCTTCCATGAAAGCAGGAACTAGACACTGTAGATTATTGCATGACTTGTATCAGCTGTAAAAAATTATTATTTTTTGCAAAGGTTATTATGCTGTTGCTTATCTCATCACAGAGGAAGTTCTGAGCTCAGGTCCACTTTAACCTCCCTGGCAGTATGATTATTTCCAGATTTTTTTCCAAATGCGGTGCAATTTGTTTGAGGCCCCGTTCACATTGTGTGTGTGTGTAAAACGCATAGAACGCAGGGAGAAAACGCATATGAAAAACGCATGCGCCTGCATGCGTTTGTACACGTTTTTGTAATGAGTTTCTGAGCGTTTTTGGTCCTCATGCATTTTTTTTTTCTTTTGTCCACTACACTTCCGCCGAGAAACGGGATTCCCGAAACGCAGGAAAAACGCATATCATGCGTTATTGACTTGCATTAGCATGCGTTTGTGCGCGCAACGCACAGAAATGCATGCAGCTATGCGTTTCAAATGCGCGTACGTTTTAAACGCAGCTATGTGAATGAGGTACATAGAAATCGTCGATTTTTATGTACCTTTACCAAACGCACACCCCACGCGTTGCTGAAAAGCGCACAACAACGCATTCAGTGTGAACGAGGCCTTACAAGCTTTCAGACCCTAAAAATCATATCGCTAGATAGATCTGGGGCAGCCCTGCACATTCCACACCTTCAATGGATCCAACTCGGAATTACTGCTAAGCTGTGGATTTCCGTCCCGAGCCTGACTCGGGGTTACTGCTAAGGAGGTTAAGCCTTTATCATGGTGTTACTGCAGCCTGTGACCATGTTAGATAAAGCTTCCTTATTTCCTGTCCCGTTAACAGACATCACAGAAGACAAGACATGACAGTAACACAACAACGAGTGGTGCTAATCCTTCCCCCATCTTTTAAAAGTTGGCCAAAGAGAGTATTGGTTGGTCTTAAAGAACAACTGAAGTGAGAATATGGTGGCTGCCATATTTATTTCCTTTTAAAACAATACCGGTTGCCTGGCAGCCCTGCTGATCTATTTGGCTGCAGTAGTGTCAGAATCGCACCTGGAACAAGCATGCAGCTAATCTTGTCAGTTCTGACAATGCCAGAAACACCTGGTCTGCTGCATGCTTGTTCAGGGTCTGTGGCTAAACTTAGAGGCAGAGGATCAGCAGGATAGCCAGGCAACTGGTATTGCTTAACCCTCCTGGCGGTATGAAAAATTCCGCCAGGAGGCAGCGCAGCAGTTTTTTTTTTTTTTTAAATCATGTAGCGAGCCCAGGGCCTCAGAGGCATCCCCACGTTTCGATCGCCTTCTCCGATCAGGAAAACCCGTTCAAGGAACGGGATTTCCTGGAGGGCTTCCCCAGTCGCCATGGCGACGGGGCGGGATGACGTCACCGATCGGATGTTGGCATTACCTTGTGCAGAGTATTCAGGATTCAGCTCATAGAGTTCAGTTTGTCATTGAAGTTCTTCCGCAGCTGCTGAGTCTTCATATCTGCAAAATATAGCAAAATAAATAAATAAAATAAACAAAAGCTTTATCGAAATCATACAGTAGGAAGTTCCTTAAAATGCCATTCACAGAGTGGGGGAGGTAGGGTGTTGGTGTAATACTGGCAACTTCCTGTTCCTATTCTTGTGAGGTTTGAGGTCGGAACAGGAAGTGAGCTAATTTCCCAACTTTATTAGTGGCTTGTCACTACACATAGCCAGTGTGTGGCTGATTTTGACTCACATGCAAAAAGTAATGCTAATTGTATGCAGCTTGGAACTGAATTTAGGATCTGATGATCCTCATTCTACATGAAGGCGGTAAAATTGATCAGTGATTGGCTAATCATAATTAAAAGTGTATACCAGACTTTAGGAAGCATACACAGCCAATTTTGATTGGCCAATCTTACCACCTCCATGTAGTAGGAGAGTTTACCTACACCATCGTTCCCCAACCCTGTCCTCAAGGCCCACCAACAGTACAGGTTTCACAGGAAACCACAGCCATTCACAGGTGAGGTAATTAGTGTCTCAGCAGAGCTGATTAACTACCTCTGTGGCTGTCCACAAAACATGCACAGCTGGTGGGCCCTGAGGACAGGGTTGGGGAACACTTTCCTACACAATCTGCTCATAGCATTCAAAATCTGTTGGCCCTCATGCTACATAAAGGTGGTAAAATTGGTCAATCAAAATTGAATGTGTGTATGCATGCTGTTCACACACACACACACTATGCAGAATGGAGATGTGTTCATTGCACATCTAATGTATTTCAACAGCATCGCATTTGACCTGCATTTTCTTTGTTGTGTGTAATTTGCAATTCATTTTTTTAGTTTTTAAAATCGCAGTGCTGAGTTGCTCCCCCGCCATGTGTCAATCACATAAACCATTTAAGCCTTCTGGACGTAGAAGCCACGTCCAAAAGGCCATGTGCGCTCCCGCGGCCTATCGCGCGCGTGAACGCGTGCTCCCAGGCGTTCGTTAGTCCAGGGATCAATGAATCAGGACATGGTGCCCGATCCTTGTTCCCTTTCACCGGCAGAAAAAGCGACTGCTTCTCTCGGAAGCCTCACTCTGCCTCTTACGTCCCCTCTAAGCGTACATGTTACACTTAGAGTGACGTCATGTAAAACTCATGGTTGCCATCTTGTGGCCAAATAGTAAAACTACATCTACATGAAAAAAAAAAAAAAAAGCACAAACAGACATTTACATTAAAAAGAATTACTATTTACATCCCACTTTCCCATAAATACCAATAAAATGTTTAACAACTTCCCCACCGAGGGGATTTACCCCTGAAACACCAGAGCAATTTTCACCTTTAAGCGCTCCTTCCATTCATTCGTCTATAACTTCATTATTACTTATCGCAATGAAATGAACTATATTTTGCTTTTTCCGCCACCAATTAGGCTTTCTTTAGGTGGGACATTATGCCAAGAATCATTTTATTCTAAATGTGTTTTAATGGGAAAATAGGAAAAAAAATTACTTTTCAGTTTTCAGCCATTATAGTTTTTAAATAATGCATGCTACTGTAATTAAAACCCATGAAATGTATTTGCCCATTTGTCCTGGTTATTACACCATTTAAATTATGTCCCTATCACAATGTTTGGCGCCAATATTTTATTTGGAAATAAAGGTGCATTTTTTTCAGTTTTGCATCCATCCCTAATTACAAGCCCCTAGTTTATAAAGTAACAGTGTTATACCCTCTTGACATTAATATTAAAAAAGTTCAGTCCCTAAGGTAACTTTATGTTTTTTGTTTTTTGTTTGTTTTTTGTATTTTTTTTTTTATTACAAAAAAAAAAAAAAAAAAAATGGGGAGTGTGGGAGGTAATGAGTTAATTTTATTGTGTAAAACTAATGTATTTGTCTATGTAAAATGCTTTAGGGTGTAGTTTTACTATTTGGCCACAGTGAGTCTTTGTTCATGTGACCTGTAAGTGTCAGGAAGCGTACAGGAAGCACTATGAGGCTGGAAAAATCACAATGATCTCGCTGTTTCTCATAGAAGCAGCAGATCATTGCGGGGCTTAGATCAACGAACGGGAATGGATTTTCCCGTTCAATGATCTCTAGGCGAGCGGGCAGCGGCGTGCACAAGTGGCAGGAGTGAGCGCGGACAGCGGCGGTAGCGCGGGAGGTACGGATTTCTCCGTCCCTTGGTTTTATAAGGATGGAAAAAGGGACGGAGAAATCCGTACCGCAGGAGGTAAAGTGGTTAAATTGCAATAAAAAAAAAAATACAAAAAAAAAAAAAAATATTTACCTAAGGTTCTAAACTTTTTAACCACTTCACCTCGAAGGGTTTTTTTCCCCCTTAAAAAAACTAGAGCAATTTTCACCTGTCAGCGCTCCTTCCATTCATTCGCCTATAACTTTATTGCTACATATAACGAAACAACCTATATCTTTTTTTTCGCCACCAATTAGGCTTTTTTTTGGGGGGGGGGGGGGGGGTACTTTTTGCTAAGAATTATTTTATTCTAAAAATGTTTAATCAGGAAAAGAAGAAAAAATAATTGAAAAAATGCATTATTTCTCAGTTTGTGGCCATTATAGTTTTAAAATAATACATGCTAACGGAATTAAAACTGACATTTGCCCATTTGTCTCGGTTATTTCAACATTTTCAATTTTTCCCTAGTACAATGTTTGGCGATAAGATTTCATTTGGAAATTAAGGTGCATTTTTTTCAGTTGTGTCCATCCCTGATTACAAGCCCATAATTTAAAAAGTTATAGTGATACACCTGATTGACGTACATATTAACAAAGTTCAGTTCCTAAGGCAACTATGTAAAAAAAATAAATTTGCAATTTGTTTTTCAAAAAGAAAAAAAAATAATGTTTGCCAGCTATGGGGAGTGTGGAGGTCAGGAGTTAATTTAAATAGAAAAAAGGTAACTAGGGATTATTTGTTGGGAAAAAAAAATAAAATAAGCGGGAGTGACATAGTACCTACGCCCCGGCACAGAGTTGTGGCATTTTGCAGGGGCGAAGTTACTCATCCCGGCAGAGGGGAAGTGGTTAAAGAGAATCCGAGGCGGGGTTCTGACAATGCAATTCACATACAGAGGCTGGGTCTGCCTATACTGCCCAGCCTCTGTTGCCATTTCAATCCCCCCTAAGCCCCCTCTGCGCTCTGCTATCCCCCATAAATCACAGCCGCGCTGCCGACACGCAGTGTGCCACAGCGGGCTGTGTTTATCTCTGTACTGTCAGTCTGCTGCTCCCCCCGCCTCCTGCATAGCTCCGGTCTCCGCCTGCGTCCCTTCCCTCCCTGATTGGAGGGAAGGGACGCGGGCGGGACCGGAGCTATGCAGGAGGCGGGGGGAGCACGCAGAGTGACAGTACAGATGTAAACACAGCCCGCACAGCGCCGCTGTGATTTATGGGGGAGGGCAGGGGGAACTTAGGGGGGATTGAAATAGCAACAGAGGCTGGGCAGTATAGGCAGACCCAGCCGCTGTACGTGGATTGCATTGTCAGAACCCCACCTCGGATTCTCTTTAAATATCCATGTAAAGATAAAATATTTCAATTTTTTTTTTTTAATTATAAGATTGTAAATAGTGACGGATGCAAAACAGAAAAAATACACTTATATCCAAATAAAATATTGTCGCCATACAATGTGATAGGGACATAATTTAAACAGTGTAATACCTGGGACTATTAGGCAAATACAATACATGGGTTATAATTATGGAGGCATATATTATTTGAAAATTATAATAGCTGAAAACTAAGAAAATTATTTTTCTTTTTCTTATTCTTCCTGTTAAAATGCATTTTCGGTAAAGTAGCTCTTAGCAAAATGTACCACCCAAACAAAGCCTAATTAGTGGCAGAAAAAAACAAGATATAGATCAATTCATGGTGATCAGTAGTGATAAAGTTATTGGCAAATGAATGGGAGGTGAAAATTGCTCGGATACATAAAGTGAAACACGACTGAAGGCTGAAGTGGTTAAGGCCTCATTCACATCTAAGCCAAAAAGTTTGCGTTTGTGCGCTTTTTTCCCCCCTCCTCCTGGTGCTCCACTGCGCGCTGTTTTTTGAAAAAGCGTTTTTCTAGGCGCTTTGCCAGAGCAGTTTTGATATTCACTCCCTGACGCAAGTCAGTAGGTGAACTCTTTGACCCGGAAAATATATACAATGTATTTATTCTAAAAAACACAATCGCCGCATAAAGCGATTTTGTGAGCATTTAGCGCTCTTCCTATACCTTCCATTATAGCAAAAACGCCCCAAAAATGGTAAAGGCACCGCATTTCCGCACACACTGAATACGAAATGCTCCGATATGAACCTTCTTATAGCGATTCATTGCATCAGTGTTTTGTGGGCGATTTAAAAATGTAGCAAATGGGGAAAAAAAAATTGCCTGCGCTTGAAAAGAGAGCGAAAATGCCCCTAGTATGAACGGGCCCTTATTGCATGCCAATGTATATATTGTCATGTAAATTAATGTCAGATCTGCAGCTAAAATAAATAAGTCTGAGGGTTCGCATACAAAATGCACATAAAAAACAAATGTTATTTATTACAATATTTTCCCTCCAGTTCCTCTTTAAAGTTCCCGTAAGACCTGTGGCAGCGTCTGTATGAAGCCAGTGACCTTTCTGCGGCAGTCCTCCAGACACATCTGTAAGGCAATTTCCTGAGGTTTAAGCTGTGTATTTGGGCCATCCTTGTGACTCATTCTTCACCTCCTCTGTGTGATGGGGAGAGCGGCCGCGGCCCAAATATTTGTGCTCCGTTGTGTATTTGCTGCAGAGTTTGTTATTATGGAAGAATTCTTACAGGAAAGAAGCATCTATCTGATGCAAGCAGCGCTGGGATAAAAGGCCCCTGGCAACCAATCACATTTCTACCAGCAAAAGACCCACTTTTATTGTAAGTATTCTGCTATTTTGACGGTTAATACAATTCTCATTACATCCTTTATTCAATTCAAACGCTTTCTCCTGGGTGATATTTTTAACACCTCATCAATAAAAAGCCTTTTAAGCTAACCTTATAAAAGCACTTTAAAAAAGATAAAATTAAAAAAAAAAAAAAAAACACTTAGGCTAGGTCCGCATGTTCAGGATCGGATCAGTTTTTGTTTGTTTTTTTGTTTTTTTCTAAACACACACACACACACACACACACACACACAAAAAAAAAGGTAGGCTAAGGTGTAGCCACAGGGGATGTTTCCAGTCCGTGGCGCCATACTGGAGGGGTAGCAGCCAGGGCGGGGGTGGCAGCGGGGTAGTTGTCCCCCTCCCTCACCTGGGTCCCCCGTCCCTGCTCTCCCTCCAGCTAGTTTCAATAATTTAAAAAACAATTAGCAAGTGGTGAGCAGGAAACTTATTTTCTTGCATCCCACTGCTACCGCGTCACTTCCTATAATGTCGTCCAATGAACACAGGGACTGGGGGGGGGGGGGGAATGACCTCCGCTGCCACCCCCTTCCTGGCTGCTTCCCCCTCCGGCACGGTGGCCCCCTCTCACCCACAGGCTGTGACACAGGAACGGATCAGTTTTCTCATGCATTTTCACTACCCCCCATCCGTGTACAGGGGAGCAATCATGGTCCATGAAAATCCGGACCTTCTGTTCAGGTTTTGAAAACTGGTCCCCCTGAATGCAGACGGATCCGTTTTTTATGGGTGAAGAGTGGATCCGATATGAAAAACTAACTAGGAGAAGTAACTTGTCTATATATCTTATTTAAAGTTTAGATAGTTTACACAGCAAATCTAGCTGCAAACAGCTTCAACAGTTTCACGTTTATTTATTGCTGTGATACAATGACAGCGGCCATGTTTTGTTTGTCACATTTCACACAGGCAAGCTGCAACTGCATCTCCAGCCCTCAGCTCACTCCCCTCTCCTCTGCTTCTGAAATCTCTGGCTAGTCTCCTCCTCCTCCCTTTGGGCTGTGGGTGAGGCTGGTTTAGTTTAATACTCTAACTCCCTATAAAAACACAAACAAAATAAGTATTTGGCTTGAGGAATGCCCTATAAACGATATGGAAGGAACACAATGATGCAATGAGTAAACGTTTATCTCGGATCCACTTTAACACTGCTATCCGTGGCTTCGGTTCTGATCCGGCCTGAAAAACGGAGCCATGGATACGTTAAAGTGTAACTGTCGGGCATAAAATCAAACATCTATTTTTATCTGGTAAACAAGCAATAAGGATGCTAACCAGGCAATCCAAAAGTTAAAATCTCTATTACTTTTCTTGTTTATAAATGACCCAGTTTACCTGACTCTTATTTGGTACGTTGCCGCACAAAGGAAGTTTCAGGATGTGCAGGGTTGTCTTTTTTTGCTTCTGTACATTAGTTAAGTCTCAGGGGAAATAAAGAAGCAAAAAAAAAAAAGACAACCCAGCATGCCCTGCAACTTCCTTTGTGCGGCAACGTACCAAATAAGAGTCAGGTAAACTGGGGAATGATCATTTATAAACAAGAAAAAGTAATAGAGATTTTAACTTTTCAATTGCCTGTTTAGCATCCCTATTACTTGTTTACCAGATAAAAAGAAATAATTGATTTTTGATTTTAAGCCCGACAGTTACACTTTAACGTAATAGAGATGTGAACCTAGCCTTACATGGGGCTTCCTCCAGCCCCCTGCATCAGTCCTGTGCCCTTACTGCAGCTCCGGTGGCTCCTTTTTTTTTTTTTTTTTTTTTTTTTTTTTTAACAGTACCTACTTTGTTACTTTTTCAATTACAAAGTGAAAACATTTTATTTTAAACAGAAGATGAATAATAATCGCCTAGGAAAAAAAAAAAAGTTTAAGGTCACATTCACAGCAGGACGTTGTGGACGTTAAAGAGAACCCGAGGTGGGTTTGAAGAATATTATCTGCATAAAGAGGCTGGTTCTGCCTATACAGCACAGCCTCTGTTGCTATCCGAAACCCCCCTAAGGTCCCCCTGCACTCTGCAATCCTTCATAAATCACAGCCACGCTGCTGACAAACAGCTTGTCAGAGCTGGCTGTGTTTATCTCTATAGTGTCAGTCTGCTGCTCTCCCCGCCTCCTGCAGAACTCCAGTCTCCGCCTGCATCCCTTCCCTCCCTGCTGATTGGACCGGAGCTGTGCAGGAGGCGGGGGAGCAGCTGAGACTGACACTACAGGTGTAAACACAGTCTCACAGCATGGCTGTGATTTATGAGGGATTGCAGAGTGCAGGGGGACCTTAGTGGGGTTTGAGATAGCAACAGAGGCTGGGCTGTATAGGCAGATCCAGCCTCTGTATGCAGTTAACATTCTTCAAACACACCTCGGGTTCTCTTTAAAGAGACACTGTAACCTCAAAAAGATCCCCTGGGGGGTACTCACCTCGGGTGGGGGAAGCCTCCGGATCCTAATGAGGCTTCCCACGCCGTCCTCTGTCCCACGGGGGTCTCGCCGCAGCCCTCCGAACAGCCGGCGACTGTGCCGACTGTCAGTTCAATATTTACCTTTGCTGGCTCCAGCGGGGGCGCTGTGGCGACTTTCGGCACGGAAATAGACGGAAATACCCGATCTCCGTCGGGTCCGCTCTACTGCGCAGGCGCCGGAAACTTGCGCCTGCGCAGTAGAGCAGACCCGACGGCGATCAGGTATTTCCGCCTACTTCGGCGCCGACAGCCGTCAGAGCGCCTGCGCAGGAGCCAGGAAGGTAAATATTACGTCACCGCTGCACGGAGGGCTGCAGCGAGACCCCTGACGGATGGAGGACGGCGTGGGAAGCCTCATTAGGATCCGGAGGCTTCCCCCACCCGAGGTGAGTACCCCCCAGGGGCCGTTTTGTCGTTACAGTTCCTCTTTAAAGTCACAACGCGTCTGCATTAAGAGGTAACGCACTGCAAGCAAGAGTTGGACTTAAATGGGACTTCTGCCAGCCCCTTGCAGCCTTCCTGTCCCGCGCCGGTCCTCCACGATCCTCCGTTCCCCAGCCACCAGCTAGTTTTGGTTTTGCCAACGGGCCACTGTGCCTGCCCAGCTCTGGCCATGTGTAGCTTCACTCACATTCCCATCCGCAATAGCGCCCTGCGCAGGACGCTATTGCCGATGGGAACGCAAACAAGGCAAAACTAGTGGTGTCGGGAGAACGGAGAAACGTGGAGGGCCAACGTGAAAAAGGACGGCTACAAGAGGCTGGCAGAAGCCCCAGGTAAGTGATTTTTTTTTTCCAGTTCCGCTTTAAAGAGAATCTGTATTGTTAAAATCGCACAAAAGTAAACATACCAGTGTGTTAGGGGACATCTATTACCCTCTGTCACAATTTCGCCGCTCCTCGCCGCATTAAAAGTGGTTAAAAACAGTTTTAAAAAGTTTGTTTATAAACAAACAAAATGGCCACCAAAACAGGAAGTAGGTTGATGTACAGTATGTCCACACATAGAAAATACATCCATACACAATCAGGCTGTATACAGCCTTCCTTTTGAATCTCAAGAGATCATTTGTGTATTTCTTTCCCCCTGCAGCTATCTTCCACTGAAGTGGCAGGCTGTTTCTTCCTGCAGAGTGCAGACAGCTGTGCCTGTATGTAATTCCTCAGTATGTGAAAGCCCAGCCAGCTCAGAGGAGGATTTATCCAGCTTGTAAAAGATAAGAGAGAAGAGAGAAGCTGCCCTTATCTAAATAATACACAGGCAGTGTGCAGAGAGGGGCCTGGAGGGGGGAGATGCATCACAGAACCACAACTCTGAAGAACTTGGCAGCCTTCCAGACACAGGCTGACAAGTCTGACGAGAGAGATAAGTTGATTTATTACAGAGATGGTTATAGTAGAACGTGCTGCAGTAAGCCAGAACACATTAGAATAGCTTTTGGAACTTGTAGGATGATAAAAAACAGGATGCAATTTTTGTTACGGAGTCTCTTTAAAGTGAACCGAGCACCTTTTTAGCACTCAGGACATTTCTATAGCACATGAAAAATGCATGCCAACAATCTGTTAAATTATTAAAATAAACTTTCATTTACCTTTGTATTTTACAATCAAAGTAGCAGTATTAGCCTGTTTCAGCAGACCTGACTGTCCGCAGAGCTCTCAGGATGCGAATTCTTTTATTGATCTATCTACTTTGATTGTAAAATACAAAAGGTAAATGAAAGTTTATTTTAATAATGAAACAGATTGTTGTCATGCATTTTTCATGTGCCATAGAAATGTCCTGAGTGCTAAAAAGGTGCTCTGTTCACTTTAAGGATGGTCAGTAAAAAGCTAAATGGTTCCAAACTAATTTTATACAAATTTATGCAACTTGGAATTCGACCAATCAAAAGCAGCTTTTGCCCAAAATGTTCAGATTTCACTAGATCCTGGTCCCGTATCCTATGGGATGCACTAGATCCCAGACCCTAACCTTTAGTTCCCATGGTGTGTTTGGCTTCTGCCAGACAAATGGCACATACAAGCCCACCACATATCTGGGCAACACATTGCTATGTACGGGGCTGGCCTTAGGTTTCACAATGCCCCAACCCCCCCAACAATTGTGATTGAAAAATTAAAGTATGGTCATTAAATCACACCGACGAATGAGTGAAAAATGAGCAAAGGGTCATATGCATTATATAGGTGGATGGAGGAGGTTGCTGGGGTGAGAGGGAGTGGCTTACTGAGGGAGCTGCATGGAGGACAGGAGGGCTTACGAAGGGTGCTGGGGGGGGGGGGGGGGGGTTGCCCATTGTAAAGTCTTTCCTCACTCCAATTTACATTCTGAAATTTATCACAGGCATATTTAGTCCTGTCAGGTGCAACTCTGCAGAATGTTTTTTTTTCTTAGTATTCTATTCTAAAGCCAGTGAAAATAATGCTGGGTCTCCCAGAATGCTCTGGGAGGAGAATTCCACATAGGCTTCCTGCGGAAGTGTTGGGGTGGAGCTTCAGAGGTCAATTGTGGCGCACTGAGCGACTGCTCAGGGCAAAGGCTGGCCCTGGCTACGTATATACAAATAAGTCTAATGTGTTGAGAGATAGGGAGCGGGCTTTTCACACGGCCTCAAGTGCAAGAAGGGAACAGATACAGATCACCTAACTAAAGGAGAACTGTAGTGAGAGGTAGATGGAGGCTGCCATATTTATTTCCTTTTAAGCAATACCAGTTGCCTGGCTATTCAGCTAATCCTCTGCCTCTAATACTTTCAGCCATAGGCCCTGAACAAGCATGCAGCAGATCAGGTGTTTCTGACAAATTTAGACAGATATGACAAGATTAGCTGCATGCTTGTTTCTGGTGTGATCCAGACACTTCTTTAGGCAAATAGACCATCAGGGCTGCCAGGCAACTGGTATTGCTTAAAAGGAAATAAATATGGCAGCCTCCAGATCCCTCTCACTACAGTTCTCCTTTAAGGGTCCGGGACTCAATCCCTTGGATGATAGATTGGGTGGCCAAGTCCTGTACAGTTTTGCTATAGCCAAACGATGCCTCTGTTGGTATGGAGATGGAAGTAGAGTGGCTAATGGTGGGAGAAGTAAGGATGAGAATTATGCTCGAAGGGGTACTACCCTGAGAAAAATTTAATAGTGTAAATAAAATACAGCGCGACCACATCTACAACTTCTACAAGTTCATCGCCGCATCTAAAATCTATATCCATCCATTTAGAAAGGCCACAAAAGCCCGGGCCTTGGGTGGCTTCAGCCCAAGAGGCACCTGGACATGAAAGAGGGGTTGTTACATAGGAAAGAGGAGGCTGAAAACGGGGAGCAACACATGAAAAGGGGAATGGGAGGGGCACTGCTGCTCAGGGATGTGAAACATGGAAGAGGGGGCGGCACATGGAATGGTAGGGGCTGCTGCACATGGAATGGTAGGGGCTGCTGCACATGGAAGAGGAGACTGAACATGGATGATACACACGGAAGAGGAGGCTGCACGTGGAATGGAAGGAGATGCTGTGCATGGATGATATACATGGAAGAGGGGGCCACACATGGAATAGAAGGGGATGCTGTATACGGATGATATACATGGATGAGGAGGCTGCACATGGAATGGGAGGGGCTGCTGTACAAGAAAGGGGAGACAACGTACTTGGCCTAGGGGCGGAAAAAGTATAAATCCAAATGGATATAGAATCTAACAAATACACACGCTTAGGCACCGCATTCTGGAATTATACAGTATGAGCGACTGAACATCTCCCCTACTAGATAGAACTGAATATAGTTCAAGAGGCTTCAAACGGAAGCCAGATAAGCAAGGAATGTCATGTGCCGTCTTGCTAATACGTTTGTTGAAAAATGAAGAAGCTATTGTTTATAGTGTCAGCATACTTACTGTATTCAATGATAAAAATAACAACTTCAGTCTGAATTGGCAGCTGTGTGTGAATTTCCAGAACTGACCGTAAGCTGAAATTGCATTTCTTGGCAAGCGCAGAATCTGGCCCCTCTTTGTAGCAAGCACTACCCAGCACTTCCAATCCTCCATTCTAAGTAACTCCTTACCCACTTATCCTGCAGAATATCATGTTAAAAAGAAACCCGGGGTGAGAGACATATGGAGGCTGCCATTTATTTACTCTTAAACAATACCAGTTGCCTGGCAGCCCTGCTGATCCTCTGTCTTCAGTAGTGTCTAAATCACGCACCTGAAACAAGCATGCAGCTAATCCAGTCAGATTTCTGTCAGAACACCTGATCTGCATGCTTGGTCAGAGTCTATAACAATGATGGCTAAACTTGGCACTCCAGCTGTGGTGGAACTACAAGTCCCATGAGGCATTGTAATACTCTGACAGCTCTAAGCATAACTCGGGAAGGCAGAGGCATGATGGGATTTGTAGTTTTGTCACAGCTGAAGTGCCAAGGTTAGCCATCACTAGTCTTTGACCAAAAGGATCTTCAGAACAGCCAGGTATTGTGTATTGTTTAAAATAAACATGGCAGTCTCCATATCCCTGTCACTTCAGGTTCCCTGTAAAAGTGTATGCTACCTGCAGCTGCAACAGAGGTCAATGTGAATAATATATATATATATATATATATATACATACATATATACACATATATATACACACATTATATATATATATATATATATATATATATATATATATATATATATATATATATATTTTTTTTTTTCTCTATCTATTATCCAGCCTATAGCTCGCTTGCTAAAAAATGATACATTTCTTTGCGTTTTGATAACAGATTTCTAGCTGAGCCTCTCCCTTCATGGAAATTATACAGTAATCAATCAGAGCACAGTGTCACTGTAAAGGTCCATACACACCCTATACAAAAGTCGTTTTGAAGGAGAGACCAACTAAAGAGACATTTTCAGCCGCAAAAAACAGTTTAAACAACGAATTACACACGGACCAGCATAGTAGCCGATGAAGTGGCCCATCAAGAGACTTGTAGCAATGAACTATGGTTCAGATTCATAGTGTACATGAAAGTTTAATGATGCTATTACTTGTCGATGTCATCAGAAGTGAGAGAAAAGTGGCAAAAAAAAAAAAAAAAAAAGGGAATGTCATTTTTTGGCAGTCAGTTGTGGTTGCCTTTTTATAAATTAATCAATAGACAGAAAACCTGCCATTAGGCCCCATTCACACTAGAGTGTTTTGCCGGCGATAAGCGCTAGTGCAATAATAACCTATGGGCCTGTTCTCACTTGGGAGATTTGCGTTAATTGCCGACGATTAACGCAAATCGGCTCCCAAAAATTTGTATCCTGCACCATTTTCAGCCGATTTCCCGGTGATTGCGTTTAGTGCTATAGAAGCGCGAAGTGTGAATGGCGTTAATTGCCAAAAAAAACACCATAGCAAAATGCTAGCAAAAGCGCTAGCATCTTGTAAGTGTGTATGGGTCCTTAAGGTAGCCACTAACGGTCCAATTTGTAGCGAAAAATCGTTCGAGCGATCAGAAATTCTGATCGGAAGTGAAATATTGTAATAAATCGTTCACTACACCATCAACGAACCACTCTTTACTTCCTATCTATCACAACCAAAAAGAAAATCCAAATTTTGGTTCGACGAAAATTCATTCGGGCGACATTTTTTTCACTCGTTCATAATCGATTGTGTCCACCAATGGAGATTATTTACAACCAATCCGATCAGAATTTCTGATCGCTCAAACGATTTTTCGCTAGAAATTGGACCGTTAGTGGCCACCTTTAGAGTGGACCTGAACTCAGAGGGACCTCTCTGCTCTAAAAGATACACAACAGCATAATAACCGTTAAAGAATCAACATTTCTTTGTTACATCTGATACAAATCCTAAAATATATCTGCACGGTTTCTACTTCCTGATTCATGGAAGCAGACATCTTAACATCCTGTGCTGGCAAATGAGCTCATGTGACACAGGGTAGAGATCAAATTACAATCACAGTCAACTTGTGATTAGACACACGAGGGGGAATTAAACAGGCTAAAAACTTACAAAATACATCCAGGGTGCATTTCTCTGTTTTCCTTCTGTCCTGTGCATCCAGTCCACTTTAAACGATAATTGTGAGATGCTAAATGCAAACACACAAAAAGGCAATATTTGAACTTTCAATAAAAAGGTGGCCATACACTCATCGATTTTCTTAAATGATTCCTTGCGGATTCATTTAATCTGCTGGGAGTTGATTCCCTAAAATATCAGAACGATCGATTTTTGATCAATTTTAAACAAAAATCGATTGGACGGGATGGAAAATTTAAAACAATCGGGGTTGGGGCAATAGCATTGGCAGATGGATGGACTATACCTTTGCACTGCACCACAGTGTGCAACTCTGCAGCTCGATCGAATTTCAATAGATTCCCTGATGGAATCTATTGGAAATTGATGTGCTGTGTGCGGTAGGAATCGATTCCTTTTGAATGTATAATTTTTGGAAAGCAATCAATCGTTTTGTAACATTGGGTGGAAATCTATAAGTGTATGGCCAGCTTAAAAGTGACACACACACACCCCGAAATAAGGAGAATCTTTTGTATAAGTAAAATAAATGATAATCAGCTTTGTAGAACTCATGTTGTCTATGATGAGATGAATGAAGAGATGAGATAGATTACCTGCCTCCCCCGGACACACGACCATCAGTTCCCAGCGATGCCCGGCAGTGCTGCTCAGAGGCCGCTGGTCCTGTGACTATAGCCCAGTGCGGAGGGGAAACAGGCAGGCACGCATCACACTGTACTTCCTCTATTTCCCCACTGCTAACTTCTGCTATTTCATGATCTGCAGCATAAATTGTGCACAGTACACAGAATGCTTTGTAAGTTATAGTGTACACCAGATGCTTAAAGGACCTCTGTCATGAAAATATTCAAATTTAAAATACATGTAAACACATACAAATAAGAAGAAGTACGATTCTTCCAGAGTAAAATGAGCCATTAATTACTTTTCTCCTATGTTGCTGTCACTTACAGTAAGTAGTAGAAATCTGATATTACCGACAGATTTTGGACTAGCCCATCTTCTCATAGGGGGTTCTCAGGGTTTTCTTTATATTTAAAAGCACTTAGTGAATGGCAGTTGCTCCGTCCAACTGCCAAAAAAAGAAAAAAAAAGTGTGCAGCGAGCAGGGAGGCTGGCCAGCATCATTGTATATATCTTTTTCAGGGAACGTCTTTGTAAAAGAGTAAAGGCCATGCTGAGAATCCCCATGAAGAGATGGACTAACCCAAAACCTGTCGGTAATGTCAGATTTCTACTGCCCACTGTAAGCGACAGCAACATGGGAGAAAAGTAATGTATGGCTCATTTTACTCTGGAAGAATTGTACTTATTTGTACGCGTTTTAAAAATTGTAAGATTTTCGCTACAGTTTTAAGTCCATGTACCAATATCGCATAACCACGTGGCTGTCGCCTGCACTGATGTGTACTTAACTTTCTTGGCGGTAATCCCGAGCTGAGCTCGGGGTATGCCGCCGCGGAGGATTTCTCAGGCCCTGCTGGACCGATTTTCATAATTTTTTTTTTAAACACGCAGCTAGCACTTTGCTAGCTGCGTGTTATGTACAATCGCCGCCACTCGCCGCCGATGCACCGCTACCCGCCGCAGAGAAATCCAGTCAATTTTTATGCTTGATCAAGTAGTTAAAGGAGAACTGTAGAGAGGTATATGGATTGATTTCCTTTTTAAGCAATACCAGTTGCCTGGCTAACTTGCAGATCCTCTGCCTCTAATTCTTTTAACCCTAGACCCTGAACAAGCATGCAGCAGATCAGGTGTTTGACATTATTGTCAGATCTGACAAGATTAGCTGCATGATTGTTTCTGGTGTTATTCACACTACTGCAGAGAAATAGCTCAGCAGGGCTGCCAGGCAACTGGTATTGCTTAAAAGTAAATCAAATACGGCAGCCTCCATATACCTCTCACTACAGTTGTCCTTTAAAAAAAGTGAACCAATGCACATTGTACTCCCCTCTTCCAGACACATTCTTGCATCACATCTTGGCGGTACATAACAGACACAGATGTTACAAGGTGGGTTACATGTGTGGGAACTTTTCTTTCAACCAGAGCTATATTCTTCTGATCACAGCTTAGTGTGCAGTAGATGTGTGATCACAAGGAAGTAGTATAGATGCGCTATGGTGTGATCCAGGGATGGTCGTAGTCAGCCAACTTCGCTACGCTGGAACTATGCGTAGTTTTACGCAATTAGGCTTCGCCAAACTACGGCTTCGAAATAATATTCGCTTCGTATGTATTTTGTAGACTACACGTTAAAATATGCAATTACGTGTAGTGCGAAGCATACTGTATGCGGATGCTTTTGCCTGTAGGCAGAACATTTTACGCATTAATTCCTCTTTAATTGCTTACACCGGGAACTCTATGCATACATTCCCCTTTCCAATGCGTAAATTTGTAAGCATACAATTGCACGCGGAAAAATAGACGCGAGTAACGCATCCGTAGTTCACTACACAATACATGTTAACTATGCATAGTGGGCAGAAGCTACGCGTAGCGGTACTTCGCTATGTGTAAACTCGTAAGCGATGTTTTGCAACTTCACCTACGAACTATGATACGTAGATGCGAACTACGATGCATAAATTGGCACTGGCGTAGTTTCTGCTCATCCCTGGTGTGATCACAAGGAAGTAGTAAAACTGTATTACAGCGCAAGTATGACCTTCACTGCATCTCCACCATCCCTTCCCCAGATGCACACCGCAGTTACTTCCCTGAAAGACAAGAACAGAATTTAGGTTCCAAATAATGTAATATGAGGATGTATAGATGGATTAGCTACTACCTCCCTAAAGTCTCAAGCAAACGTATGAGGACTGTCACCCGGCAAGGATGGGGACTCTATGCCTCGGGCCGAGGCGGAACAGACCTGTTACTAGCCTTTAGGCTAGAGATTAGTTCTAGTGCTAGGCAGGGAAAGGATCTGATGGAGCAGTGTGGAGTGCATATCTCCCAAACATCCCAATTCAGCTAAGACTGTCCCTAGTTGAGAGGTATAGCCCAGTGTCCTGCGGCTCCCCCTCTTTTGTTGTGGTGCTGTCCTGTGCTCCCCCTCCTAGTATGCAGAGTATCCGGTGTAGCAGTAACAGCGATTCTCTCACCTCCTCCTCTGGAGTTCAGCAGTGTGCGACTATCCTCTCCGCTCACCTCTCACTCTAGTGCCCGGCATCTCCTCCCGAGTCCAGGAAGTACCGGACAGGGGAACACAGGACAGACTGCCACTAGAAACCAGGAAAGCCATATTGGGGAGGGAGGAGGGAACCACTAGACAGAGAAATGCATAGGAAAGAGCAACACATGCAAAATTGGCAAGTGGCTATAGGTGTGGCAGGGGCGGGTCTTAGTGTCCCTTTTTCCTGCCTCCAAAGGTTGAGAGGTATGGGAGCGATGAAAGGGGGGGGGGGGGGGGGGGTGAATAGAAGAACATTGCCCTCAGCCAGCGCTATGCTGAGTCAATCTGCCAAGTAGATAATGACTGCTTCTGAGCATGCAGTGCGAGTACACTGGCCTCCAATGCCACGCGACATCTCTGCCAGCGATCAGCCGGGCGGATCAACTAAACAAGAGCAGTGGCCAAGAGCATGGTTCTTCCCCCTCAGCCTGCATGACATCACTCACGTCGCGCCATTGGCCCTCTGCCCTGCTCCCAGGCCTGCAACAGATCACATTACTAGCCTGTCTGTACAGCTCTGGCCCTGCAAAGTCACCTGAGCAATCAAGTCCTGATCATTCCTAGCAGTGCTGGATTTCTAGAAAGGCCACAAAGGCCAGGCGTTGGGCGGCTCTCCAAGACATGCACAAATTGCATCATACCTCCAACTTATTGAGTAAAGAAAGCGTGACACTTTGACACGCCCGTCACACCTCTGTCCATGCCAAGCCACACCCCTCATCATACTTATCACAAGAAATTATAAGAAAAAGATGCAGTTTTATTATTAAAACCAAACTGGTCCTCAGTTTTATTTCACAGCATTTGAAAGTAAGAAATACCTGTATATACTCGCATATAAGCCGACCCGTGTATAAGCAGAGGTACCCACTTTTCCTTTAGAAACCAGGAAAAGGTGATTGACTCAGGTATAAACTCCATCCTCAATATAGCCCCCTCCACAATACAAGCCAGCCCCCCCTCCCCATAGCCAGATGTGCACCAGGATCCTACAGCTGTGTCTCAAGAAGCCACTAGATGGCGTCATATATACATAAGACAGTGATTGCCACACAGGAAGAATCCCCGATCATTGCACTGCTGACACATTGCTTGCACACTCCACAAGCCAGGGGACACAGGTAGTCTTGAGCAGTGCACTCTGCACACCATGTTGCAGGGGATGGGGGGGCATAGACACAGCAGGGAGCCAGCTGGTAAGAGCAGGATCACTAGTGCACGATCCTTACACTCCTCTGTCATTAACAAAACCTACTCCACCACCCAATCTGCTCCACTGACTCGCATATAAGCCAAGGTGGTAACTTTTCAGTACATTTTTTTATGCTGAAAAAAAAATAGGCTTATACATGAGTATATACAATATATTAAAGGATGGGCATAAAGTTTAGAGTCAAATTTAACCACTTCACCCCATACTGGTTTTTACCCTAACAGACAAGAGCAATTTTCACCCGTCAGTGACTGCCCTTTTATTCATTAATAACTTTATTACTATTTATTGCAACAAAATGATCTATACCTTGGTTTTTTTTGCCACCAATTAGGTTTTCTGTAAGTAGTACATTTTGCTAAGATTTTTTTTTATTCTAAATGAATTTTAAACGGGGGAGGGGGGGGGGGGGAATCATTTCTCAGATTTTGGCCATTATAGTTTTAAAATAAAACATTCTGTGGATAAAACCCACAAATTGTATTTGCCCATTTGTCCCAATTATTAGACCGTTTAAATGATGTCCTTATGACAATGTATGATGACAATATATTATTGGGAAATATACAGTGGGTGTAATTTTTCTATCTCTGTTTTGTCCGATTGAGAATTACAAGCCCCTATCTAGTAAAGTAATAGTAAATAAACTCTCATAAAATAAAAGCTAAGTCCCTAAGGCAACTATTTACAGTGGCGGGGGAGACACGCACATGTGCACAGCGGCGGCGGGAGCGAGTGACGCATTAAAACGCCCTGGAGCCGGGCTCTAATAGGATGTTTTAATGCGTCAGCTTGTCAGTAAGTGGTTAAAACATTTTTCAGGGAGGAAAAAAAAATGCATTATTTACGGAGATTTATACATCAGTCCTAAAAGAGGGAGAAAGAGGGACAGGAGCATTTGGTTACTAAAGAGGGACTGTCCTAAAAAAGGACAGTTGGGAGCCATGACTGCATTTAGTTTAAAATGGCATTGCATGTCAATGGGTGGTCAAATGTAATGCAAATTGTATGGAAATACGCACACAGCAGAGAAGGGGGGGTTATGGCAGAGTACCTTATAAGAAGCGCCTGACTGCTGTATGCACAGAGAAGCCAGTTCCTGGACATGATTTGAATAGGCAGAGAGGTGGATACTGTCCCCATTGTCAGGCAGAGGGGTGTGGTCACTGTACACAAGCCTGCTTTGCCTCTGGATCACAGGAAGCTCAGAAGCCTGGCACATGTTCTTATCATAGCTGCCAGAAATATCACCCAGCCTCATTTACACAACAGAGGAGCACCGCACCAAGACGCAACATAAACAGTACAAACACATATTTGCTCCTCCCAATAAAAGGTGGCCATACACTTCTAGATTTGCAGCAGATTTGACCATCGGATAGATTTCTGTCAGATGAGATGCCGGTCAAGTCGAATCTGACAGGAATCTGATGTGTGCCACTCACTAGGAACAGATTTCCAATAGATTTCAGAATTAAATCTATTGGAAAATCGATCTAAATGCATTATTGGACCATTAGATCCAATGCAACTCTATGGGCCATGGATCTGCTGCCAGCAGCAGATCAACCTAGATTTTCCATCCTGTCAGATCAAATGCATTGAAAATCGGCCACAAATTGATGGATAGATTTTATTTCGGAACAATTCATTCCATAGAATCGATGGCTGAAAAGGCCCAGTGTATGGGCCCCTTAAGGGTGCATACAGACATGCGACTATAGTCGTTTAAAACGATCGTTGACGGCATTGCCCGACGATCGTTCGTAAAAAGTGCACGAACGATAATTAAAACGACCGACCAACGAGATATGTCGTTTGTAAAGAACGATCCATTCTGCCAGATCTTTTCCAACGACCATCGTTCAAAAAGTAATGTCTGTACAACGATCGGTCGTTGATCGTTCGTTCTCAAAGCTTTGCACATGCTCAAACAGTTCTTTTTGTCACTTGTGTTTGAAATTAGTTTATACATCATGTTGCGCACGCAACGCTCGTTCCAAGATCATTCGTACACGAACGATGTTCAAAGAAGCCTTTCTTCAAATGATCATCGGCCGATACCTCCTTTAAAAAGAGACACTGATGCGAAAAAAAACATGATATAGTGAATTGGTTGTGTACTATGAATAATTACTAGAAGATTAGCAGCAAAGAAAATATTCTCATACTTTTATTTTCAGGTATATAGTGTTTTTTCTAACATTGCATCATTCTATAATATGTGCAGATTACACAACACTCAGCATTCAAAATGAGTTTTTCAGAGCAGTCTGTGAACTAATGACCTCTCCTCTAGCAGAGAAAAAGTAAACAGTTCACTTACAGTTGAGATAATAAAAGTCAGATAACAGCCCTCTCGACAACTAACTTAGTCGGAGAGCTTAATGGCTTGTTTGCATAGAGATAACAACTGGAGTTTCTCAACTCTTCCTGTACTGGAAACAATTAGACTGATGTGTTTTATGTGTTTTATTTCTTAGCTGTACTACACATACAAATCATAATATCTTTTTTTCGCTTCAGTGTCTCTTTAACATCGTTTGTCGTTCAGAACGAACGATCATCGTATGTTTGTACGTACCCTAAGAAGAATTGGCCTTTGTTAAGTGAAATTCAGCAATAGGAGAGGAATGGAGATTACTACTATTATCCAGTTAATGTGAACAAACATTTTTGACGGTGCTTTCCAGGTTATGTCAGATGACCATGTCACCGCCCATCCTTCATTGGGGTTTCCCAATGTCCCTGCCATGGCCTGGGGAAACTCTTAAGGTGGCCACTAACTGTGCAATTTTTAGCAAAAAATCGTTCGAGCGATCAGAAATTCTGATCAGATGAAAAATCGTTCAATACACCATCAACTAACCAATCATTGCTTCCTATCACGACCAACAAGAAAATCCAAATTTTGGTTCAACGAAAATGCAATTGGACGATTGTTTTTGTAATCGTTCATTATCGATTGTGCCCATCAACTGAGATTATTTATAAACCAATCCAATCAAAATTTCTGATCACTCGAACGATTGTTCACTAGAAGTTGGACCGTTAGTGGCCACCTTTAGGCTGCATTCACATTGGTGCGGTGCAACAAAACGGCCACCCTGTAAGGCAGCTTGCCGCAGGGCAGTGCATCACCTATGCGTCGTTTAGAATCAGAATCTTTATTTCACCAATTAAGACAATTCGCAGAAAAAATATCTAATTTTTGGAGTAATAATTGTTGAGGTTAATATATTTTTTTCTGTGTTGAAGTACAAATATTGTTTTTCTTGCCGTAAAAATACTGATTTTCAAAACAAGCTTGTTTTTCATGAAAATTTCTTGGGGGAAAAAAAAAAAACGCATGTTAAATGTGGAGATGACAGACGAAAATTTGCAAACACTGTTACAGGTAATCGTTTATACTTCCTAGGCTCAATGCAATGTTTTCTACATCATTTCATGAATACTCTGGCCCCCCAGCAGTCTGAAGTATGTAGATCCGGCCCTTGACCGAAAAAGTTTGGGAACCCCTGGCCTAGGCAGAGCATGCAACAGACCTAACACTTAAAACATACAGCATACAGAACATACAGAAGTTGAACAATTGGAAACGACAACGTGAGAGTCAGTAATTAGTGGCATGAACTAGTCTGCGGTGTGAGGCAGCGCTGTCCAGGGGAACTAGGGGTCAGAGTGACTGGCTAAGTGAATGAACAGTTCACGGGACTAGGGTGCTGCCTTGGACAGAGGGGATGGGGTTCAGCTGTGTGATAGCTTGGGGACAGAAAGTCCTCTT
The DNA here is from genome assembly GCF_040937935.1 of Hyperolius riggenbachi. NCBI lineage: Eukaryota > Metazoa > Chordata > Amphibia > Anura > Hyperoliidae > Hyperolius > Hyperolius riggenbachi. Next base: position 253,927,558 of record NC_090653.1, read on the forward strand.
GTGCCCGGAGGTTCTGGAGGGGATAGTTTTTTTGGTTTTTTTTAAATATCTTTATTTATATCATTCCATTTTTACAAAATCAATCCATAAAATCCAAGACAGAGATATTCCCTTCTAGCCACATACAAAAGTTACTTTTACCAAAACAGGGATTTTTCCTCTTGCTACATATAGAATTACTTTACCCTAAACATCAAGCTTTGCCATAGTACATTTGCAAAGACCATCCAAACCTAAGTGTCTTGTAAAATTCCCCCTGATAACCTCTACTACTCATCCATTACAATTACTCACATTTACCTTTTACTCTCATCCCCCATTTATTCACACCCTTTTTTTTTCCCCCTTCTTCCCTTCTTTCCCCTTCCTCCCTTTTTTCCAGTCACTGAACCTCTGCGGGATCTTTCTGATGTTTCACATTCCCCTCACCAGCCTATCATATTCCCCTTCATTCTTAAACATCTCCCATTGACACCATCTCTTCTCATATAAATGCCCCTCCCCTTAATATAGCTAGTTAGTTCCTCCATTCTCTGTATTTCTGCCACTTCTCTAATCCATTCCTGTATTGTTGGGCTTTGGGTCGATCTCCAATGTCTTGCCACCAATATTCTTGAAGCATTAATCAGGGATTTCAACAGGGAATTTTTATATTTTTTAATTGACCATCTATGACTGTGCAGGAGAAAAAGTGCGGGATCCTCCCATGTCTCTATCCCAGTGATCTGCTTTATTATACCACCAACCTCTGCCCAATACCCCCCAAGTTTCTTACATCCCCAAAAGACATGCATAATATCTCCACTCTCCTCCCCACATCTCCAGCACAATGATGAGGCACCCGGGAACATTCTACTCAATCTATGCAGTGTATAATACCACCTTACAAAAATCTTATATCCTGCTTCCTGTCCTCTTGTGGGCATTGCTGTCCTACTGGCCATGTTTAATACTTTTTTCCACTGTACCTCCGTAAATGCCTTCCCCAGATCTTTTTCCCACTTCTCCCTCAGCATTCTTGTAGGATCCTCGCTCTCATTAAGAATCTTATATACCCTTGACAACATCCCCTTATTTTGCCCTCTGCCTCTACATATATCTCTTTAAATGGAGTTAAGTCTCTACTTAGGGCCTCCTTGGATCTTCACAAAAGATTTTATCTGGGCATATCTCCACTCATCCATATACCCCCCCCCCCTCCCTTGTGTCCATCAATTCTTGAATCGGGGTCCATTCTGCATCAACTAATATATCTTTAACTCTCTGTCCCTGTCCCCACTTCCAATGTGGATAATTAAGGGGTTCCATTCCATTCCAAATGGGGGTCATGGGGGTAGGCCAAGGCGACATTCCCACAATCCTCCATTTATCGAAAATGTTCAATGTATGACTCACCAATTCCATCCCCTTTTTCCCTACCTCTATTCAACTTTTCTCCTGAATCCAGGGGGAGGTTACCTATTGGGCTCCCTATCATTTCCTCCTCCGTTATTACCCACCTCTTCTCCCCGCGGTTCCTGTTCCAATCTATAATTCGGACTAGTACTGAAGCATCCGAATATTTCTTAAAATCAGGGACCGCGAGGCCCCCCTTCTCCCTCTCCGTCGTTTGTAACCTGTAACTCACCCAGGTTCTCCGCCCCCTTCCTATTAATCTGCCAATTATACTTTTCAACTGCAAGAAAAAAGGGGAAGGGATTGGAACCGGTAGGGCCTGAAACAGGTAGAGGAAACGAGGGAGCACATTCATCTTTATGATGTGGAGGGGATAGTTCTATAACAGCGACCCGATGGCAAAGGATCAGCAGGATGCCAGGCAACTGGCATTAAAGAGACACTGAAGCGAAAAAAAAATGATATTATGATCTGTATGTGTAGTACAGCTAAGAAAAAAAACATTAAGATCAGATACATCAGTCTAATTGTTTCCAGTGCAGGAAGAGTTTAGAAACTCCAGTTGTTATCTCTATGCAAAAAAGCTATTAAGCTCTCCGACCAACTTATGCTGGGAATACACGGTTCGTTTTTGCCTTCGTTTAAACCTTCGTTTCGATTGTGCCTTTTGTCCTTTTCGATCCCGAAATAAATCGGTCATACGGTTAATATCACCACCCACGGTTTCGTTTTTTTTTCCGATTCTGATGGTTTCGTTTTTCCAATGATCGAAGGCTGCAAAGAAACGAAACGAAAATCCCTTTTTACAGGGACGGACTAGCATAAACGAATATATAATCGATCTGAACAGCCATCAAGTCTACCAATGGCTCGATTAGATGGATAAAGAGAGATAATATCAAACATGTTCGATCACTAGTCGTTCGTTTTTGGGGTCTATTAATCGAAACTATAATGAGATTATGACTATTTTCACATACGTTTTCAACACTCGATTCGTTTACCGAACGAATCGAAGGTTTAAACGAAGGCAAAAACGAACCGTGTATTCCCAGCATTAGTCGTGGAGAGGGCTGTTATCTGACTTTTATTATCTCAACTGTAATTGAACTGTTTACTTTTTCTCTGCTAGAGGAGAGTTTATTACTTAACAGACTGCTCTGAAAGACTCATTTTGAATGCTGAGTGTTGTGTAATCTGCACATATTATAGAATGATGCAATGTTAGAAAAAACACTATATACCTGAAAATAAAAATATGAGAATATTTTCTTTGCTGCTAATCTTCTAGTAATTATTCATAGTACACAACCAATTAATTATATCATATTTTTTTTCGCTTCAGTGTCTCTTTAAGAAGGAAATATAAATATGGCAGCCTCCACATCGCTCTCACTTTACATGCACTTTAAAATTGATCGATAAATGTATATTTTATACACCTTGGCACCTCCTTTCTTCTGTATGTCACAGAATACTGAGGGGCTCATTTTCCTGCAGTTATGGAACAGTTTTTGGTGCGAAAAATAAGCTTTCAAAACGGCCGTGTGGAAAACGCAGAATAACGTACAGTGTTTGTCTTCGGTTGTAATGTAAATATTAGGTAATATAACACTGAGGTGAAATGGAGCACATAAGGACATCATCTGGAGGAAAAAAAAAAAAACCCAACATTTACAAGTTTAAATCTACAGCTGGGAATAGGAAGCATGTTACAGGAAATGTGAACCAGATAGGTCAGCGCAGAACTCTGCTATCGTTAGAACGTATAAAATAGGAACATACCACTGCTGCACAAGTCCTTTGTCATTTTATGTTAACCCAAAGCATCACCCCCCCCCCCCCCCCCCAAAAAAAAAAAATTGCAACCAGCTGTGAATTCTAAATTGTAATAAAACAAAATCCCAAAACAAAACAAAACCCTCACGCAGCTCTTCTTTGCAAGCATCAGATCTACACTCAGCGATTCCCAACCCGTCTTCAAGTACCACTAATGCGCCGTTTAGCCGCCGATTGCTGGGGTTAAGCGCCCTTCGGTTGCAAAACAATGCAGGGGAGCAGTCATGTCACATGGGTGTCAGTGGTTGACATGCGGTGTGGTTACCACCCAGTAATAAAGAAAAAATAAATTTAATAAAAAACGCAGCACGTAGCCTCCAGGGCCAGCTACGGCGGCTCGGATGCACATGCAGTGGTCACCACAAGTGCTGGATGCAGGCAGCCAACTGCAAGCACATTGCTCAGAGACAGGAGTGGCCGACAAGCAGTAAAATCTGCTGCTTTCAGCTATGTAAAAGAACCCTCAAAGTATGTGTCACGGAACAGCCGTGAGAAACGCGAGCGAATTGGGGGGGATCCGCACAGTCCAATTTCTGATCGCTTTCTGGCTAAATTTGTGCAGCCATTACAGGAATCAAAACTGACATTCCTGGGGTTTTTTTCTTTCCCTCCTTCCACCAAACGGCAAGAGTCTGCTACAGAGTGTCCCTGGCTTCAAGCTGTGCTGATGGCCCATCCATCAGATATAGTTGATAAGCAGGATGGCAGAACCAATTTAGTTGGGAAGAAGTCAGACATTCAGGCTCCCTCCCAGCAGGGGAGCTGACATGTAGCTTGCTGCCACAAGCTTGAAAAGAACCGTCACCTAGGAATGACCTGCTGTAAATCCAAGATGTATATCATATTCCATAAACTGCTACATGTGTCATATTTTCTGTATTGCCAGGCCCTCCAAACAGAGCATGTAGGGCCCTGTCTGGCGCTGGTTCTGAGAACGTTTCAGAACATTCTGAGGTAAAGACTGCCAGTTAGGCAGTTCGAAAGTGCCCTGATGATACCACAGGGGTCCCAACCCTCATGTTTGGTATCAGACTGCTGGGTAAGCAGAGGAGCCAAACTCAGTGTCCTCCACCCTGAAACACCATCTTGATCACATCTGTGCCAGCTTGAGGATATGCTGGCATGCACCTGGTCTGAACTCTGAACTTTGATTGAAACCAAGAACTTTACAAGTTTTCCCACAAAAGGACATCTCTCCATTAACTCTAAGTATCCGTTTTTTCTCCCCTTTATTTTCATACTGTGTTATCTCATGTCTCAATAGTTGTTGATTTTAATAATTTTCTGTATATATTAATTATTTATATTGCCCGTGAATAAAGACTTTATCAAAGTCATTCACTGTTCCGCTACCCTATTATTCAGCATACACAGAAACTGAACTCAGGTCTCTGAAGAGACGCTACTATTGTTGATATCTAGACAGAATACAGCGTGTTTTAACCGTTTTATTTGCCGGTCGAGAAATAGCCAGTTAGTGAGTTCCTCTGTTTAAGAAAACAGAGGTGGTGGCAGATACCCTGAAATAGTGTGTAAAGTTGTAATTACCGTACCTCACAGGCTCCCTTCTAGTCGGGCTGCTGACCAAGTTCCGTCGATTTCCGTGCACCGAGTGCGACCACAGCTTGCATGATCCGTGTGCTGAAACCGATTGGAAGGCAATTTGCGTTCCGACCACTAGGGCTCCTGTGACAGTATGCCAGAAGTGAGGGATATGGAGGCTGCCATATTTCTTTCCTTTACCAGTTGCCGGTCTGTCCTGCTGATCTATTTGGCTGCAGTAGAGTCCGAATCACACTTGAAACAAGTATGCAGCTAATATATAACAAGACGTCAGTCAGAGCACCTGATCTGCATGCTTGTTCAGTCAGGGTCTACAGCCAAGGTACAAAGAGCAGCTGGCAATAGAGAATCACACACATGATGTGTGAAGAAAAAACAAAACAAAAACAAAACAAAAGCGCAGCAGTGCCTTTTACCCGCAGCAATTGTACAATGGGAAGCATTATGTGCGTTTTCACATTGTGTAAAATGCATGCAAGTTCTGACAAGTGTGACCCCTGCCTAATTAATATGAGCAGTGGAAAGATCAAAGGGTAACTGCCCCCCACCCCCAAAAAAATAAAAAAAATAAAAATGCAGCTGCATTTTAACACCGCTTTCCACTCGCTGCACTGCAAGCAGAAAGCAGCATTGTTCTCTGTGCAGCCGGTGGGTTTAACATTGTGCAGCAGAAGTAAGCGTTAACAGGAACAATGGAATATATTTAATTGCAGGATCATGCACCAGGCAACATAGGCAGGTGCCTGGGGCCTAGTGGGTGTCAAGGGGCCCAACAGCCACCTAGTGGGTGTCAAGGGGCCCAACAGCCGCCTTCTCTGACCTCTCTCCACTTGAACTTACCAAAAAGACACAAGTGGGCCCCAAATCTAGTACCTTGCTAGGACCCCATTACATCTTAATCCTTTTTCTGGTGGTGCGACTTTCCCGTTGTGTGCCTGCTTTTACAGGGAATGCAAATCCGTGAGCCTATTGTAAAGGCTACCTTTAGCATGGGAGGCTGAAGGCGGCAGCTGTTCCTACACAACAACCAGGCACTTGCTAGCAGTAAACAGGTGACCCACTACAGAGTGACATTTTAGCTTGGCCACGGCTCAGATGCCACATTTAGTTTTTCTCATTTGCCAGCAGGTAGCTCCACTGTGTGGAAAACAATGACAAGACAAGTGTGGGGTGGCAAACCCTGCAGTTCACCTGCCCGAAAGGTGTTCGAGGCCAGTAGCTAGGAGGCTAATTTGTCCTACAAGCGTGCAATTCAGCCTCCTATGTGAAAGTGGGCATATCAAAAAAATTCTTTATTTTTATCTGGTAAACAAGTAATAATGGATGCTACGCAAGCAGTCCAAAAGTTAAAATACACAAAAAGGAAGTTGCAGGGCATGCTGGGTTGTCCTTTTTTGCTTCTCTACTTCCCTTCAGACTTAACTAATGCAGCCTGATTGGCTGAAGCCTCTTTCCCTCCTGTTTTCCCCTCCCACACCTCTGTTCCTCTCTGATTGGCCAATATTTCTCATTCTGAGACAATGCACTTTCTATAGTGACCGGTGGGAAAATCAGGCAGAGGAGTGTAAGGGAGGAAATTACATCAGGATTGGCTTCAAAATAGCCCCAGTTAAGACGGGAAATGCCAAGAAGGGTTTTCTCTTTTTTTTACTGTAGAAAAAAAAAAAAAAATCACTAATATAAAAAAAAAACGTAGACAGTGCAATACATGTGTTATGTAAGTAGAGCAAGGATAGATAGATAGATCTCTATATATTTTTTTTTTCTCTGAGTATGGCTGACAACTGCTCTTTAAGGCTCATACACAACATGTGAATACACAGCGAACGACTTGATGAGCTACTGATAACAGGCGGTTTGCCGGATCCTACTGGTGGTTCCACTCACATGACTGTTGGGCTGATATCGTGCAGCTGGCCACGTGTGTACAACCTACTTTGAATTACTTGTACAGGTTTTGAATGTGGCCATTTTGTGCAGTCCGTCGTTCCGCTTGCATGGGCAGTATGCACTGGAGTTGATCGTTCAGTTTGTTTGTATGCAGAAAATATAAAAGCTGTGCAATTGTTTGGTCATGTCGTCGGGTTGGTCGCACGATTTGTTGGATATGTACGAAAGCCTTATGAGTCAGTTGTACAGAGTCTTGCTCTGTTCCTCTGTGACAGAAATGTGATCAGATTAGGTTTAGGAAGTCAGTCTGCTGAGTGAAATCAGATTATTTTTACAAGAAGCTGACATTCTGAGCGCCCGAGGCAAAAATTAGCATACTTGTTTATATAGATGCAGCGATTATGGTGACAATCACAACTGGGAAATGTGTTGCTGGGAGGTGGACTGGCGGAGAAGCCAACCTTGCGACCACAGTAGAGTGGGCCTTCTAATGCCAAGTACCTTACGTGCCCTCCACCTCCCTTACGTTTTATGTTGGAAGCTAGGGATGCTGGGACAAATATTTTGGCATCTGCTGTTCTTCCCACTTTGGGAGTCACATTGTCACACCTGATTGATCTGCCTACCACCTGAATACATAGGGAGAAGATGAGAGCTGCGTTGGAGTTGGGGAAACATTTTTAGTTGATGAAACGGGTTCTGTCCACCGCTTTACCTCTGCATGCTATGTATTCACTTATTAGGATTCCTACCAGAATTAGCTGAGGACTAAAAATATTTACAGAAGTCCTTCATAGCTGATAGTGATGGATCAATTATGCATGGCGGCAACATGATGGTTCTACCCAAAATTAGTTTGTGAGCTCCTCTGGAGCCCAGTGTATATGGTAGATTCAAACCAGTGTGTTTTCTGCCCAACTTATAGGGATGGTCCATGGAGGTGCTAATAAGTCATTCAGAGTTGATGCATAGTAACCAAGCAGCTTGGGGTGACCCAAAACCACTAGGAAGGTATAGGGGAATAAAAGAGACCAAAAAGCAATGGTTAGGTTAGGTTTGCCTTCTTACAACAGAAGGAATTTACAATAGTTTAGCTTTAAGTGAACATCTGTGGTTACCCACAATGCACCACTACTGAATTTGCAAATTCTCCCTTTATGCCCCTGAAAGCCAAGCTACCATCCAGAACCGCTGGTGTATAGCAAGCCTATAGAATTAAATTTTACAGAGCCACAGCCAATCCAAATGCAGACAGCCTGTTTCTGACTTTTGGTCCTCATCAGTGCATAGCAGGGACCAGTACAACACAGTTACCAAGTAGCTCGGGGAGACCAAAAAAAAAAAAAAATATTTAAAAAAAAGCCACAAAGAGAGTATAAGGGACTAAAAAAAAAAAGAGACCAAAAAGCCCTCCTACTAAAAAACAATGATTAGGTTAGCCTTCTTAAAGCTCGAAAATGGACCAATTGAATGATGGCACTGTGGGACTTGATTTGTGTGTTTTCAAGCTGAATACATTTCCATACAATTAGTATCAAAATTGTATCCACATGGACTTCTTTACATCTCAGCGACCCTCCTTAGGGTGCCCATACATTACTCGATATAATCGAATCTGACATCCAAAAATCTCGTTCACAAGGGAACAATCAGGTGCGTGGTAACGGCGTTCGATTTCCTGACAACCGACGGACCCCGGGCCAGTTAAAAAGGGTGAGGGGTATTCAGATTCAGAAGGTAGCTATGGAGAACAGAGAAAACATACTGCTGTAAACTTGTTTGTTGCTTCTAGAGATGGTAGATGATGCAACATATTTATGTATTGAATACATGTTTACTTTATAATTATTTCAGAAGATATTGAAACACCTGTTGTGTAAACAGTGATCAGGAGTTTCTCCCAGGCACATCCCAGTGATCTATTGTGTTTGAAGATGAGATGTATTATGTTTGGCATTGCAAATAATCCAAATGTCATCGCCTGACTTACTAAAATACCACAAGTCACATCAGCTTGCTGGACAGAGATGGCGAATCTCCCTTTTGTATGCTAACCATATGTATGGCCAAATCAACCAAGGGAAAGAACTTTCTCTAATCCAGTCTGATCAGAGAGAGATCTGTCGGCTGCCCATACACCGCAGACTGATTCACGAACACTAATTGTAGCATAAAAATATACCCGGAATCGGCCTAGTGACCCGACTCCTGCTGCCCCCCAGTTGTAAATGTCCAACTATCTTCCAAGCTCGTCTGTTGGAAGACAAGTTAGACATGTTTACAGCTGGCAAAAAAAAAAAACGACCAACTGATAACAGGTTGTTTGCCAGATCCATCCAGTGGATCAATCTGCCCAACTATCATGCAGGTTGGTGCGTGCGTACAAGTCTTTTGAAAAACGTTGTTGTTTTTGAATGCGTGCAGTTTGTCGCTTAGTTTGCATGCATGGTATTAAGCGAGTTGTTTGTTTAGTTGGTTGGCGTGTGTGTATGTACTGGTCAGGTAAATAACTTGTGTGGTTGGTCATGTTGTGCATTAAGTTGAACGTGTGTATGAGCCTTTAGAGCTCAGTACCCCTCCCCCCCATCATGGAGTCACATCAGAGCGTGGACGCTGCCAGGCCCGGATTTACATCACAGGAGACTATAGGCACAGATGTCCTGGCACCTTAGACGTCACCCTCCATGGACCTACAGCACCTCCACAAAACCGCACTGCAAGTGTGCTGGCTGGCCCAGCTGTCACCTCTCCCTTACTTCCCTTGCCAGTCACAGGTAGCTACAGGTGCCCCCTAGTATTTGGTAGCCAGAGGTACCCTCCGTATTAAGTTTCCCCTGGCTGAAGGGAGCTCTCGCTAATGGAATGCCAAGAGCCACGTGAGTAACCTAATTTCCGAAGTCCTAGCGCTTTTTAAAGCACAGGTGCTATTCTAACCCTACAGCAGTGATCTCACTGCCACGATTGACACCGATCACGGGCGATTAGCGCCAATTGCAAAACGTGTTACCTGCAGCAGTTTGCCACGATTCTGGAGCGATCGTGGTACAGTGCTTAAAGGACTTCCGAGGCCAAAAAGATGAAAATTACACAATACCTTTTATATATCTGAATCCACGGAGGACGTCCAGCTCGTCCTCCGCACCGTACCGCCGTTATTGCTGCCTTTTTCTTTCCCCCCTGGCTCGGCCCGACCCCACTGAACGGGTCGCATAGGCTTCCACTACTAAGATGGCCGCCGCCTTGAGCCGCGGCTGCGCAGTACGCTTTGCCCTTAGTGCGACTGCGCAGCCTTCAGCCCGCCTCCCGCAGCGTACGGACATACGCTTGGGCAGCATTACGGAATCCGTACGCTGCGGGAGGCGGGCTGAAGGCTGCGCAGTCGCACTAAGGGCAAAGCGTACTGCGCAGCCGCGGCTCAAGGCGGCGGCCATCTTAGTAGTGGAAGCCTATGCGACCCGTTCAGTGGGGTCGGGCCGAGCCAGGGGGGAAAGAGAAAGGCAGCAATAACGGCGGTACGGTGCGGAGGACGAGCTGGACGTCCTCCGTGGATTCAGATATATAAAAGGTATTGTGTAATTTTCATCTTTGTGGCCTCGGAAGTCCTTTAATAAAAACGCTGATTGCACTCACTCTGAATCGCGGAAGAGTACAGTGATTTTAACCGCGCTAATCACTGTAAAAATCACTTGCGCAAAACCGTTTTGCGATTTCAAGTGTGAATGCGCCCTTGCTGAGGATTCCCATTGGTCTTTTGCAGCCCAGTAGGGATCCTCATGCTTATTCCCTTTATACATGGGTCAAGCAGCGGCAATTTGCGTAGCCCGGGGAAGATACAGGCGCATCCGCCTGTCCGGCATTATCGCAGACTGCACAAAATGCTGTGTCACATCCCTAAGATCCACTGCAGAGTGACAAGTGTGAACTGCTCTTATGTATAACATAGTGGCTGCTCACTCTCCGGTTAGCGATGAGCGGAGACCGGACAAAAGCTGTCAGTTCCCCCTCTGCTCTAGTGTGAATAGAGCCTAGGCGGGTGTACGCATCTTTACAGTGCATCTGAGCTCCGGAACATTTCTGCAGATCAAAGCAAGAGGACTTTCCTTCACAAAGACAATTCCACACACACACACACACCCCTTCCCCATCTCTTTGCATATCTCGTGCAGCTTTTAGAATGACTTTTCAGTTTCCAATTACGAAGAGTCGTGGAGGTCAAGAGTGTTGAGTCACAGCTGGAATTTATTTATAATAAGGTGGTAAAAGTCTGCAGCTCAGTCTGAGTCATATCACTTCAGCGTAGGGACTGCTAAGAGGAGTGAGGCTGGACTCCCCTTGGGATTGCAAAATCAATCAAAATGCTGAGAGAGATTTTGCAACTTAAAAACAAGCCGATTTAGAGGAAAGTGATTTTGGACCATGACTTTCCTCTCCGAAAATGCTGCAGGTCGTTTGCGATTTCGGGAAATCGCTATGCGTGGACTTTAACTAGCCTTGCTTTTGGAATCCCTGGCGATTCCAAAGCGAGGCTAGAAGGAGGCCCTTCCTGAAATAGAAGGGCGATAGCCGGCAGATCACTCTCTGTGATAGAAACTGCTAGAAATCGATGCTGCAAACTTTCCCTGAGCGATTTCTGTCCGGAATAAATGGACTCGGTTGATCGTGCAGGACGGAATATTTTGATCAGGTCGGGAACACGTCGCTAGCAGCATTCGATTTGGCCACGACCGATGCAGAGCGTTGGCAACACTCCCACCTTTTCCGCTGGAGCACCTCCTCCAATGGCTTTTCCCCACACACTGCAAGGCTCCTCCCCTGAGTTCTAACACTAGAGGTACAGTGTGTATGGTGCCAAAGCTCATGACTGACCTCTGCTTTTGTCACATGACATGGGGAGGAGCCCCATCGCATGGAGAAAAGCAACAGGAGGAAGCACGCCTCCTGGATAGGTGAGAGTTTTGCTGCTAACAAACAGGAGAGCACAGATGGGGGTGGGTTTTGAGACCTGGACAGCCCAGCAGACAAATGATTGAAAATCTGTGTACAGCGTGTGGGCTGCCAATAGATCCCTCTCTGATCAGATTCAGAGAGAGATCTGTTGGTCAATCTGCTAGCCATCTATAGATGTATGGCCATCTTTATTTGTGGTCATGTGCAGCCTCATCCCAGACCTGTCGTCCGTAGGTACAAGTCCCGATTATGGATAGTCAATGAGATGCAAATAATTTTGAGTTGATGCAGCATTATGCAAATGTATGCATCTTGAACCCAAGGAATCCTGCTGAGGTAAAATTTGATTGGTCCATTTTTAAGCTGCATACATTTACATACAAAATTTGCATAGTCCTGCATCAACTCGAAATTATTTGCACCTCATTGACCATCTCCAATTGTGATTCCTGATCTAGTTATAATTGGCTCACACAACCTGCCATCATTAAAATCTCATGGGCCATCTCTAGTCCTGGCTAGTAGGAATGATCATGGAGGTGCAATTTATTCTGAAATTATGCACGATTTTATGCAAATGGCCCAATCAAATTAAACCTCAAATTGATTAGTACATTGTCAAGCTGCATGCATTTGCATAAAAATTTGCATCAACTCGGAACAGTTTGTATATCTGATCATCCCTACTGGCCAGCTATTATTGAATGGCGATTTATTTGTCATTAGAAGTAGAATCAGCTCTCCTGGCTCAGCAGTACAGAACATTTGTGTCTGGAGATGGGTTTGAAGTGGACCTGAACTCTTGCACTGGACAGAAGGAAAACAGAAAGAAATACACATTGAGCTCTATTCATAAAAAAATGGTGGTAAAAAAAAAAAAAAAAAAAAAAAAAACTCGTGGAGGTAAAATACCGCAGCGGTACTTTAGACTTCTGGGTGGTCATTCATAAAAATATTGGCAGCTGCGATACAGCGGAGATCTCCCGCTGAAGGCTGGCGGTAAGCTGTCGGAAGGCATGCGGAAACATTGAAGCCGGCAGAGTCCTCCGTGCGCTGCTCTCTCTGGGAGGTCTGTCCCATTCACTTTCATTTAATCCGAACACTTCTCGCTGCATCCGAGGAAGCGGCATTTCCCGTCCATATACCGCTTCCTCTAATCTTTATGAATGGCCATTTTGTTACATTTTCTAGATAAATCTAGAAAAACACCGCACAAGGCGGAAATTTACCGCTCTGCTGGGGAATAGTAGCTTATCATGTGGAAACAGCTTTTATGAATGCCCACTTTGCTAATTGGACGGGAAAGTCCGCTGTTTTGAGCACTAAACTGGAGGAAAAAGTTTTACGAATAGAGCCCATTGTATGTATTTAGAGAGTTTGGCCTGTCTAATTCCCCCCTCATCTGTGTCTAATCACAACTGTAATTTGATCTCTCAGATGCGTCAGCGGGCTGCCTTGGCAGAACAGCTAATTTGTAAACAGGATGTTAACGTTGTGTCTGCTGCCATGAAAGCAGGAAGTAGACACTGCAGATTTATATCAGTAACAAATTTTTTTCTTCAAAAGTTATTATGCTGTTGCTTATTTTTTAGAGCTGAGAGGAGTTCAGGTGCACTTTAATAGCAAAACCAGGCACATCCCCCTCCTGTTATGTAAGGTTTCTGGTGATGACTTCATACTGGCTGCAGGTTGTGTTGCCGAGCGCTGTTGTCGAGTGAGCCGTGGCCGGCTGCCCACCTCCCAGACTGGAAACCACAGAGAGTGTGTGGGGGGAGGCCTCTTATTAACGAACGGTCAGTCTTCTGATGATTCAGACAGACAGTCTGCACGTTCCGCCCACATAGCCGGAATTCTTGTAGAAACATGAGGGATCGCATTTGTTAGAAATACTGATATTAACCAGCTAACAATTCTGTTACACACTCAGGCCTTGTTCACATCTAAAAAACGAAAATTCAAGCGTTTTGCGGTTTTATGCTGTTTAGCGCCTCCCGCTGCGTTTGTTAAAAGCGTTTTTTCAGAACTTTTTTTTAATCACTCCCTGACGCAAGACCCAGAAAAGAATACAATGGGCTTGATTCACAAAAGCAGTGCTAACCTACTTAGCACGTCTAAAGTCTTTAGACGTGCTAACCAGGGTGCTAAGTAGGTTAGCACCGGATTTCTCAATCAGATCGCGCGCAAAGTTTTGTGCGCAAAGTTTTACGCGCACAAAGTCCCATAGGCTTTAATAAGCACTTCGCGCGGAGCGTCCTGCGCTCTGTGCGCGTAAAGTTTTGCGTGCGAAAAGCTGGTTTAGACGTGCTAAGGGGGTTTTCACAGGCGTGCTAACAGTTAGCACCACTTTGTGAATCAAGCCCAATGTATTTTATTCTTAAAAACGCGATTTTGTGAGCGTTTAGCGCTCTTCCTATACCTTCCATTATATATTAAAAAAAAAAGAAAAAAAAAAAGCCCCCCCAAAAATTGGTACAGGCACGGACGCAACGCGCCGATATGAACCTTCTCATACAGATTCATTGCACAAACTTTTTTTTTGGGGGGGGGGGGGGGGGGAATTCTGAAAATCGCCTGCGCTGGAAAAAAAAGACGAAAACGCCCCTAGTTATTATTATTATTATTATTATTAAGTATTTCCGCAGCGCTATACACAATAGTCTTGTCACTAACTGTCCTTCGGAGGAGCTCACAATCTAATCACTACCATAGTCATATGTCTATATCTTGTAATGTATGTATCGTAGTCTAGGGCCAATTTAGGGGGAAGCCAATTAACTTATCTGTATGTTTTTGGAATGTGGGAGGAAACCTGAGTGCCTGGAGGAAACCCACACAGACACGAGGGGAACATTCAAACTTCTTGCAGATGTTGACCTGGCTGGCATTCGAACCGGGTGCCCAGCGATGCAAGGCGAGAGCGCTAACCACTACGCCACCGTGCTGCCCTAGTGTGAACAAGTCCTAAAGATGGCAATACAGCTGTCGATTTTGTGGCTTATCGGCCAACCGATTCGATCACTGATGAAAATTGGGGCTGCAGCAATCGCGCCCGACCAACGATTCGACAAATATTCCGGCTGAAACTGGTTGAATATATCTAATCGGACATACTGGAAAATCTCAGGCGGACACGTTTGATCGGTTGTGTGTGGCGGTAACAGTGCAATACCGCTCTCCATCAAAATGTAATATGTTTTGCATGCAATGCACGAAATACACTAACATCGCATCAAAACACGGACAAATGTGGTAGCAGAGAAACTCATGTATTTGTGATCCTGCAGAGGCTCCCCCCCCCCCTCTAGAGACCGCCGTCCCCTCCTGGGACCCTCTGGAAGTTTACGACCGCGCTCCACTCCATATATGTGCGCACAAGTATGGCTGCGCCAGTCGAGCGCTGTAATAAGCGCAGGAGTAGTGGGCTCAGCCGGCGTCACCATAGATCGTAATAGAAATTACAGCTATAGCAGCGCACAGTGAGTTACTTCAGCGCCGTCAGAAGTCGGAGGTGAATGTTACTTTTTAACCACTTAACGACCAGCTAACGCCGATAGGCGGCGCCTGGTCGTTTGTGGTTTTGCATGGAAACGGCCGCTAGTTCGAGCAACCTTTCCATGCCAGTTCACGGAGGGTGTCTCCGTCAACAGCGTGCGAGCCGTCGATAGCGGCTCGCACGCATAATGTAAACACGCGAGGAATAAATCCCCGCTGTTTACATCAATACAACGCTGCTAATCAGCAGCGCCGTGACGGAGATCGGCGATCCCCGGCCTCTGATTGGCCGGGGATCGCCGTCATTTGATAGGCTGAAGCCTATGCTAACCGGCGCAGGACGGATATCCGTCCTGCGCACATCAGAGGAAGAGGCAGAGGAAGGTATGGCGGAAAACGCTGCGGAGTGGGGCTTTGAAGAGCCCCCCGCTCGGCCACACGGAGTGGCGGCGATCAGACCCCCTCCAGCTGATCATCCCCCTAGTGGGGAAAAAAAAAAGGGGGGGGGGGGAGGGTTTCAGTCTGATCGCCCTGCCATTAACACGATCTGCGCTGCGGGCTGGAGAGCCCACACAGCGCAGATAACACAGAACAGCCCCAGTCCTTAAGTGGTTAAACCACTAATTTGTCCTCCAGCAATAGCTGGAAGCCGAATTACATCATTCCCCAGATCCACGTGGACCTGGAGGGGGAATAGTAATTAACGCCTCCGGGACTTGTAGAGCAGCAGGATAAGCCATATATTAGCTGTATTCTGCGCCCAACTCTCCCGTGAGAGAGGTTACAAGGAAGCGCAGTAGTGCAGTAGCACGGAGGCACGCACTGAACATGCGGCTTTAGCTTACTGCGCAGGTGTAATACAGCCACGCTCGTACACAGCAGGGAGTGCAGACAGGAACTCGGGCATGTTCAGAGGGGTCCATGCGAGGCAACAATGGGAGCGAGGAGGACACCGGAATCCTCTGGACTGCCTCCTACCTAGATTAGGCATCTAATGGGGATCTGACCAAAAATTGTAAGTACTTGCATTGATCATTTTAGCTTAATTTTAAAATATAAAAGTGTCACTTGACATTTAGGGCGTTTTGGGCATTTTTTCAAGCGCAGGCGATTTTCAAAATCACATGTGCAAAGATTCCCTATGAGAGAGAGTTTAAATCTGAGCGGTTCGCTTCCGATCCGCTCAGCAAAGCGGTGCCTGTACCATTTTTGAGACAATTTTGCTTCAATGGAAGGTATACGAGAAACGCAAAATGCTCACAAAAATCGCATTTTTAAGAATAAATACATTGTATTTATTATTTTCCAGGTCAAAGAGTTCACTACCTGACTAGCGCTGGGAGGCGCTAAATAAAAAAAAATTGCGCACAAAATCGAAACCGCTTGGGATTTCGATTTTAGATGTGAACAAGGCCTAAGGCCTCTTTCACAGTGGGACATTGCGTTTGATGCGACGTTAAAGTCGCACAGCGTGCCCCTAATGCAACGCATGTAGGTTATGATATTGGACGTTATTTTGCACTGCAGTATGTGTCTCTTGGTGCGTCGTTTGTTGCATACTCATGGAACGAAAACGGCGCATGCGTTACATAAAGAAAAAAAAAAACATTACTGAGCATGTGAAACACACAACGCAGCAGATACATTGCTAAACGCACAGCATGCAGCACTTTTAAATAATGCTACACACTAACGCAACGTGTGCATTGTGAATGTCGCACAGACTTTGCATTGCTGTGCGTTACTCTGCGTTAATTTTCTAACGTGCAACTTTAATGTCGCACTATGAAAGAGTCCTAAAGGTCCATATTTTTTCATTGATTATTAAAACACAAATGCATCCACAACAAATGATAAACTCAAAACGCCCCCGCAAACAAAAAATAAAATACAGAAAAAACAAAAACGAGTGGCAGAAAACTCATGGAGTGTTCTCCCGGCCTGAGGCTTTGTTCAGAGATGCGTTGCGGCAACTGGGTAACAGCCACATTCACAATACAGCTGGAGTAGTGCGGTTTAGCCGCGTGCGGCATCCTAACACTGCATGCAGCGCGTCAACAGAAAACGCACGTGTTCCCAGTGACGCATACTCTTTATAGAATGCATCTGACAACACGTGGATAACTTGCAGCAGGACTTTCCCATTCGTTGCATTCCTGCTTTTTCAAGGAATGCGACATCCGCTGTGAACCTATAGCCTTAGGGCCTGTACACACTGGCTGCGTTGCACTGCGTTTGTAAAATTGCAAGAGATTTTAAATCACTAGGTCTTTTGAAAAATCGTGATCACCGGTGCACAGTGGTAGTAGTAGAAGACAAAAAACACAGCGGTCCGGGAGCCCAATCTGGTGTAGCACGTTAATATATACGAAATAAGTTTTGCAAAAGTAGTAGGTATTATACTCAAAAGAGTGGGTTGCCGAAAGAGGCAACCACTCGTTTTCACTGGTGGGGAAGTACCGTCCCCACTCGGCCTTTGATCCTCTCTTGGTCGCTCTCCAAAAAGGCAGATCTGTCAGAGATTCTCCGACGATGATCTTCCCCTAATGTTTAAGGGGTACTAAACGTTTTGAGGTACTGTAGGAGGCGCCCGGTAGGAAAAATGGAATTTATGTGGTTCTAAATGGTAGGTACAGCATTATAAAGACAAAATGGTGTGATCCTACCTTCTAGATGTCCCCTGCGGGAAATATATAGATCAAGACGTATACTTGTATATATATATACACACACACACATCGTTAACGCACACAAATCACAAGTAAAATTGATTAAAAAAAAAAAACGCAAACGCGTCGCACTGCCTTTACTATTACGCTTGGCGATTTTCAGTGTCCACAGGCCCTTAGGCTTGTTCCATCAGGTCCAATCGATTTTTGGCTAAAATTGATGGGATATCATGACTCATGTTATACACTGTGCTATAGATTCATGGCAGATTTGACCATAGTCATCGAATCTGCCAGGCATCAACCAGGCAAAAATTGATGGGTGTATGACCGGCTTATAGCGCAATCAGGACAGAAATATGCCTGCCTGTGCTACCTGGTGTGTTAAGCTAAGTACCCACGGGGGTACAATTGTAGCTGTCGCCGCACACGGGAGCGTGTGCGCGACAGTTCGGCGGCAGTTCGGCGACAGCTCGTCGCCAAATCCCTCTGCATCCACACGGCAGCAGAGGGATTAGCGATGCGGCGGAAGCTGTCGCCGAGTTTCCTCCCCCCCCGCCGGAAGCTCCGTGTGGTGTGTGTGGGTAGCTGTCGCTAGCCCGCATACACATGCGGGGCTAGCGACAGTTCCGGCGAGGTTGCGGCGACGACTGTAGCCGGCGATTGAACATGTCAATCGCCTGGCGACAGCTCCGACGGGCGACGGTTCGGGGCGCGCGCATCATACACACGGGGGAACTGTCGCCGCAACATGCGCGTGCCACGCGGTTGCGGCGACGGCCGTCCCCCGTGAGTATGGGCCTTTACACATCTGTATACCAGAGAATATTCCCCACCCCTGACCCATTCAATGACAAAACTAAGCTGCACCAAATCGCACTCTCAGTCAATCAGCTATTTACAATTAAAGCTGAACTGAACTCAGAACTTCCCCTCTGCTCAAAAAGATAGGCAACAGCATAATAACCTTAAAAGAAAACCTTTTTTTGTTACAGCGGATACAAATCCTGCAATAAATCTGCAGTTTGTCTACTTCCTGCTTTCATGGAAGCAGACATGTTAACATCCTGTGTTTACCAATTAGCTGCTTTGCAGAAGCAGCCGGCTGACACAGCAATGAGATTAAATTACAATTTGTGATTAGACACAGATGAGGGGGAATTAGACAGGCTAAACTCTCTAAATACATACAGGGTGAATTTCTCTGTTTTCCTTCTGTCTTGTGCAAGGGTTCAGGTCCATGTTAACCCAAACATTCAGAATTTCTCTATGGACTTTCACGGTGGCTCACCTCAACCATACTAGCGTCAGTTTAATACAGTCAGGTTTGCTGGGTGCAATAACTCACTGGGAGGTTTTTGATCAAAGTCACTGCAAGTTGAACTAAAGTTAAAAAACTTTGTTGGCATTGCTGCTTGCAGTAAACCTTGTGAAAACTTCCACCTAGAGGGGACAGGTACTAACCGAACCTGCAGAGTGAGTTCTCCTCTCCCCCCTCTGTAGCTCCATCCTACACAAATCCACAGTACAAAACCTTACAAAACAAAGATACAAAACTTTTCCACAGACCTGGAAGGAGCTGCTGTTATGGCAGACTGGGGATCGCCTGGTACCAGCGGACACTCCAGAAAGGCATCTTTGGGAATTTGGGCCAGCTAGGCCAGCCTGTGACTGGCTGGGGAGACTACACAGTCCAGGAATGATGATCCACCTCCTTCACTCTGTGCAGCACACACAGGAATGGAGAGGAAAAACACTCTCTCTTTCCTAGTCAAGCCCCAACCCCCAAAAGAATGCAATGCTGTCCACAGCCTGCAAAACTTGAATATTCTTCCCAGAAACCGCTCAGGTGTGAAAGTGGGGGCAGGAGGGGGAGGGGACCGGGGCTACATTCCAGTAATTAGGGGCATAAATTAAAGGGCTTTGTTTGTAAAACAACTTTAGATATTTGTGTGATAGAGATTAGATGAATCCCCAGTGCAGGCAGTTGTTTTTTTTTTACTATGTATATTATTTATCATTTTACTACATCAAAAACTTTGCAATTGTAATTGACGAACTACTGATGTCCACCAAATAGTTGAGACGCGCGGCAGCGCTTCCGGGTCTGTGGCTACGCAGACGAATCCCATCAGCTGATGGGATTCGCTGCCTCCCGCACCATGTCGGATGGCAATGTCGGACGAATCGCTAGCGCAAGTGATTCGGCCGGCGGCACCATTGTCCCCTATGGCAGAGTTTCCCTGCGCGATTTGCCTGCGGGGAAACTCGGCAGATTCGGCGTGGAAACTGTACCAGTGGAAACGGGCCCTTAGGCTTTGTTCACATGTAAAATTGAAATCGCTGACGCCAGCGATTTTCGATTTCTTTGGGCGTTTTTTACCCCTCCCGCCGCTCCAATGCATGCTACGATTTTGTATAAAGCGCTTTTGTAAGCGCTTTTGCAGAGCGATTCTGTTTTTTTACTTGGCACCAGCCCTCCCTCATTCACCTTTGTTTCCCTCTTCCCCTAGTGCTGGCTGGCTGTGTCTTCTTCTTATACAGGAAAGCCAAATAAAAGTGCAATCCTGGTGAGGCAAATTATTGATAATTTTATTATTTAGTATTTATATAGCGCCACCATCTTCCGCAGCGCTGTACAGAACATATTGTCTTGTCACTTAACTATCTTTTTCCTTCTCTTTCAGCTTTTCTCTCCTCACTGTTTCTCCCCTTCTCTGCATAAGGTCTCAGACACGCTATAAGCGCTTTTCTGAGCGATTTTACCGCGATCATGATTTTACCACGATTTTAATGTAAGTCAATGGAAGCCCTTTTTAAAAAGCTCTCAGAAAGTTCTGATGGCTAAAAAGTGCTCATAAAAGCGCTTATAGTGTGTCTGAGCCCCTAGTATTTGTATGTTGCGGGTGAATTGGGCGCCGGGAGCGACGAATGACGGCTCTTCCTGCTGCCACTAAACTCCCTGGAGGTGTTAAATACTATTCCCCCTCCGAGTCGTTGCAACTCTGAGGGAGGTTTAATTTGGGGTGTCACCGGAGCCCCGAATTTCCCCTACGCACCTAGCGCAGCATATTATTGCTGCTTTGGGGCTCCTAGTTTGGGTAACCGGTGCTGAGCGCCGTGCACCAAAACCACCTGCTTTGCCTTCTCTCTCCTCTCTCCAATCTTGTTATTAGAAACCATAATCTAAAGCTGGCCATACATGCATCAATTGTTATGGACAGATTCTTTCACTATGATCGAATCATAATGGCTTTTCCACCTGTCAGGCCTGAGTATGGATGTGGCCTATAGGGTTTCATACTATAGTGAGGTGAGTCGTGGGCAGGCAGTGATTCACTGCCACTGACCACCAATAAAAAGCAGGTAAGCAAGGCATGGATTTTGGGGGGGAGTGAAAACAGTAATGAAAGGAGGGGTATCGAAACTTTGGAAATTAGCATTAACGAGGCAGGGATCATGGTGCCAGCAGGAAGGTCAGTAAGGATGTGTCTGGTAAAGGGGGAGGGGATATCCGAGGTGGAAGAGGGGCATATTTGAGGGATTAGTGGAGATGGTGGCGAAGGGGAGGACATAAGTGTGTGTGTGTGTGTGGGGGGGGGGGGGTGAGCTTTGGGGAATTAAAGTGGTCATACATCTGTTGACTTGATAGCCGATCGACCATCCGTTTTGATATTATCAAATCAGATAAAAATTTGGGGTGGAAATTGGTTGAATGTATCAATCTGAGATGTTGGGAAATCTCAGGCCAATGTGGTTGTCAGGTGCGATAATCACGGCATGCGATAACCATGAATGATAGACATGACGTAAACCCCGGCCGTTGTCCCTCAAAATGTATTATGTGCACCCGTTGCCTGTATTTCCGCATTGGCGCTCCACGTGACTACTGGCATATACGACGTGGGGTGCCTGTGTGACGTCATTTGGGCTGGGGCTGCCATGATAACGGGCCTCTGGTTTGTGTTTCCCCCAAGGCCAAAAGGTCCTTGTCCTCCCCTGATAGTTATTTGTGTGCTAGGCACTGTACATACACATGTCTATCTCATCATGTCACATGTCACTTCGGGCATATTTTAACTCTGATAACGCTATTTGTCAGTGAATCAAGCTCAAAGTGTCAAAGGCAGAGGATCTGCAGGGCAGCCAAGCAATCTGCAGTTTTTAAAAATAATAAATATGGCAGCTTGCCAGCCTCCATATCAGGGGTTTAACTTACACACCCTGCCCCAAGAGCCTCCCAAACCCCCATATCCCCCCCCCCTCTGCATACCTCCCAACTTTTTAAGGTGAGAAAGCGGGACACTTAAGCCACTCCCCTGAGCACGCCCCTGGCACACCCCTAGTCACGCATACAATAAAGATTTCATTAGAAAAATATGTTGTTTTATAGTTCAAACCACACTGGTCCTTTCTATCCTGGTTCATTTTCCTTCATATTAACATTTTAAAATTAGTAATATATCAATTTACAGGATGGGAATAAAGTTTAGAGTCAATCAAACACATTTTTAGTAGAGAAATATATATATTTACATAAAAAGTCCTGAAAGAGGGACAAATAAGGAGGACAGAGGGACAGGGCTCCATAAGAGGGACAGTTGGGAGCTATGCCTCCGTTCAGAGCAGCAGCATCTGCAGCGGAGCGGTATACTTTACCTAATTCTGGCAGAACAGGTCATCTTCACTACTTCACTACTCCGTATTGCCATGACGTGCAGCCTATTGGCTTGCGGCTTCCACAATGTGAAGTGATAGGAAGCCACAAGCTATTAGGGTGCACGTCATAGCAACACAGTAGTGAAGAGGACCTGTCCCACCGGATAAAGTATACCGCTCTGATGCGAGGGGGGGGGGGAGGGCTAAGGGGAGAAGAGCAGTTCAGAAGGTGGGAGCGAGAGATGGAACTTCCACTGCCAGGCCCACTAGCCCCCCGGCCCCCCTGCATCGGCGGACCTCGCAGGGGCTGTTGTTACGCTAGTGCTCCAAATCCCTCTCACCTCAGCTGTCCTATAACAGTTTCTCTAAGGAAGTTGAGTAAGCTGATGAGTACAGTATGTAGATTGTGTTTCCTGAGAATCTGAAAAAACTGTTCCAGAGAGAAGGGTACATTTTTTCTTTGTAAGTAGTTAAGTATGACAAAACATTCTCATCTAGCCAGTTAAACCTGTATCAAAACACACATCTGATTCAGGCCTGACGTCTGCAGAGTGAAGTCCCCCCCCCATGCTGCACTCAAGCATAAGCCTAGTTGGGTTGAGTGGCGCAAACTGGATGTCTTCTACGTAGTTTCACGAGACTGACTCAGCTCTCCTCTGTGTTGAAAGCTTGATCGTCAGTCCCGTTACTTTTCTCAACGTAAATAGGGGAACTCGACACGCTGTAGACTAATGTCCTTCAACACTGCTAGGGGCCCCTCAGGACCAGTATATTACCTTATTTACCTGTAATCACTGGCGGTTACAACATAGGCTTGTTGGACTAGTTGGCCAGGTCCATAAAGTCTCGGATTTCACGGATTAGGCTACTTGTCAAGACGCCACTCCTGATCGAGTCCCTGTGGGCAACAATCACAGTGTGTACGTGTGTAAGTGCGGTAAGGCTGCCATGTCTCTAGCTGAAAACCATTGCTCCCCTTCACAGTGTGAAAGCCTCTTCTCACATAAGACTTCGTCTATACTTGCAAATAACTTGGTTTGCAAGCGCTTTGCAAGACAAGCAGTAATAGGTAGCCTTTGCTTTTTTGAGTAATTTTTAGTGTGTTTGCAGGTCAGTTTCAGGGCAATATAGGAGCTTGTAAAAATTCTTCTCACTGTTACGATGCAAGAGATGCCCCCCAATATTAGCCAACCCCAGGGGCATGACATCACTGGCCCAGGTACCCTGCCAATTAATGTGTCCCTATGGGTCATGAGTGGACAATCTGTTCTCTCTGTCCCACAGTGGCCAGCTGTTCAGCTCCTCCTCTCCCCCTCTGGTGATCTTCCTCCCAGGAGCCACGCGCTCTATGCTGCCACCTTGAGGCTACTGATGACATGACATGCATCGGGAGCCTCAGGATGTCAGCATGCAACACGCGGATGCCTGAAAGAGGAGCAAACCCAATACAGCGTGGAGTTACTATGCAAAAGAGGAGGTAGAAGGAGGAGCAGGCCCCTACAGCCCCCCACTTAATCCCCCTCCTAATTCTTGCTGACCAGGAAGCTGTTATGAGGTAACGGCCATTTTCAAAATGGAGGACAAACAATTCCATTGATCACAGTGGACAAACAGGATTACTTGGCCTCAATTCACGGAGCATTATCAAACGTTTATCAAACACTTTATCAAACGTTTGATAATATACATCATGGGTAAAATCTCATTTTAAATTCACTAAGGTGTTATATATTTATCAAATGTTTTACCGATAAAACGTTCAACAAATATATAACACCTTAGTGAATTCAAAATGAGATTTTTATTAAATTATCAAACGTTTGATAAAGTGTTTGATAAACGTTTGATAATGCTCCGTGAATTGAGGCCTAAGAGAGGAGAAAGATTGATAAGTAGACTACATGGGAGGTTACTATGAGGTGTGTTTTTTTATTTTGACTTTTAATTTGAAGTTCAGCTTTGCCTTTGCAAGGAGCGGGGAGGAGGGGTGGGGTGGTTGTTAGGAGCCAACAAGAGAGCGTATTGTCTTGAATGAGATAAAGCAGAATGGATCAATAATGTAAATAAGATAAGCAGAACTTTCACTCCGGTTGCTACCACCTCAACCTGATTCTATCTTATGCCTGGTACACACCATGCAATATCCGACAGGTCAGATCTAATTTCCAATCGTTTTTCTGATTGATTTTGTTCAGAAGTGATCAGAAAAGCGATTAGAAATCAGATTGTACCTTTCGGAAATTATCGATGTGACACTTCGATCTGACAGGAAATTACATAGTGTGTATGATTTACTGATTCATGGACAAACTGAGTTTCTGGAGCAGGGTGGCATTGAAGTGACCCTGTGATTAGGCTAGTTAGGTTGTAATGGTTAAAGCTCTTTTCTAGACACATTTTTATCGAGATGACTATCACTGCTCCTTGTAGTCTCCCACTGACTACAATTTATCAAGTCATGGCCACCTCAGCATACCCCTAGTAATGAGCGTAATGACCTAATTACGATTATGCAAAATGTCACGTAATTTCACGTAATTACAATTATGGCCGTAATCGAAAATTCGTAATTTTGCAAAATTAAGCGAAATTTCACGTTTATGCGGAATTTTTTAACTACGATCGTTTTTTGTAATTATGATCGTTTTCGTAACGGAAACAAATCAGAATTTTGCATTTAACCTGGAAATTCGTCCGTTCTCGAAATTGTGTTCCAGTCCAGAGCCTCCTGATACATTTCAAGTGACAACACTTGCAGGCATTATCAGTAATTGCAATCATCAATTGCAATCAATGAGTGACTTTCCTGAGTTTAGTAATTACTTAATTTTGCATAACTACTATTAAAAACGAAATTAAGTCCATTTTCGTAATTAAAATAACTTACTTTCTATAGAAAACACAAAATTGCGAAATTATGTGACGTAAATTACATTTACGGAATTCCGAATTACGGTTTTTATGGCAATTACGAAATTACAAATTTGAGACATAGTGGCAAAATTTGCATCCATAATTACAGAAATGCAAAATTACACAAATTTCGTCTCAAAACTACATACCCCTCCTTACCTGCTGTAATTGGTACTAACCCCTCTTCTGCCTCTCCTCCTGGAAACCTGCAGCCAAACCATATTCCTCATTCTGCTTGCATGTCTGGCCACTAACTCCTGTAGTATGTACAGAGGAGTACTGGTACCGGTTTTGAACTTACAGCTTTTCTGTCCTGATCTCGCCCTCCTCCACCTCACGTCCACATAGCCGTGTGCTGATGCCAGCCTGCTGCTGATGTGACAGCGCATGCATCCCAACTTTTTGAGATTAGAAAGAGGGACACTTTAAAACACACCCCTTCCACACGTCTAGCCACGCCCCCAATACACCCTTGCCGTGCATATCACAAAGAATTCAGAAGCAAAACATGTAGTTTTATCATTCAAACCACGCTGTTCCTTTCTGTCATCAAGAGGTTTCCTTTATTTGAAAATAAGAAACATATCAATTGAAAGAAAATATGTAACAAAAAAAACCCTCTGGGGGATACTTACCTTGGGAGGGGGAAGCCTCTGGCTCCTAATGAGGCTTCCCTGGTCCTCCTCCATCCCTCCGTTCAATTGCCAGGGTGGGTCCCCCGAAGTGCAGCAAGGTAAATATTTACCTACCGCAATCTTGCGCAGACGCACCAGTGGCTCTCCGTTCGAGTTAAGGCGGAAATAGCCAAACCTGATCGGATCCACTCTACTGCGCAGGCGCGAGTCCTTTGAGATATAGAGTAGAGCAGATATGATCGGGCTCGTTTTTTTCCACCAAAGAGCTGCTACTGCGCCTGCGTAGGATCGCGGAGAGGGTAATATATCACCTGGCTACCTATTGTGGGCAAATATACCTCTGGCTACATATACTGGGGACATATACACCTGCCTAAATATACTGGGCACATATACCTCTGGCTACATATACTGGGCACAGATACCCCTGGCTACATATACTGGGCACATACACCCCTGGCTACATATGCTGGGCACATATACCTCTGGCTACATATACCGGGCACACTCTGGCTACATATACTGGGCACATATAACCCTGACTACATATACTGGGACATATACCTGTGGCTACATATACTGGGCACATATACCCTGCCTACATATACTGGGGACATATACCCGACTACATATACTGGGGACATATACACCTGCCTACATATACTGGGCACATATACCCCTGGCTACATATACTGGGCACATATACCCCTGGCTACATATACTGGGCACATATACCCCTGGCTACATATACTGGGGACATATACCTCTGGCTACATATACTGGGCACATATACCCCTGCCTACATATACTGGGGACATATACCTCTGGCTACATATACCGGGCACATATATCTGCTGGCTACATATACTGAGGACACAGGCTGTTTGCCATTATGTGCATTTACTGTTGAAAAGCTGTCTCTTATTATGTGCATTTACTGGTGAAAAGCTGTCTCTTATTATGTGCATTTACTGGTGAAAAGCTGTCTCTTATTACGTGCATTTACTGGTGAAAAGCTGTCTGTGATTACGTGCATTTACTGGTGAAAGGCTGTCTCTTATGTGCATTTTTTTTTTTCAATGGAGTTTTTATTGATAATATCAAACATGAATTAAAACAAACATTTAGTACAATACTGTTACTGAACTGGTAACAACTTGCATTTTTATCCTAAATAGTTCACATACACATGGCATACATATTATTCTTGCTACTTTGGTTTACATTCTCAGAAACTGGGTTGGAGAATGAAGAATGAAGTTGGTGCAAGATGAAGCGTTTGTTGTACACTCTTAAGCATACCTCTTGAGTTTGCTACGTGACAGCTTATTTTCTGATATGGTAGGAGGCCCGGTACAAGATGGCCTCCTGTGAGCTTGTAGTTCTATGGGCCTTGGGGTAGGGGTTGACGTTGGTCTGGGGGTAGGGTTAGGTGGGAAGGGTGGAGAGTAGATTTGATGCTAGTTTAGTTTCAGGTTCGGGATTTACTCTGTTCACTTTTCATGACCACTCTGGGTGGAGCAGAGTATACTAAATTAGTTTATGGGCCTAAGTTCCATGGTCGGTGGGTGGAGGGGGGAAGGTAGTGGGACGGATGGGGTTTATTAGCTATATTTGTATCTGCTTTTGGGCAGGTTACATGGGGATCTTGTCCTGGATGTTTGTACGTGTTGACTTTCACGATTTCTATTAATAATTGAAAATTGAGTTCTGAGGTCATCTTTGCACCAAGTTCGACTAAGAAGAGTCTTATATTTCGTTAATTAAGGCTAATTTGGCAAGTAAATACTACATAACAGTGTAGAGATTTCCTTACTACGTATAACATATAACATCATAAGTTTTAACAGTCAGATTCAAACTCAAGTACCACCTGTAGAGGTAAGGGATGTGGAGGAGGGGTCAAGGGATAACAACATTTACTCAGTGCTGGTTAATTAAGTGCTACTCTTATGGGATTAATATTGGATTCACTTTTTATTGGTAGCTCCAATGGGAGGGAAGCTCGAAGCTAAATTTATGGTATGAGGCTCCTACTCTAAGGCTTTGTTCCAACCTCAAGTTGTTTTGTACTAGGTTTTTAATGTGTTCCATCTGAATCTCCTCTGGAGATTTCCATGCGGCTAGGATTGAGTGTCTCGCAGCTAGAAGGATATGACAGATCACTGGCTGTGTAGCTTCTTCTAACTCATTTAGGCCGATGTTTAGAAGGGCTAGTTGTGGAGTTAATGTGAAGGAATTGGGTAATATTGTGCTGATTAGTTGTTCAATCTTAGACCAAAGAGTTTTAGCCCTATTACAGTCCCAGACCATATGTTTTAGTGAGCCCACCTCAAGTTGGCAGTTCCAGCATAGTGGTGAGAGTTTCTTGGAGAATAGAGCTAGTTTCCTAGGAGTTAGATACCACTTGGATAATAGTTTTTGGGATTGCTCCCAGTGGGAGTTGCATTTTGAAAATTTCCTTATAAGTCTATTGGCCATTAATATGTCGGTTACAGTAATGTTTGTTTTCAGGTCCTGGGCCCAGCTGTTTGCGTATTTTATAAGAGGGTTGTTTCTATGGGATATAAGATTTTCATACCAGATAGATATGTTGCCGGTTGTAGGCATTCTTGTCGCTAGTCTGGTTGCTAGCAGCGTGTTGATTTGAGGGATTCGTAAGGACGTGGAGTTAATTAGGTGAAAGATTCTGTGGTAGGTGAATCTCTGGGACTCAGGGAGATTAAATTTTGTCCTTAAGTCGGAGAATTTCAGGAGTTGGTTATCTATATATAGGTCATTAATATGGGTTATTCCCTGTTGCTTCCATATGTTTAGTGATAGGTGTGGGCTTAGTAGGGAGAGGGTGTCAAGGGGTACTCTCATGGAAGTTGAGTTGCGTGGGTTGTCTGGGGGATGTTTGGTAAAGTACTCCCATGCTTTTAGGGTTGCTTGAATTGTTGGGAAAGTGGATTTGGGGTTTTTTCTTCCTAGTGATAGGGAGGCTAGTAATGCTTGAAGGTCACATTCTAGTATATCCTGTTCTGCTTTGGCCCAGGGTTTGCTAGCATAGTTGTTCCACCAATGTTTTGCCATCTCCAAGTTGGCTGCATGATAGTACAGTTCTAAGTTCGGAAAACCTATCCCCCCTAGATGGCGTGGGAGGTTCATAAATTGGCCTGCTAATCTAGGTTTTCCCCCCCCCCCCCCATACGAACTTGGTGATTATTCTGTTGATTTCTGTGAAGTATGATTTTTTGATGGGAATTTGGATAGTGCGGAATAGGTAGAGAATCTTGGGGAGAATGAACATCTTTACTGCCGCTATTTTCCCTGACCAAGATAGAGTAAATTTTTCTAATGACTGACATTCGTTCTTGACAGATGCTATAAGAGGAATATAATTGTGTTTGAACAGGTTATTGAGGTTTTGAGACAGACTGATGCCCAGGTATGGAATAGAAGACTTTGACCAGGTGAATGGGAAATGTTCTTGGATTTCTTTCTCCATCTCTGGGTTCGTGTTGATACCCATAATTAAAGATTTGTGTGTGTTAATTTTGTAATAGGAGGCGTCAGAAAATTGCTGTAGTTCCTGTAATACTTGAGGGATTGACTGTAGCGGTTTTGTTAGTGACAGTATTACATCGTCCGCGAACAGTCCTATTTTGTGTGTGGTACTTTTTATATTGATTCCGGTGATCAAGCTATTACACCTAATTTTTTCTGCTAGAGTCTCCATTAGGAGTGCAAATATGATGGGTGATAGGGGGCACCCCTGGCGGGTGCCGTTTGTGATACTAAATTTTTGTGATTTAAATCCTCCAGCATTGACTAGTGCTGAGGGTGAGGAGTAGAGGGCCATAATGGCCGTAAGGATTGGGCCTGTGAAACCAAATTTAGATAGAGTGGCTTTTAGGAATCCCCAGTGTACCCTATCGAAAGCCTTCTCTGCGTCTAGGGCTAGAAACAGAGAAGGCTCTCCTGATAGTTCTGAGTGTCTTATTAGGTTGAGCATACGCCTGGTTCCGTCACTTGCCTGGCGTCCTTGGGTAAAACCCACCTGGTCGTGGGATAGGAGTGAGGGTGTTATGGGCATCAATCTGCTAGCAATTGTCTTGGCAAATAGTTTTGTGTCAGCATTTAATAAGGAGATAGGCCTGTAGTTGGCTGGGCTTCCACCATCTTTTCCTGGTTTCGGTATAACTATTATAGAGGCTTCCAGATATTCTTTGGGAATAGGGGTACCTGAGGCGAATTTGTTAAATAGTTGGGCTAAGTGGGGGGCTAGTTCTTTAGCATAGGTTTTGTAATATTCATTACTAAAGCCGTCGGGGCCTGGGGCTTTGTTAGGTTTTAGTTCTTTAATTACTTTAATAATTTCTTCTGTGGAGATAGGGTTATTTAGAGAGTTTAGTTGCTGCTTTGATAGGGTGGGCAGTTGGATGGAATCTAGGAATGTTTTGATTGTGGCCTGGCTGGGCTGGGTAGTGGATTGGTCGCTTTGAATATTGTATAGTTGCTCATAGAATTCTTTAAATAGGTTTGCTATATCTTTAGGATTAGTGATTTTGAGCTTTGATACAGGGTGAGATAGATGATCGATTCTTGATTTGGCCTGTTTATGCTTGATCATACGGGCTAGTAGTTTACCTGCTCTATTACTTTGCGAGTAATAGGATAGTTTAGTTTTTTTGATCATGTTCTCATACTGAAATAGCAGTACAGATCTTAGTTGCTGTCTAGTATTAAACAGTTCTTTTCTGATTTCCTCATTATTGTTTTTCCTAAGATTGATTTCTAATTTCTTAATTTGGGAGGTGAGGGACTCGTAGTTTGCTTTGTTATCTCTTTTTTGTTTGGCCCCTATGCTTATAAGAGTGCCTCTTAGAACTGCCTTATGGGCAGACCAGGTAGTCGCCAAGCCAACTTCAGGGTCTATATTAGTTTGGAAGTATTCGTTAATAGCTGTTCGTATGCGATTCTTTGTTGTTTGTTTAGCTAGAAGGGTGGAGTTCAATCTCCATTGTGGAGGTTCACTGGAGGTGGTCGATTGTTTAAAGGCAATGGAGATCGGGGCATGGTCAGACCATGATATTGCATGTATTTCCGCTGAGATTACTTGTTGCAGGAGATATTTGTCCGTAAGGAAGAAGTCAATTCGGGAGTGGGAATGATGAACTTGGGATAAAAATGTGTAGTCTCTTTCATTTCCATGTAGTATCCTCCATGGATCAAAGAGATTATTCCAATTGAGGGTACTTTGGAGGAAGGGATCTTTCCGATGGCTGGTGGAGTGGTAGTCCAGATTGGATATGCAAGCATTAAAGTCTCCCCCGATGAGTAATAGGCCTTGCTTAATAGCTGTGGCTTTATTCAGTACTCTTTGAAGAAACCTCTTAGAGTGGGAGTTGGGAGCATATATGTTGATAAGTGTGTACCATTGGGAGTTGATTTGGCCAACAAATATTATGTATCTTCCATTCGAATCTGATTCTATCTGGGCTGTAGAGATGTGGAGATTTTTGTTAAACGCTATGAGAACCCCTCTTTTTTTCTTTGAAAATGTGCTGTGAATGATTGTTGGAAACATTGCATTCTTGCAAAGATGAGAGTCTCTGAGCAGTAAGTGTGTCTCTTGTGCGAATAGAATATCACAATCTTGAGCTTGAGCTTCCTTCCATAGTGAGAATCTTTTAAAGGGGGAGTTAAGCCCTTTTGTGTTCAGAGAAGTTATTTTAAGTGCCATATTTTACCATTAGTAGCTTGAGAGGTCGTGATTCACCGAGTAAATGGTTGAGGGTGGGAGTCTGAGATAAGTGGGTTGGGAGGGTAAGGTCATACTGATTAGGTCTAGTCGACCTTGTGCCAGGGAGATTGCAGCAGGTGTGGTACTTGGAAAATGATGAGCATATAACTATGAGAAATGAGTCCGTATTCTCATACTGACCGAAAGGGGGATCGCAGAGATGCATCTCTGGAGTTCCCGGTTGTGGAGGAGTAACACTAGGAATAAAAGAAACTGGGACCTGGGAACTTTGGTCCTGGAGGTAATTTATGAGGCTTCCGATGTGTAGCAGGCCTCTGGTGGTTTAGGTTTTGGATTGCCAGTCGCTTGTGAGTTTGGCGGGTGTGGGCTGTTTGGCTGTTCTGTGTACATCTGGTGAGATTTGGATTTTTAGTTGGCGAAACAGCCTGACGCCCTCATCATAGGAAGAGATGGCAAAGTGTTTACCTTGGATGGAGAAGAGGATCTTTGTGGGGAACCCCCATTTGTATAGAATTTGTAGAGCTCTGAGGGATCTTGTTAGAGGCTGTAATGATTTTCTCAGTTGTAGTGTGCTTTGGGATAAGTCGGCGTAAAGCT
Organism: Hyperolius riggenbachi; assembly: GCF_040937935.1. Lineage (NCBI taxonomy): Eukaryota > Metazoa > Chordata > Amphibia > Anura > Hyperoliidae > Hyperolius > Hyperolius riggenbachi. The sequence goes on from NC_090653.1 coordinate 253,959,906, forward strand.
GTATGTTGTTGTAAGGTTCAGGGAGGGAACCTTTTTGTCTGATCGCTTGAAGTAGCCCCTCTTTAGTATGGAAGAAGGTGAAGCGTGCAATCACATCGCGTGCAATGGAGTCAGGCAAGTGGCTGGGTTTGGGTAGGCGGTGAGCCCTATCGATCGTTAATTCTATATCAGATAGATCGGGAATAGTGGCTTTAGTGAGCTTCATGAGGAAGGATTTTAACTCGCTGGTAGTTATTTGCTCGGGAACACCTCGAAATTTGAGGTTGTTCCTCCTGTTGCGATCTTCCATATCTGCGGATTTAGCCTTAAGCCAGGCTATGTCTGAGTTGTTGGATTCTGTGATATCAATCATGGCATTGTAAGCCCTCGTGACTTCAACTAGCTTGTTTTCAGTGGCATCCACTCTGACCCCCAATGATGATATTTCCCTTTGAAAGTGTTGGTTTTGAGCTGATATGTCAGCGAGGAGAGAGGATTTAAAAGTTAGTAAAATGTCTTTGATGTAAGTCTGCGTGGCTGCTTGGTCTGATGCAGGAAAGAGTTCTATGGTGGTGTCTAGCGCTGCTTGTGTGGGAGCAGCTTGTGCTTCAGATGCAGTCACAAGGCCTACCTGATTTCTGGTCTCTCCTGGTTCTGTGAGTTGTGGCCGGGATTTCACAGGGCTGCGGCTAGTTGGTGTGCCCTCCGGAGATTCGTAGGAGTCAGGTGAGTGGGTGCCTGTGTCTCCGTTAGATGCGGCTTTCCGCGCCGCTGCTGCTTGTGTGTGAGCGGGCGGGTAGCTGTCGGCGCCATCTTGCCTTAGGCCTGATCTGGCTGCGGCTTTGCCCGGAAAGAAGTCCGTCAGCCTGGTAAGCTTCGGCTGGTTCTTTTTGCGCTTTTTCGCGCTGTCGGTGTCCACCATCATCTCCTCCGTGTCTCTGGGTGGTAATGGGCTTTGTTCGGCCATGCTATGGGTTGCTTTGTGGAGGCCGCTGTCGGAGCTCACTTAATACGCGTCCGTCCTGTCTCGCTGGCGGACACGCCCCCCTCTTATGTGCATTTACTGGTGAAACGCTGTCTCTTATGTGCATTTAGTGGGGAAACGCTGTCTCTCATTATGTGCATTTACTTGCCATGCCCACTCCCGTCGCAAATTTCCTGGAACATGTTGCCCCCTACCCATTTGACTGCCCCCTCATGTGTGCCAGTCTAGAACCGGCCCTGTTACCCTGCCTACATATACTGGGCACATATACCCCTGGCTACCTGTTCTGGGGACATCTCTCCCCCTGGCCACCTGTTCTGGGGACATCTATACCCCCTGGCCACCTATTCTGGGGACACCTATAGACCTTGCTACTTATTTTTGGGGAACCACTGCTGTCAGATTAAATGTATTTTGGGGAACTGCTGCCAGATTATGTGTATGTTGGGGGAATCGCTGCTGCCAGATTACATCTATTTTTTGGGAACCACTGCCATATTATCTGTATTTTGGAAGAACCTCTGCCAGATTACGTGGATTTTTGGTGAAATGCTGTAAGATTACATGTATTTTGGGGGAAGGGGGGAAACACTATGGCAGAGCTCAATCTTCCCCGGCAGACCTTTTACAGCAATACTAAAAGCATGTATATTTGGTCCCACCCATGACCACGCCCACATTCTGTTGCGTGACCACGCCCGTTTTTTCGGGGATTTTGTCAGTAAAAAAAATCTTTTGTCAGTAAATTTTTAGGTATTTGTCAGTAAAAAAATAACATGAAAGGTTGGCAACACTGGTTAATTGAAGGTAATAAAGTTTAGATTCAGTGTAACACATTTTTCAGTATAAGAATACATATATTACCCAGATATGTACAGCAGTCTTCCAAGAGGGACAGATGAGGAAGAAAGAGGGATAGAGGGATTTGGCTCCCAAAGAGGGACTGTTCCTCCAAAAAAGGGACAGTTGGGAGCTATGACATGGGGACATGATTGTGTCATGAGAGGAGAGGGCGAGCAAAGCAGATAGGCGCTGCATGGTGATTGGCTGGCCAGGCACGATGCTACACTGAAATGAAGAGCAGTGAAGAGGACCTATCCTGCCGCCAGGAGCAAGTACAACGCTCCACTGCTGCCACTCTGCATTTATCCCTTCATTTATCTCTCAGGACCAGGCCCCTTAGCCTCTGGGTCCCCGAAGGAATTGAGGAGGGGGGCTGGAAGACTTAAGTTATGCCCCTGCTCAGGGTTGTAACTAGACTTAATAGGGCCCCTCTGTAAAAATGATAACATTGGGCCCCCTTGGACCCCGAACGAGGATCACATGATCGGGAACCAGTGAATGGCAGCAGAGTGTTTTGCTGTGAAGGACCAAGTGCTAATCGGCTGCACTTGTGGTTGGGGAGAAGGAGAGGGAGGCGCCCACAAAGCCTCTGGTCCCCCCTGCTCTTTCCTGCCTTGAACTGGAGCCCTGTTGTGGGGTTTTTTGTTCTTTTATTTATGGATACAGAAATTAATTTTCTATCGTCTACGAAAAAAATATATATATTATTTTTAATCTTTCTAACTGTAAAAGTTCAAAGGAGGTGTAAATCCTCCCAGCATTAGCTCACCATTCCTGAAGGCAAAGCAGTTGGCAGTGAGGTAAGAAAAACTGTGAAATATATTCTCTCTTCTCCTCCTCCTTCATAACCAAAACACAGAACTCCAAACACAGAACTCTGACCACAGAACTCTGACCACAGAACTCTGACCACAGAACTCATGCAGTCAGACATACCGAACAGGTTTCCTGCTGTGGGTGGAAGCGAGCCGCGACTTGCGTTCTGCCTCCCGCGTTACCTCATCAAACCCTTTCTCTGGCTGTTACTGTGGCGAGAGGTCGTGATGAGCACAAGTCTCGCATACTCGTGATTTCGCATCGTAATTGTGAATTACGATGCAGAATCGTATTGCAAAATTTCAGGTAAAATCGTAATTTCATTTGTAAACTTAATCAGGAACTGTAATTTCACAACTTGGCGTAATTTTTGCGTAATTTCAAGCCGACTTTAACAGTTCATAGCAAAGCCCCCATACAAGCTATCATCACCAACATTTCTAGGTATGTTACGAGGAATAGGGGCAACAAGACAAAAAAAAAATCAAAAAGACTTTGCATATTTAAAATCAATTTTCTCAAAAACTACAGGATCTTTAAAAAAAAATAAACAATTTTTTGTCTTGTTCCTATCCTTACGTTTCGAGTTTTGCTCTTAACCACTAAAGTCAGTATGAAATTATGCGAAAATGTCGCAAAATTATGAATGAATTACACAAAATCAGTTGAATGTCCAAATTGTAATTACGTATGGCTGTAATTGCGAAAATTTTGTGTAATAGTAATTAGCAGATTGCAATCATCTCTAGCAAGATGGACTAGAGCAGGCTTGGGCAAACTTTTCGCGGCCCGGGCTGCATTCTTTAAATTCCATCTCTACACGCTGGCGCTTCCTGACATCATGTGACATCCCGTTGCCATGGAGATGACGCGGGACATCCGTGAGCGGAGGTGAGTTTCAAAATCCCCCGCTGCCCGCTCGCTATTTTACAGGGAGGGAGGGGAGAAGGAAGGAGGAGAGTCCGGCCGCAGGTGTAACAGCGCACGTAGGCCGTAGTTTGCCCAGCGCTGGACCAGAGCATTATGGGGCTTGTAGAGCACGCAGCAGGGGGGGCTGAGAGGTACATTGGTGCAGCCATGGGGCTATGGAGGAGACAGGTAGTTTTACTGCACAGCGCCCATGATTTGTACACCACCATAGGCCATAATGTTAATTACAGCTAGAACTCTCACTGATTAAAGGGAACCAGAGACGAAGCACCCTTGTGTATTTTACCATATATATCAGTAAGAGCATTAGAGAAAACACTTACCATGCTCTCTGTTTCATCCTCACTGCTAAAAGTGTCTGTTATCAGCTGTGATAAGAATCCCGGACTGAGCATTCAGTCTGGCTTTGCAGGGAATAATTATAACTGAGTCATTATAGCAGAGCCACAAGGGGGCAGGCTTGGGCTTGAAAAGACACCAGAGAAGACAGACTCAGCTATAATCTTTCCGTAGCAAAGCTAGACTGAGTGCTCAGTCGGGGATTCTTATCAGAGGTGATAACAGTCAGATTAAACAGAGAACAATGAAACAAAGAGCAGATTAGGTGTTTACTGTCATGTTCCCACTGATTTATAAGGTAAAATACAAGAGGGTGCTTCATCTCTGATTCTCTTTGGGTGCCAGCAATACCCGGTGCAAAAATAACAATAAAAACAGTGTAATTCGGGTGCCAGAAACCTGCGCACAAAGTTACCTGTATGCGCTATGGACCCCAGGGCCAGTTTTATATTGGGCCCTCTCAAGCACTATATTACAATTGATATGTGGTCTGTGATTGGCCACAATAGATTTAGGGCCTTTTCACACTGTAGTCTATGGCGACCAGGGTTCTTTAAGCACGTTGGCGTTGCAACATCGCGGAGCGCATGCGTATTTTTACAATACGATTCTGTGCACCTCCGTGCACCAACCAAAATTGTATGCGCTTTAGCTTCATACACACTAAAATATAGCATATATATATATCTAGATTCATAGAATCCAGGACACCAGATCAGCATCAGGGAAAAGTGAGCGCATTGTTCCCCTTCTTACCCTATCCGTAAGCCGATTCATCGTAACCAAGCATGCGTTTGTATACTTTGAAAGTGTTTTTATTTTTTTTGTAATACCTCTATAAACTGGGTTTATTTAGTCTAGAGAAAAGACGCCTTAGAGGGGACATTATTAACATGTATAAATACATCAGCGGGCAATTCAAAAGCTTGGCGGATGAGCTTTTTGTCCCTAGGCCTTCTCAATTACGGCGATCGGCTGTCATAGGCTTCTGCCTATGAGAGCCGATCGCTCTCTTGTCTCCCAGGGGGGCAGCCGTGTCACACGGCTGTCCCCAGTGCAGCGCTGCTGCTGATCGCAGTGCTGCACAGTGTAAATAGACGGCGATCACCCCGTCTAACAGTCTCCCGAGCGGCAATAGTCGCTCAGAGACTGAAGGTGGGGCGGAGCTCCGCCCCCCAAGCAGGAGATGCGCACGCATCCTGCGCGTGATCTCCTGCAAAACAGAGCCCCAGGACTTTACGCCAGTTGGCGTTAGGTGGTCCTGGGGTTACCGCTGCGGCCGCGCCCATCGGCGTGATGCGGTCGGCAAGAGGTTAAAGGGGGCTTAGATGCTTTCATTGCGTTTAAAGATATCCATGGCTACAATTACTAGGTAATGCCTAATGATGTTGATCCAGGGATTTAATCTGATTGCCATCTGGAGTCGGGAAGGAATTTTTTCCCTTTTGGGGCTAATTGGACCATGCCTTGTAAGGGTTTTTCCGCCTTCCTCTGGGTCAACAGGGATATGTGAGGGAGCGGGCTGGTGGTGTACTTTGTTCTCTGGTTGAACTCGATGGACGTATGTCTTTTTTCAACCCAAATAACTATGTAACTTTGTAACCAACCTTTTATACTGCTGGTGTGTCCAGAAGCCTGCAGCTACATAACTGCTGTTTTATTAATCTTTTAGTAATATGATATGACCAGGCCCCGTCCGCAAGTAATTTGGTTTGCAAGCACTTTTCAAGACAAGCAGCAGGCCCGGTCCGCTAATGATGCCAAGTGAGGCGACTTTCACAGGTGGCAGAAGTCGGGGGGCAGCACCAGGCAGAAACAGGAAATGAAGAGAGTGCCTGGCCAACCTATACTGGGGGCAACTGTACCTAGCTACCTACACTTGAGGCACCTATAGCTGGCTACATACCTATACTGAGGGTGTTTTTGGGTGGGCTCCCCGCAGCTATAATGTGCGGTGCAAATTGTCAGGTGCTGTGCAATAATTCCAATTCGAGGAAGGCACATCCTCACAAGTTTGCCTCAGGCAGCAAAAAGTCTACAATCAGCCCTGGATATGACCCAAACTAGGGGCCTGATTCACAAAGTTTAAACTCAGTTTAGACATGATAAAATGAAACTCGCGCGAATTTCCCGTGCGTAAAGTTTTGCGTGCGCAATCTCGCGGCGCACGGTGCAGTGCGCACGATGCGCCCATTAAACCCTATGGGCGCTGCGCACGGAGTTGCGCGATTGCGCGCGCAAAATTTTGCGCGCGGGACTTTGCGCGGCTAAAGAGCACAAAATGGTGCTAACTCAGCAGTGCAAAGGTTATCACGCCTAAAGTCTTTTAGGCGTGATAACTGAGTTATCACCGCTTTGTGAATCAGGCCCTTGGTGTTACGAACTACTAGGAGTTTGGATTTGCTGGACCACACAGGCACACCTAGATTAACAAATCAGCACCGTATATTGGGCCTGATTCACAAAGCGGTGATAACTCAGTTAGCGCAAAGTCCCACGCGCAATCGCGCAACTCCGTGCGCAGCTCCCAAAGGGTTTAATGGGCACATCGCGCGCACTGCACCATGCGCCGTGCGATTGCGCACGCAAAACTTTGCGCACGGGAAATTTGCGCGAGTTTCATTTTATCACGCCTAAACTGAGTTTAGGCGTGATAAAGGGCTTTTCACAGGCGTGCAAACACTTTGCACCGCTTTGTGAATCAGGCCTCTTTTGTCAAGGCCTGCAAATCATGTTGGTGTCTTAATACAATTCAGGTTCTTTCATTGCAAATAAGCCAGGATCCATCCCGGAGTCTGTATTCTAGGTGGAGTTCAGTGCAGTCTGGGAAGTTTGCACGTTGGAGAGAAATGCCGACCTTGCACAGCTTGTAGTACACTGAGAGCCGTGAGAAAGAGTTACAAAATCCACCTTCATCCTTCTACATATCTCAGTTACATCAACAACCGCCAGTGCCAGATTACAGAAGTCTTGCAGGCTGCTACAGTCTGGTCCAACAGAACCATCCCCGGCTTTGTTACTGCACTTCTTCACTAGCACACAATCATTACTATTTAAAAAGGCGCTGTAATGACAAATAATCAGGGCCGGATTTACCATATGGCACTGTAGGCACGCGCCTACAGGCACCTGGTGATGGAGGGGCGGCTCACTCCCCTCTCCTAGTCCCTCCCTCTTTCCCTATGCAGAGTCCTGAGCAGAGCGTAAATGAGAGTTTACTCACCTGGCTCTTGGCATTCCACTGACAAGATCTCCCTTTAGTCGGCGGCACCAGCACCACTAGCTGGCTACCTAATGCTAAGGGACACCTGTAGCTACCTATGATGGATAAGGGAGAAGTAACAGCTGGGCCAGCCAGCACACTTGTGGTGCAGTTTGGCGGGGGTTTGTAGGTTTATGGAGGGTGAAGTTTAGCGTGCTAGGACATCTGTGCCTATAGGCTTCTGTGATGTAAATCCGGACCTGCAAATAGTACAATGCAGTACATTATTCAGGATACCACCTTAAAGAAGAACTCCAGTGAAAATAATGTAATCAAAAAATTGCTTCATTTTTACAATAATTATGTATATATGATTTAGTCATTGTTTGCCCATTGAAAAATCTTTCCTCTCCCTGATTTACATTCTGACATTTATCACATGGTGACATTTTTACTGTTGGCAGGTGATGTAGCTGCTGCATGCTTTTTGGCAGTTGGAAACAGCTGTAAACAGCTATTTCCCACAGTGCAACAAGGTTCACAGACAGGAAACTGCCAAGAGTACCACGGTCCTCAGAGCTTCTTATGGGAGGGGTTTCACCACAATATCAGTCATACAGCGCCCCCGATGGTCTGTTTGTAAAAAGGAATAGATTTCTCATGGGAAAGGGTATCAGCTACTGATTGGGATAAAGTTCAATTCTTGGTCGGAGTTTCTCTTTAAGGTAACTTTCCTGATTTCAGCATCAGTAACACTTGCTATATCTATATACTGCTGTACATTGGTATGTAATTCCCAGTGATGTTCAGCCTAGGCTGATTAGCTCTGTGGGGATGACGCAGACCCAGATGAAGACAAAAATAAGAAGGAGAAGGCTTATACTGAGCTAATTCAATTCCTGGATGAAAAAAAAGTCTGTAGCTTATAATGAGAGAAGCAGCCTATGCCACACGTGCGCTCCCGCTACGTTCATGTCGCCATGAGCACTCTGCGCCTGCAGTACTACTGCGCAGGTGCAGAACGCTTCCAGCGATCGGGGGCGATACAGGGGAGCACGCATGGCCGGACTGTGCATGTGCCGACTGGCCCCGACTGATGGATTTTCTGGGGCCAGTAGCAGGTGAACAGGAAGTGAGAAGAGGACGGTGTGAGAGCGATCAGGCTGGAGGGGGATGGAGGAAGCCCCAGGTATGTATATTTTATCCATGTGGCCCATCTCTGGTACCCTTTGATTCAATTTGAGATTCGCCATACTTTCTGACTTCCCTTAACGGCCCGTTTCCACTACAGCGGAAATCAGCCCGAACCCGCAGAGTTTCCTCTGAGGCAAATCGCACGGGGAAACTCTGCCATAGGGAATGATGCTGCCGCTGTCCGAATCGCTTCCACTAGCAATTCGGCTGACACTGCAGTATTTTTCTTTGCGAGTGGCTGCGAATCCCATATTCCGGGATTCATCTGCGTACTCACAGAACAGGGAGGGTCGCCGTGCGACTTGTAGGACCCACGGCGGTTAGTGGAAACGGGCCCTAAAGGCATACACACGCCCAACTTTATGCCTGATTGTCGATTAAACTGGTCATTTAAACAACTTGAAGTACAAACAACAAGTCAGACAAACGTCCTGTACACACTGACCGACAAAGTGGCTGATATCCTGATTTACAGGTCGTTTTACTGACTTAATATTGGACAATGGACTGGATAGCACAATGGACTAGTTTAAACAACTGATCAAACGACTGTATGTTTGGAGTCTATTCGTTGGACAAACGACTAGAAGTCATTTGTACACACGTATGGACCTGACAGTCGTTTGAACGACAGTTGGTCCAACTGATCTGCCAAGCTGAGTTGAGCAGAAAATCAGGACGTGTGTATGTACCTTAAAGAGAAACTCCGACCCAGAATTGAACTTTATCCCAATCAGTAGCTGATACCCCCTTTTACATGAGAAATCTATTCCTTTTCACAAACAGACCATCAGGAGGAGCTGTATGACTGATATTGTGGTGAAACCCCTCCCACAAGAAACTCTGAGGACCATGGTACTCCTGGCAGTTTCCTGTCTGTGAACCTTGCTGCATTGTGGGAAATAGCTGTTTACAGCTGATTCCAACTGCCAAAAAAGCATGCAGCAGCTACATCGCCTGCCAACAGTAAAAATGTCACCATGTAATAAATGTCAGAATGTAAATCAGGGATTTAAAAGATTTTACAATGGGCAAACACTGACTAAATCATTTATACATAATTATTGTAAAAATTAAGTACTTTTTTTATTACATTATTTTCACTGGAGTTCCTCTTTAAGTCATAGCTGAAACCTAATTGAGTTTCAACTGATTGTATACTTCCCAAAAGACCTTTATCCAACCCATTGTCCTTTCTTTTTTCCCCTTGTTAGACATTAGCATTGAATTGCCTCTCCCACTTGGAAAACATTTTGATCTTGAAGCTCTTTAGCTATGCTAGTTTCTGCCCAAAGGCTATTTATCCAGTTTGGAAGCATTATGACCAGGGGCATTTCTAGTTTTATTGTCACTCTAGGCAAGAAGTCCTGGAGACAGAAGGAGATACAAACACCTGTGTGCGTGTGTGTGTAGGGGGGGGAAGGCCACTTTATACGGGAGGCGTGGCTTAATTTAGGGTGGGGCTTAGTTCTAGGAGCAGGGCTTTATCAGGGGCATGGCGCCCCCCAGGACCAATGGCACTCCAGACAGTGGCCTGTAATGGCTATGCCTAAAAACGTCCCTGATTATGACACCTGGATATTTGATAATACTTTGTGATGTAGGCGAACAGCTCCTCTATGGGCGAGCCGCTCACCAGCGAATGGCTATGGGCAGCCTGGCCCTGTACTACTTCCAGGTCGCTATGTCCCGCAGTAGTACGCATGCCCTAGCCCGGACAAGTTCATTAGTACGCATGCCCTGGCGGTGCGTGTCCTTCACGTTACAAAGCATGCCCGGCCACAGGGGCGCAATCAAGGATGCACACCACCGGGCCAGGGCATGCGTACTAATGAACGCATCCGGGCTAGGGCATGCGTACTACTGCGGTAAATTGCGAACCGGACATAGTACAGGGCCAGGCTGCCCATAGGTGTTCGATGGTGAGCAGTTCGCCAGCATCACTATTTGTGCAATGTACAACGTAGACTGTTCTTATAGAGACACTGTAACATCAAAAAAATCCCCTGGGGGGTACTCACCTTGGGTGGGGAAGCCTCGGGATCCTAATGAGGCTTCCCCCGCTTTCCTCTGTCCCATGGGGGTATCGCTGCAGCCCTCCGAACAGCCGGCGACAGACCCGACTGTCAATTCAATATTTACCTTTGCAGGATCCAGCGGGGGCGTTGTGGCTGCTTTCGGCTCCGAAGTAGATGGAAATACCCGATCTCAGCTGGGTCCGCTCTACTGCGCAGGCGCCGGAGACTTGCGCCTGCGCAGTAGAGCAGACCCGACGGCGATCGGGTATTTTCCGCCTACTTCAGAGCCGACAGCCGTCAGAGCGCCTGCGCAGGAGCCGGGAAGGTAAATATTGACGTCACCGCTGTACGGAGGGCTGCAGCGAGACCTGAGGGACGGAGGACGGCGTGGAAAGCCTCATTAGGATCCCGAGGCTTCCCCCACCCGAGGTGAGTACCCCCCAGGGGATGTTTTGACGTTACAGATTCTCTTTAACCTTCCTGGCGGTAACCCCGAACGTAGTTCGGGGTAAGTCGCGCAGGAGGTTTTCTCAGGCCCTGCTGGGCCGATTTGCTTAATTTTTTTTTGCTAGCTGCGTCAGCACACGATCACCGCCACCCCGCGCTCGTTCGCTGCTATCCGTCGCACCACGCCGCCCCCCCCCCCCAGACCCCGTGCGCAGCCTGGCCAATCAGTGCCAGGCAGCGCTGAGGGGTGGATCGGGACACCCAATGACGTCGCTGACGTCGGTGACGTCAACCCGCCCCGTCGCCATGGCGACGGGGGAAGCCCTCCAGGAAATCCCGTTCTTTGAATGGGATTTCCTGATCGGAGATCGCCTGGGCTCGCTACATGATTTAAAAAAAAAAAAAAAAACTGCTGCGCTGCCTCCTGTCGGAATTTATTAGACCGCCAGGAGGGTTAAAGAGAAACCGTAACCAGCGATTGAACTTCATCCCAATCAGTAGCTGGTACCCTCTTTCCCATGAGAAATCTTTACCTTTTCTCAAACGGATCATCAGGGGGCTCTGTATGGCTGACATTGTGGTGAAACCCCTCCCACAGTGGGATGTCAGGACCATGGTGCTGACATCACACTGTGGGAGCCTTGTTGCATTGTGGGAAATAACAGCTGTTTCCAACTGTAAAAAAAGAAAGCAGCAGCTACTTCCAATGACATCACCTGCCAGCAATAAAAATGTCACCATGTGATAAATGTCAGAATGTAAATCAGGGAGAGGAAAGATTTTACAATGGGCAAACACTGACTAAATCATTTATACATCATTATTGTAAAAATTAAGTACTTTTGTTCATTACGTTATTTTCACTGGAGTTCCTCTGTGGTATAGATTTCCATCTTATACCCCAAACTTTCCCACTTAGGTTATGGTAGCTAAACCTTGATCATATGTTGTCTCAGGCTGTCATATATTTATTTCTAACCTTTTCTGTTATTGTTTGATGTTGATATTGATCTGTATCTTTTCCAGAAAGATTCTTGCTAGTAGATTACTATTGAAAATCCTAATAAACATTTATTATTAAAAAACAAACAAACAAAAAACACAAATTGTACAACTTATGGTCACTGCCAAACATGTACTGAGATACTTGAAAGGTATTGTCAATTTTGACTTTGTGTAATGTGGCCATACATGGTACAATAAAAACGTTCAATTATACGGTTTATTCGATCTAAATGAAATTCGAACGATTATCCCGTTTTTTCGAGTAAAAATCAGATCGGACATGCTGGAAAAATCTTTATATTCTATTAAATGATCTAATAAAAAAAAAATGAAAAATTGTACCATGTATGGCCCCCCTTAGAGCTGGTTCACACTAGGTCCAGAAACGTATCCATGGCTCCGTTTTTCAGGCCTGATTAAAAAAGATTAAAAACGGAGACACAAACAGCAATATTAAAAATAGCAGCCGTCTTCACCCAAGAAAAAAACGGATCCGTCTGCGTTTGCAGGGATCCCGTTTTCAAAACCTGAACGGAAGGTCCGGAATTGCTGCATTTTCAGACAATGGATCTGGACCCTGATACATGCAGAGGTAGTGGCAGGCAATGGGAAGACGGATTTCCCTCTACACAGGCAAATTTTGACACACAAACGGATCCGTTTCTGTGTCCCAGCCTGGGGGGTGGGAGAGGGGGCTGCCATGCTGGAGGGTGATAGCAGGTAGGACGGGGGTGTCAGTGGGGAGGGGGGACGTCCCTCCCCCCTCCCTCACCTGGGTCCCCCGTCCCTACTACCCCTCCAGCTAGTTTTGCAAAACTTGTTACAATGTATAGCAGGGAGCCAGGAGCTTACATACTTACCTACTCCTTCGGTTCATGATGCGGTTCTTTTTAATGATTCGATTCGGATGCAGGCAGCGACATCAGTGCGACTCTGTGAGCCGCACGCTGGAGCGCCGTAGGCATCTTGCATCGGAGGGGACCCCGGGCCACCGGCGGGCAGCGGAGCTGCAGCGAAGGCACAGGACGGCTGCAAGGAGCTGGAGGAAGCCCCAGGTGAGTAGATTTTTTTATTTTTATTCACCTCGGACCTTCCCTTTAAAGGATTAGACAGCGAATGTCTATATAATTCTTGAAGACACAGTGTGATAGCTCTGACAAAGAACCCAGTGTGCTGTCAGAGGGCCAAACATATTGACATTAAGGGCCTTTTTCCACTAGCAATCGCTAGCGTTCGCACTAAACGCTAGCGATTGCTGAATCGCAAGTGCAGGAAACTTCCCGGTGATTGCGTTCACGATTTTGCTATGCAATGCACTGCATAGCAAAATCGTGGCGAAGATCGCTCCGCGGTGTGATCGCGTTTGAGTCAAAAACGAATCGTGGTAGTGGAAATGACCTACCGCGATTCCTATGTTAAAAAGCAAACCATAGCGATTTCAAAATCACTAGCGGTTTGCGATTTTGCGATTCAGCATCCAAACGCCGCTAGTGGAAAAGGGCCCTAAATTCCATTTGCTTAGATCGGTTCTAAGTGAGGGCAAAATAGATCTCGAGCAGAGCCGGGACAAGGTCCTCCAGCACCCAAGGCTGAGACACCAAAGTGCGCCCCTCCATCCCTCCCACCCCAGCCTTCACACACTGATTGCTGTTAGACTAATAGGTGCCCCAGGGCCCCCAACCTCCCCAACACCTTAATCTCTAGTTATCTGGCTTGCAGTCACTGTCATGTATCCCCTTTGCTTATTTATCTCTGCTTCAAACACAATTGGGAAAGACAGCTGACTGAATTGTGCATCCCCTCCTACACTGCGCCCTGAGGCTGGAGCCTCTCCAGCCTCTGCCTCGGCCCGGCCCTGATCTCGAGTGTTGTCCTATGAATAAAATTGTAGCTGATATTATGACTAAACCAATAACCAAGTTTAAACTAGATAGATTTGTAAGTTACGTTTTTGGAGTGTAAGCAGTTTACGATGCAACTGCAGTAAATTATTCCTTTTTACCTTTTACTATTCTTTCAATAACTGTATTTTAACATTTAATACAGAGTTCATGGTAAGTATACGCAGTCTACCTAAATGCCAATCCAGCAGCCTCTTCTGGGTCGCCGGAGTCGGGCACTACTGCACAGGCACTAGCTGGGCTGCATGCGCCGCACAGCACACACCTGTGGCACTGCGCATGTGTATGATGTCATGCGTATGACTGCACAATATTGCCCGGACAGGTGATAGTTTATGCCTGCTCCCCCATTTATCAATTTGTTTTGTATCTGGCATCCTTTAAAGAAAACCTGTAATGAAGAAAAGCTCCCCTGGGGGGGTCCTCACCTCGGGTGGGGGAAGCCTCCGGATGTGATCGAGGCTTCCCCCGTCCTCCTGTGTCTCACAGCGGCGGTGAAAAAGCTCCGGGAACGGTGGGGATGTATTATTTATCTTCCCGGCTCCAGCGCAGGTGCAGTATCGGCTCTCCGCTCGGAGATAGGCGGAAATAGCCGATCGCTGTCGAGCCGCTTTACTGCGCAGGCACAAGTCTCCTGCTCCTGTGTAGTAGAGCGGACCCGACAGAGATCGGCTCTTTCCGCCTATCTCCGTACGGAGAGCCGCAACAGCGCCACCCGCTGGAGCCAGGATAGGTAAATATATGAAGCCTTGTCAGGCTTGTCAAGCCAGGATTCCAGGACGCTTCGGGGGAGCCAGCGCTGGACTGCCTGCAGCTACAGGAGAGAGGAAAGCCTCATTGGGACCCTGAGGCTTCCCCCTACCGAGGTGAGTACCCTCCAGGGGAACTTTTATTGTTACAGAGTCTCTTTAAGATGCCTATACAATATAAATTTTTTTCCTCGGGACAGTTTCACAAGGCTAACCAGCATTTAAGAAGCATTGCAACGGTCACATCACACCACAACGCTAAAAATAGCCTTCAGGTATTACCGCAGCAATGCACGGTTCCTCCCTTCTGTCTGCAGGCCAAGCAGGAAGTGAGACTCTAGCGCTCACTTCCTGTGGCTAAAAAACAAATTGTGCAGAACTGTATTTAAAAAAAAATGCTTTCGCGCATGTGTTCCGCAACGCAAAAAAAATGTAAATAAGGCTGCGTCTCCATATGACTTCCTGTTTTCCACACGACACCGCCCAAGTTGCACACCAACTCACTGTTGCGCCAGCATTGGCCGTGTGGCAAATACGTCACTTCCGCCACATCACACCTCACAGGTATGAAATGCCCCATAGGCTTTCCTTGGTGTAGCGTTACCCTGTGGCAAAACAGATTAACGCAACGCGCCAGTGTAAAAGGAGCCTCAGCAGATTTGATCACTGTAATTGAATCTGATGGAGGTCGATGCCCCATCATGGCCGCCTGATCGTCATTACAATCGGGCAGCACCGGGGCCCTTAGGCCAGAGGGGCCCCAAGGGACCAGCCCTCAACCACAGTACTTGCTCTTTATTGTTCCTGTGCTTTTAATAACTCCTTCTATAGATGCTTTGAATAGTAGTAATCATTAACACACTGCTCCCCAGTTCCCATCCCCTTCTTGCACCTGTCAGAAAGTCAGAAATCAGTGGGACCCAGGTACACCCATCTACTGTCTATAGAAGTCTGTCCAGAAGTGGTCTTTATGGAAGAGTTGCAGCTAAAAAGCCATTTCTCCAACATGGAAACAAGGCCAAGAGACTCAAGTATGTATGAAAACATAGAAACTGGGGTGCAGAAAAATGGCAGCAGGTGCTCTGCACTGATGAGTCAAAATTCTGAAATATTTGGCTCCAGCAGAAGGTAGTTTGTTAGTCAAAGGGTCGGAGAGTGGTACAATGAGTATCTGCAGGTAACAGCGAAGCATGGAGGAGGTTCCTTGAATGTTCGGGGCTGCATTTCTGCATATGGAGTTGGAAATTTGGTCAGGGTTAATGGGGTTCTCAATGCTGAGAAATACAGGCAGATACTCTCATCGACAACAAGTGAAATAATCGTACTCAATGCCAAGCCGCTGCAGCTAAAGCTAATAAAATTTTGGGATGCATTAAAAGGGAAATACAACCTCGAGATGCTAGCATAATATTGCCCCTGTTTAACTCTCTAGTAAGGCCACATCTGGAATATGGAATTCAGTTCTGGGCACCACATTACAGGAAAGATATTGCACTTTTAGAGCAGGTGCAGAGACTAGGCAACAAAATTGATACGTGGGATGGAAGGTCTCGCTTACCAAGAAAGGTTAGATAAACTGGGTTTATTTAGTCTAGAGAAAAGACGCCTTATGCTGGGAATACACGGTTCGTTTTTGCCTTCGTTTAAACCTTCGATTCGTTCGGTAAACGAATCGAGTGTTGAAAACGTATGTGAAAATAGTCATAATCTCATTATAGTTTCGATTAATAGACCCCAAAAACGAACGACTAGTGATCGAACATGTTTGATATTATCTCTCTTTATCCATCTAATCGAGCCATTGGTAGGCTTGATGGCTGTTCAGATCGATTATATATTCGTTTATGCTAGTCCGTCCCTGTAAAAAGGGATTTTCGTTTCGTTTCTTTGCAGCCTTCGATCATTGGAAAAACGAAACCATCAGAATCGGAAAAAAAAACGAAACCGTGGGTGGTGATATTAACCGTATGACTGATTATTTCGGGATCGAAAAGGACAAAAGGCACAATCGAAACGAAGGTTTAAACGAAGGCAAAAACGAACCGTGTATTCCCAGCATTAGAGAGGATCTAATTAACATGTATAAATACATCAGAGGGCAATATAAAAGCTTGGCGGATGAGCTTTTTGTCCCTAGGCCTTCTCAAAGGACTAGAGGACATAATCTGCGCATGGAGGAAAAACATTTTAGCCATTTATTTAGGAAAGGTTTCTTTACAGTAAGAGTGATTAAGATGTGGAATCCGTCACAGGAAGTAGTTATGGCAAATTCTATAACTGCATTTAAAGGGGGCTTATATGCTTTCCTTGCGTTGAAAGACATCCATGGCTACAATTACTAGGTGATGCCCAGTGGTGTTGATCCAGGGATTTTATCTGATTGCCATCTGGAGTCGGGAAGGATTTTTTTCCCTTTTGGGGCTAATTGGACCATGCCTTGTAAGGGTTTTTCACCTTCCTCTGGATCAACAGGGATATGTGAGGGAGCAGGCTGGTGTTGTACTTTGTTCTCTGGTTGAACTCGATGGACGTATGTCTTTTTTCAACCCAAATAACTATGTAACTATATAACATATCCATCAAGCAATACCATCAGGGAGGCGTATGATTGGCCGCCCCCAAATGTATTCTGTGGGAGGACAATGACTCCAAACATGCAGCCAAAGTCATTAAGAAAGTCCTGCAAAAAAGTAATGACCAGCACCGTTTCTAACGGGTACACCGTTCTTTGTCAAGTGAATAGCTATTCACTTGACAGAGAACGGTGTACCCGTTCGAAACGGCATCCGTTGTGTGGGGGTAGACCTGGCTGCAATGGGGACTAATCCTATTGCCTTGTAGATCCTCAGTTCTCTACATGCATCTAAGAGCTTACAATATTGGAGCTATAATTACATCCTGAAAGTTGCTGGATGTTCAGAGCTATGTTTATTCATGGATGTCTTAAAGGAATACTATCGATTCACATATTTTTTTCAATTGACACAGGAATTGTTTGGGAAGTGCTGCTAAGTACTGGTGTATACATTTTAGTAGCAACTTCTTTGTTTACTGCTAGCAAAATACTTTCAAAGTTTACTGACGCCAAAACTGACGGCTGACTGAGCCATGAGGAGACTGGAAATTCCCCTCACACTGTGTGTAGCTCTGTGTGTGACAGAGAAGAGAGCTCCCAACAGCTGCAGATCCTGTGTCCTGTGTTTCTGACTTGATGAGGGCATAACCTAATTGCCTCCAACCTTCGTGCCCTTAAACCAACCCCCTTTATTCACCCAGCCAGCTAATATTAACAGAGACACATGACTGCAGTATAACGTGGGAAAATAAAGGCCAGAGCAGCCCTTAATCTTTATTGTATAATTTTAACAATTAAGGGGAGGGATCCGGAGGTACAACATTAAACATTTTAACCGGAAAGGGAAGCAGCTCCTAACACCGGCCCCCCGCCGCAGACACCGGCTCGGGGACAGCTGCATTCCGCCCATCACAGCAGTCTTTGAAGGCGTTGAACTTCTTCGGAGGTGTACGCACCAAAGGCGAACACCTCACCTCCCAGCTCTTGACCACCTCCGGATACCATACCCCCTCTACCTGCAATGACAGAAAAAACACAACAACACAGGAAAAACAACATGTAAAAAATAACAAAGAGAGGGAGGGACGGAGCTTCTCCTGGAGGAAATCCCTGTGGGCCTTGCTCTGCCCATCCTATTTAACCTCCTTTTCCCGCCCATCCAGCCCCCTCCTGGTCCTGATTGGCCAGCCAAACAGGACACAGACCGACCAGGATTTTTAACCCCTTCTAGGATGGAGCCTAGTTCAGCCCCATCATGTCCGCCCTCCCCAAGTCCTGCGGCCCCCAGTACGGGCTCTGCTGAAGTGTCTGAAGAGAGCAGAGGAAATGTAACTAATTGTCACAGCTTTTTCATACTGTTTTTGCTTTCAGAGTTTGATATGTTTGATATTTGCTTTCTGTAGTCCGATATGCAACTCTGGCTGTGCATTGAAGCAGACACCCCTTCTGCAATTGATTTGTCCCAATACAGCTAAATCCTACCCTCAATAAATTACAGTTTTTGCCTCTGATATTTAACATGAAATGTAGGAAAATGTTTACACAGCTACTTAGACATTATTTGCACACTGTCATTTTAGAACTCTTGAGTATCGAGAGTATTCCTTTACGTTTAAGTGAATAAAGACCTGCATTTTTTAAGTATGATAACAGAGGCGCCAAGCAGAATAAAATTAGTTAAAATTGTTAAAAAGGGGGAAGTGGGTGGACTCACCTCCCTTCTGAAAAAAATGGCCGGACAATGGACAGGTTACTTACAGTCCAAAGTAACATTTATTAGTAACTCCAAAAGTGCAACGCGTTTCACGGGTAACAGTCCCGCTTCTTCAGGCAAACGATTATTTGGAGGGTGCAAAATCAGGTCATGAACCAGGTAGAGCGCCTCTGTCAAATAATCGTTTGCCTGAAGAAGCGGGACTGTTACCCGTGAAACGCGTTGCACTTTTGGAGTTACTAATAAATGTTACTTTGGACTGTAAGTAACCTGTCCATTGTCCGGCCATTTTTTTCAGAAGGGAGGTGAGTCCACCCACTTCCCCCTTTTTAACAATTTTAACTAATTTTATTCTGCTTGGCGCCTCTGTTATCATATTTCAATATCATCTAGTCCACCCTTGGTGGAGGGGTGTATCCCCATTTTCTCCTATCTACAGAGAGCGACTTTTTAACCTGAGCGGGGTCAGGTTACAATTCTCCCCGCCGGCCTTTCCAGTGGTTGCCTTTGTGGCGACCCACCCTTGTGAGTATAATCATCTCATTTATTCACAACAGACCTCTCCATATTAACATACTGCACCATATTGGGCTCTCGGTTTCTCCCCCATTTTCAAGCTGCATTTTTTAAGAGACAGCCGGTGCTGGTGACTGGTCATTACTTTTTGTTGGACTGTACCAAATCGGTGCCAGCCATACTGACTAGACCTTGCACGGCCTACGGGGCGGCTCTGGTGTGCTGTCTGAGAAGACAAACATTAAGAAAGTCCTGGAAGCAGGGCCGGATTTACCACTAGGCACTGTAGGCACGTGCCTACAGGCGCCATGTGCTTCAAAGGCGGCAGGGTAGTAGTGCATCACTTATCTTTTCAATTGCAACTGTCCTACATGCAATGGCAGCGCTCTTGCGTCAATCTGCATAGGCCCGCTGGTTACAACTGCGCTCAGCCACCTAGTACTTCCGCCCCGCTCTATATCCGCCTGCTGTGTTCCTGCTCTGTTCTTACTTATCATCAGTCACTGCAGTGCATCTGACCCCTGCGACTGGAGGAAGGGGGCGGGGCGCGCACACTTCGGACTTCAGCTGTCGGGACTCGGAGATAGGTAATTTAGTATGTTTGCTTAGACATAGTAGAGGATGCTGTTGTCTCCCTCCCTGGAATTCGGAGTGGACTTCTTCAAGCTTGAAAAGGGCAGCTTCGTGCTTCAGTGGTTCCAGGAGGGAGATCGTAACCTGCTGCCGCTGGGAAGGAAGTTCAAAGCTGCCCGTGGTGTAGTATTTCTTCAACGTTACTTAGCTAGCTGCTGAATTGTCTGCAGGGAGGGAGAGTGTATGTATGTGTGAATAAATGCATGTATGTGTCAATGTGTGTCTCAGACGTGTCTGTGTCAGTGTGTGTCTCAGAGTGTGTCTGTGTGTATGTGTCAGTGTGTGTCTCAGATTGTCTCAGATTGTATGTGTCAGTGTGAGTGGCTCAGGGTGTGTGTCAGTATGTGTGTCTCAGTGTATGTGTATGTGTTTGTGTGTATGTGTCAGTGTGTGTGGTTCAGTGTGTGTGGTTCAGTGTGTGTGTATGTGTCAGTGTGTGTGGCTCTGTGTGAGTGGCTCAGATTGTGTGTCAGTATGTGTGTCTCAGAGTGTGTGTGTGTGTGTGTCAGTGTGAGTGGCTCTGTGTGAGTGGCTCAGAGTGTGTGTCAGTATGTGTGTCTCAGAGTGTGTATGTGTCAGTGTGTGCCAGTGTGAGTGGCTCTGTGTGAGTGGCTCAGAGTGTGTGTCAGTATGTGTGTCTCAGAGTGTCAGTGTGTGTCAGTATGTGTCAGTGTGTGTCAGTATGTGTCAGTGTGTGTCAGTATGTGTGTCTCAGAGTGTGTATGTATCAGCGTGTGCCAGTGTGAGTGGCTCAGAGTGTGTGTCAGTATGTGTGTCTCAGAGTGTGTATGTGTCAGTATGTGTGTCTCAGAGTGTGTATGTGTCAGTGTGTGTCAGTATGTGTGTCTCAGAGTGTGTATGTGTCAGTGTGTGCCAGTGTGAGTGGCTCTGTGTGAGTGGCTCAGAGTGTGTGTCAGTATGTGTGTCTCAGAGTGTGTATGTGTCAGTGTGTGTCAGTATGTGTGTCTCAGAGTGTGTATGTGTCAGTGTGTGTCAGTATGTGTGTCTCAGAGTGTGTATGTGTCAGTGTGTGTCAGTATGTGTGTCTCAGAGTGTGTATGTGTCAGTGTGTGTCAGTATGTGTGTCTCAGAGTGTGTATGTATCAGTGTGTGCCAGTGTGAGTGGCTCAGAGTGTGTGTCAGTATGTGTGTCTCAGAGTGTGTATGTGTCAGTATGTGTGTCTCAGAGTGTGTATGTGTCAGTGTGTGTCAGTATTTGTGTCTCAGAGTGTGTATGTGTCAGTATGTGTGTCTCAGAGTGTGTGTGTATGTGTTTTTAAAGGAAACTTTAAAGTACTTCCGAAGTGAACATCAAAATCTATTTTTTTACTCACCTGGGGCTTCTTCCAGCCCTGAAGAGCAGTCTCAGTCCCTCTCCACAGTCTCTGACCTCCTAGGTGTCCCTGCTGGCTAGCTGTAAGGATCGTGACCTGCCGGCGGGTCAGCTCTTCTACACCTGCGCGGACACTCGTGCCCTCATGTCCATGTCATCTGGCGCGTACTGCGCCCGTACAGTAGTTGTGCGAAGGCGCAGTATGCGTCAGATGACGTGGACGCAGAAGATCTGACCCGCCAGCAGGTCGGCATAATTGCGGATGGCCAACAGGGACACCTAGGAGGCCCGGGCTGTGGAGAGGGACTGAGACTGCTCTTCAGGGCTGAAAGAAGACCCAGGTGAGCAAAAATATATCTTGATGTTCACCTCGGATGTCCTCTCACTGTAAAGAAAAAAATAAAATAAAAAGAGGCCAGTTACTTGGGGCTTTTTCCAACCTCTTAAGTCCTTCTTGGTCCTCGCTGTCATTCTGCACTGCACCGTTCAGCCACTCTGAACCGCACAGGGTCGATCCTGGCTATGGGTGCACAATCAGGGAGGTGAGTTCCATGCATGTGCGGTAGCCAGCGACTGGGCGACCCGCCCAGCTTTCATAGATGGACAGCGGAGAAACGTCACAGTGCTGAATGATGGTGAGGGACCAGGGACTGAAAGAAGCCCCAGGTAAATAACTGGCCATTTTTTTTCCTCAGTTAAGTGTGGGAGGGGAGAGTCCCTAGGAGGTAGGCTTAATGGGGGGGGGGGGGGTGGCTTGTCTAGGCTGCATGCGGGCTATATATAGGGTGGTGCAAAAGACCGGCCCTGCTACCTGTCACATGTGCAAGTTAACGGGCAGACGCTGGCCGGTCCCCAAGCACGTCTCGCTTAATCACAGTTGTGTGTGGCCCAATCTGACTTTCTTGAAGCTTGTGACGCCTGTATTTGCTGCTGTATGCTGTACGTTCTCATATGCAAATGCAGCTGATACAGGCTTCAATAATAGCAGGAAAGAGGCGCACAGGTACAGACCAGCCAGCGTTTGTTGTATACCCACACTCATGACAGGCAGTTGGGTTGGTCTTTCATGCACCACCCTGTACTTTCTAAAGACAGGTGAGGGGATTGTTGCCTAGGCCACAATCAGGTTTAATAAGCAGCAGGTGTTACTAGCTCGCAGACAGGCAATGATGAATTTATAGCACCCACTATTCCTGTGACTACAGAGGGGCCTGGTGACTGAGGGTGCCCACCTCTTTCCCCACATCCAAGTAGCAAAGCATGAATGCCAACTCCAGGTCCTCTTGTCTTTTCTTCACTGCCGCCATTCAGGGAGCAGCTGCGTTTCTCCATCAGGGTCCCAAATGCATATCATGTGACATTGGGAGCCTATGTAGGAACATTGCTGCATGCTGAATGGATATAGTGAACAGGAAAGCAGAGACCTCAGACTTTGAAAAGGTATTTGTGCTCTGCTATTTTCATGGTGGAAAAGAGGCAACACCCTCACTTCCCCCCATAGTTTCTGGGGATTAAACTTTACACTGGCCTTGCTTATTAGGGGTTGGAGGGACAGAAATTCTTTGTGTCAAAAAGAGGGTGTGGCCTGTGCTGAGGGCGGAGCTTAGGGCGCCAAAACTTCTGTGCCTATAGGCTCCTGAACTGTAAATCCGGCCCTGCCTGGAAGTGATGGTTTGGCCCCCAGAGAGCCCTGATCGCAATATCATTGAGTGTGTCGGGATTACATGAAGAGACAGAAGGATGTGAGGAAGCAACCTAACAGCCGAGTTCCTTCACAAACTGCATGCAACTGTACCTGGTAGAATTGGTGCTGTTTTGAAAGCAAAGGGTGGTCACATCAAATATTGATTTTGATTTTGCTTTTGTTCATTCACTACTATGCCTGGATTTACATCACAGGAGCCTATAGGCACAGATGTCCTGGCACCCTAGACTCCGCCCTCCATGAGCCTACAAACCCCCGCTGAACCACACTAAGTAGCTAGAGGTGCCCCTGACTGAAGGGAGATCTGGTCAGTGGGATGCTGTGAGCTGGGTGAGCAACCTCTCATTTACACTCCGCTCCGGACTCTGCATAGAGGAAGAGGGAAGCATGCAGGGAGGGGAGTGAGCCGCCTTTCCATCATCAGGCACCTGTAGGCACGCGCCTACAGTGCCTCATAGTAAATCCGGCCATGTTCACAGCATTTTGTTATATTAAAGGACTTACGAGGCCAACTACATAAAAAAAGTTAATTACCTGCCTCTAAGTTTCAGGCACGGAGGACACCGTCCGCGCCCTCCGTGCCGCTCCGTCAGGTCCCCCGCTCATTATCCCCCCCGAGCCGGCTCCCGACCCCACGGCCCGGGTCGGCCTCTCCTTCCCCTCCAAAGATGGCCGCTTTCTCTGGCCGCGGCTGCGCAGTCCGCCTGGCCGCGAATGCGGCTGCGCAGCTCTAGGGCCAACCCCTCTGATCCACGCTACGTAGCGTCCTCCGTGCCTGAAACTTAGAGGCAGGTAATTAACTTTTTTTACGTAGTTGGCCTCGTAAGTCCTTTAAGAAAATAAATGATTAACATTTCCGTTTTTGAAAGCATTCCTTGTATGCAGCATTTTTTTTACACCTGCCTAAAACTTTTACACACACACACACACACACACACACACACACACACACACACACACACACACACACACACACACACACACACACACACACACACACCACACACACACACACACACACACACACCACACACACCACACACACACACCCCACACACACACACAACACACACACACAAACACCCCCCCCCCACACACACACACACACCACACACACACACACAACACACACACACAAACACCCCACACACACACACACACACACACACACACCACACACACACACACACACACTATACACACACACACACACACACACACCACACACACACACACACACACACACACACACCACACACACCACACACACACACACACACACACACACACCACACACACCACACACACACACCCCACACACACACACAACACACACACACAAACACCCCCCCCACACACACACACACACACCACACACACACACACACACACACACACACACACACACACACACACAACACACACACACAAACACCCCACACACACACACACACCACACACCACACACACACACACACACACACACCGATCTCAATCTCCCTCTCTATCTCTCTCTATGTGTGTGTGTGTATATATATATATATATATATATATATATATATATATATATATATATACACATACTAGTGGCATAGCTAAGGAACTATGGGCTCCGGTGCGAGTTTTACATTGAGCCCCCCCCCCCCCCCCCCCCCAGCACTCTTTGCACAACAATTAATACAGCTGACCTGACCAAAACCTGCCAAGAACAACTACAGTGTCAGATGTGCAAGAAGGGGATGGCGAACAATCTATACAGTAAATAAATGGAGGAATTTGACAGTGGACTTATATAGAATATTTTAGCGGCCTCCCACCTGCAGCGTATCACGTTTCTGCAGCCTCCCCTCCTCCCAGCCTCCGTTATATAAACAGCGGCCGGAGCTGGGATACATGTTTCTGCTGCTTTTTAGCAGTTTGTGTAAACATCGTATCAGGAGCCAATAAACAGCAGCGGGTCCCGCCTCATTTTATGGCTGCAGAAGTAGCCTGAAGCTTGCACGGTCCTCCTTGTTGCAGATAATAATAACACACGTCTCAGCTTTATATCGTGTTTACAGGAGAGATCAGATTCATGAGAACTTGTTTCATAGCCTGTCAGTGTGAAGTGTCACAAACTTGTACAATTCCGGCTGATCGCAGGATGACAATTGCCTAAGAGGGGTCAACTTTACAGTCAATGAGTTGCTGAGGGCCTCATTCTGCTAGGGACTTGAGTGTGTTACGCTGTATACTCACC
Source organism: Hyperolius riggenbachi (assembly GCF_040937935.1). Classification (NCBI taxonomy): domain Eukaryota; kingdom Metazoa; phylum Chordata; class Amphibia; order Anura; family Hyperoliidae; genus Hyperolius; species Hyperolius riggenbachi. The sequence continues at coordinate 253,985,029 of NC_090653.1, forward strand.
TGCAATGAGTTATAGCTCCCAACTGTCCCTCTTTTGGAGGGACAGTCCCTCTTTGGGAGATCTGTCCCTCTTTCCTCCTCATCGACTTTCAGGACTTTGTTCCTCTTTCTATGTATATATATATACTAAAAAATGTGACTCTAAACTTTAACTTTAAACTTTATTCCCATCCTTTAAATTGATATATTACTGTAACCAGTATGAAACCACTTGTACCAGGCTCCGGCTGAGTGGAATCCACCAGACACTGACTTAGATGAAATTATCAAAGGTTTATTCGCAGTGGTCACGGAAGTTGTTATCAGCCCACAACACTTCAATGTCACATCACTCCTCACTTGCACACCAAAAGTCAATAATACACAAGATCTAGTCTTCACTGACGGTGCACCGGTAAAACCTGCAGAAGGAAATGGTCAGTTACACAGAAATTATATCGAGCTACAATAGGTCTTCTTGTACAACAATCAACCACTTTACAGCATATTCAGATTACAGCACCGTTGTTGGACGTAGGCTGGGAAAAGGGTTCATCTACTGAGCAATTCAGTCCAATGCCTAATCAGTTCTCATTCCCTTGCAACCAAGTCCAAGCTATATTGCTCAGCACAACCTTGGGGGAAACTCGTGATAGTTCGCAATATGGTACTGAATAGAGGACAGTTCGTTGGTTGGTCCAATCAGGACATTCACCTTACTCCAAGATCTTTTAGACTCTTTGGGTTGTATTTGTAGCACTCAATACACTTTACTCTTAATACCTCCCCTCTGGATTGGGCTTCCCAAAACAACAAACAAAATAAAATGTAAATCAAATAATCAAAAAGGGTTAAAGAAACTCCGTAACAAAAATTGCATCCTGTTTTTTATCATCCTACAAGTTCCAAAAGCTATTCTAATGTGTTCTGGCTAACTGCAGCACTTTCTACTATCACCATCTCTGTAATAAATCAATGTATCTTTCCCCTGTCAGACTTGTCGGCCTGTGTCTGGAAGGCTGCCAAGTTCTTCAGTGTTGTGGTTCTGCTATGAACTCACCCTTCCAGGCCCCTCTCTGCACACTGCCTGTGTATTATTTAGATTAGAGCAGCTTCTCTCTTCTCTCTTATCTTTTACAAGCTGGATAAATCGTCCTCTGAGCTGGCTGGGCTTTCACATACTGAGGAATTACAAACAAGGGCAAAGCTGTTTGCAGGAAGAAAAGAGCAGCCTGAAACTTCAGTGCATGGGGGAAAGAAACACACAAATGATCTCTTTAGATTCAAAAGGAATGCTGTATACAGCCTGCTTGTGTATGGATGTATTTTTCTATGTGTGGACATACTGTACATCAACCTACTTCCTGTTTTGGTGGCCATTTTGTTTGTTTACAAACAAACTTTTTAAAACTGTTTTTAACCACTTTTAATGCAGCGAGAAGCGGTGAAATTTTGACAGAGGGTAATAGGAGATGTCCCTTAACGCACTGGTATGTTTACTTTTGAGCGATTTTAACAATACAGATTCTCTTTAAAGCACAATAAAGAAAAATAAAATATAAAGTGACCGATGCACCCCTCTATACCATCAGCACCACCCTCCTACAATAGAACTTTATTTAAGAGCACTTTGACTTTAAGGCTGAATAAGCTCTGAACTTTGTAACATTGCAACAATTGTATTCCAACTTAGATGACTCTGTATCTTGATCAGGTATCACCTGGTTACTCCTGCAGTATATTCTAATGTCACAAGATGTAATGTAACTCCTCCTCTTCCACTTAGCTTTGTAATACTGGCAGGTTCTCTTTAGATATCAGACTCTTTTGTAATCATGCTGAACACATCAACATTTGAAGTCTTGACTTGAAACGGACTTGACAGGGATAATGTCTCTATATAACAGGACCATAGGCAAGCGGGGCCTGTGTCAGCTGAGCAGGGTACTCTAGGGAGGTTAAGAATGTCTCTCAGCGACAGTAGGCCCTGGACTTTTTGTAAGCAATAGCAATTTGTCTCACTTTATATCAGCAGCTTTCTTCTGCATAAATAATTGTATTCTCAGCACAACATCTATGTGTCTGTACAGCTCTCTCACATAGGCAGCCTTTAGCAATACGACTCAGGGATACAATTTGGGTCTCTCCAGGTTCTAGGTTGCTATCATCAGCAAGTTTACCCTGGACCCTGGCTACTAACTGTACACACTTTGGGCTTGATTCACTAACCGGCGCTAAGCCGGTTAGTGTGCCCTAAGACTTAGTGGGTGCAAACCACGGCGTTAGGTGGTTTGCGCCCATTCATTGGATACAGCCCCGCTTAGTGCGCGCAGCGTGGGTGCGGCTGTATTAGTGCGCAGTGCGACGATAATGTCGCTCCCGCTGCCCCTTAAACGAAAACGGTGCATCGGGTGCCTGTTAAGCAGCGCTTTGATGCGCTGCTTCGGGAGCACCCGATGTGCCGTTATCGTCGCACCGGGTGCGACGTTTAAGGGGCAGCGGGTTATCGTCGCACCGCACACTAATACAGGCGCACCCACGCTGCGTGCACTAACCCGTTAGTGCGCGCAGAGCTACTTGAGGGGCACTAAAGGGGGCTTCACAGTGGCGCTAACAGTTAGCGCTGCTTTGTGAATCAAGCCCTTTTTGGCTTTGATGTGGCTCTCAGGCCTATACTCATCTGACTGCGAATGTCTTTAGGTCAAGGTTAATCCGGGTCTGCCACCTCCGGGTAGTGTCCAGCCGACTGCCGCTGTCCTTATTGCTTGACTGTGTCTTTCATTGGATGGCCGCCGGGTCCCCCTAGCTTCCGGGCGACTGCTATGGCCTTTCTCTGCGCTGGTCTGGGCTCCCACCCTGCTCCGCACCGCTTGCTCCTGCTCAACTCCTCTCTCCTCCACGCTCTCTCCCGCTCTCACTAGTTCCCTCTGGTTACACCCTTCTAGACTCTGCCCCCTGCGCCTGCGCTGTATCGCTCTGACAGGCCGTGTGGGGCTCTGGAAAGTCCCAGCAAATTCCCCTACTTTGCATACTGTGATCACCTAGCAACTGGTCATACGACCTTTCCTTCGCTTACTGGCTCTTCTCATGCGCTGTTTTGGCTCTAGTAGAATGGTATTTAGTCTTAAAGGCGCCACAGACATAGTTATGCTTAAAGGGAACCTTAACTGTGGGCCCCCCAAAAAAATTCACTTACCTGGGGCTTTCCCAAGCCTCCTGCAGCCGTCCCGTGCCCGCGCCGGTCCTTCAGTGCCCTCCGGTCTCCCTCCGCGGCTAACTTTCGTTTTCGCCCAACTGCCAGTCGTCCTCCGGCAAAGCGTCCTCTTCTTCCGCATTCCTCGTCGTAAAGAGCCGTAAAGCGCGTCCGCACGACGCAAGACACGTCATGCAGACGTGCTTTACGGCTCTTTACGATGGGGAATGCGGAAGAAGAGGACGCTTTGCCGGAGGACGACTGGCAGTCGGGCGAATACGAAACTTAGCCGCGGAGGGAGACCGGAGGGCACCAAAGGACAGGCGCGGGCACAGGACGGCTGCAGGAGGCTTGGGAAAGCCCCAGGTAAGTGAATTTCTTTTTGGGCCCACAGTTAAGGTTCCCTTTAAGTCATCTGTAACCCTCTTTTGGGGGGTTATATTACTAATTTTAAAATGCTAATATGAAGGAAAATGAACCAGGATAGAAAGGACCAGTGTGGTTTGATTTATAAAACAACATATTTTTCTTATGAAATCTTTATAGTATGCGTAACTATGGATGTGATGGGGGCGTGTTCAGGGGTGTGGCAGGGGCGTGGCTTTAGTTTCCCTCTTTCTCTTCTCAAAAAGTTGGGAGGTATGGCAACAACCGGGAAGATGGATCCAGCAAAGTCCCCCAACAACGAGCACTTTCCAATCCATCCTTTTGCAGAAGACGTCATGCAACGCTACACGAGATTACACGACGGGCACGAATGGGAAGTCAAGAGATCGCGTTACTTTGCGCAGAGTCATCTGGAGTTTTAAAGATCCAATCCACTGTGACGGTTGTGATCGTCGTGAGGCAACAAATGATGTTAAATGCCAGCAATATCAGGAAACAATTCATGACCCTTTAGTAACTCACCATTAGATGGCAGCAGAGTGTTAAGACCTTATGAGACAGCACTGCAAGGGAGGAACAGAACACATCGATCTTTAGTTCCTGGGAGGACAGGATATACTGTCACATTCCTGGATCTCCAGACTGATAAAGACATGTGCTTGTTCAGTACAGGTAAGAAAACACATATTTAGGGCTATAAACAGAGTAAAATGATTCAGATGACATTCCTGTAATCAGCCAAGGCTGCTGGTGATGCAGTGGGTGTACATAAACCCCACACACTTGTGAGTGAAATATACTGATGGGTCACTTGGTGCTACTGTATAGTGGATGTGATTGCTATAGGGAGCTAATGTGAGGTATGAGGTATAATGTGAGGTATGAGGTATAATGCACTGTTTGCTGACTGTGATGCCATAGAGCAGCTGCACATGTTATATGGTTAATGTCTCTTATAGGAAACTTATACTTGTTATGGAGAATGTATTTATGAATATAGATCTGTATTCATATGTAAGAACAGGATATACTGTCACATTCCTGTAACTCCAGACTGATAAAGACATGTGCTTGTTCATTACAGAAAATGTTCAATAAACGCACTTCCGGTTTCACCCAGCCCGCTCCCTTCACACATTGGAATTATTAACCATACTTTCAGCATATGTGCTACATTTGCGCAATCGTGTGCCTGTACCCATGTTGCAAGATCGTGGGAACGATCGCTTGCTGCTCAAAGAAAAAAGTCGTCAGAAAAATCGTTGGGGAAATCGCGTGGCGGGCCTTTAGAGAGTCATCTTTGTGTGGCACAGCTGTTAATCCATAAACGTACAACCCCCCACCGAACCGCACCGCAAGTGTGCTGGCTAGTCTAGCTGGCACTTCTCCCTTACTTCCCTTGCCCTAACCCATAGTTAGCTACAGGTGCCCCTTAATACTGAAGGCACCTCTGGCTACCCAATACAAAGTAGCTAGTGGTGCCCCCGACTGGAGGGAGATTTCGCCAGTGGAATACAGAGAGATGGGTAAGGAACATCTCATTTATGTTTGGGACTCTGCCTAGATAAGGCAGGAGAGAAGCACTAGGGGAGGGGGATGAGCCACCTTTTCATTATCAGGCGCCTGTAGGCATGTGCCTACAGTGCCTTATGATAAATCCAGCCCTGGGCAAATATGAGGGGTGGGGATTATGAGTTCACTTTTATGTTAATTAAAGTGAACCTTAATCAACATGAAAAAAAAGAGTTTAACAACTTACCTGGGGCTTCTACCGGCCCCCTGCAGATGTTCTGTGCCCGCGCCGAAACAAAACGATCCTCCTGTACTCCGCCACGAGCTACTTTAATTTCTGGCCAGTCGGTGGCCAGTGCGCCTGTTTGGCCCTGGCCGCGTGCATTCTCATTCTCACTGCCGTCACGATCGGTCCTCTCCACCAGATGGGTCCCACTTACAGTGCAAGCTCTGTCTATCCGTAAACCTCCTTGATCGCGCTCCTAAGCAGCTGTGGATGGCTGCCATGGCCTGGGAGAATTCTGTGTATGCACAGAACACTCTTGGCCATGGCTGCTGTGCACAGCTGCTCGGGAGTACGATTAAGGAGGCACACGGAGGGGACAGAGCATGCGCCATAGCTGCAACAGGACAGAGTTTTTAAAAAGGGGCGACAGCAGCACAGCAGAGGGAACTTTAAAGGGATACTTAAGTCAAAAATAAAACATGATTTTTACCCACCTGGGGCATCCCTCATCCCCCTGAAGCTGTATGGTGCCCTCGCAGCCTCGCTCCGATCCACCTGTCCCCGCCGGCGGCTACTTCCGGGTTCGGCGACAGCCGCCGTCAGGCTGGGAACGCGAGTGATTCTCTGTGTTCCCCGCCGCTATATCACCCTCTATGCTGCTATAGCGTATATGTTATATCATAGAGGGTGATATAGCGGTGGGGAACGCGCAGAATCGCGTTCCCAGCCTGTCGACGGCTGTCGCCGAACCCGAAAGTAGCCGCCGGCGAGGACAGGAGGATCGGAGCGAGGCTGCGAGGGCACCATACAGCTTCAGGGGTAGGGCTGAACGATTTTCGGTTTAAAACCGAAAATCGCGATCAGGGGCTTGACGATCTTCAGATCGTCAAAGTGTCGGTTTTGCGGCGATTTTTGGAGCCGCTGGTACCTACTCCTCTCCCGGCCCCCTCCTTCTCTCCTGGCCCCCTCCTCCAGCAAGTTCTTATCCCGTTTGGCTTCACCGCATTAGACTGCTGCGCGGTGAGCCGTGGTGAACAAGCAGCGAGTGTTGCCGAGTATTGCGGGGCCTGAATCAGGAAGTGTGACATCACTTCCTGGCGCCCACCGTTACCAAGCAACACTCGCTGCCTGTTCACCGCGGCTCACCGCGCGACACTCTAATGCGGTGAAGCAGAATGGGATCAGAACTTGCTGGAGGAGGGGGCCAGGAGAGAAGGAGGGGGCCGGGAGAGAAGCAGGTACCATCGTGAGGGGGATCTGCCTATCTATATATATAATAGAGTAAGTGCCTCAACCTTCAAGCAAGAAGAAGAAGTACTTTGCATGAGAAAATGTATGCGTACTAAAACACCAAGTTTAAGGCCTCTTTTCCACGGACTGTTGAGCTGTGTGCTCAGCAAGCAGTTACCAGGCAGCAGTGAACAGATACCAGGCAGCAACGAGCAGATACCAGGCAGCAACAAGCAGTTACCAGGCAGCAACAAGCAGTTACCAGGCAGCAGCAAGCTGTTACCAGGCAGCAGTGAGCAGATACCAGGCAGCAGCGAGCAGTTACCAGGCAGCAGCAAGCAGTTACCAGGCAGCAGCAAGCAGTTACCAGGCAGCAGCAAGCAGATACCAGGCAGCAGCAAGCAGATACCAGGCAGCAGCAAGCTGTTACCAGGCAGCAGTGAGCAGATACCAGGCAGCAACAAGCAGTTACCAGGCAGCAGTGAGCAGTTGTGAGAGTTTGAGAGGCATTTCACTGCCTATCAACAGTCCATGGAAAAGAGGCCTTACCCTAGCAAGTCTGACTTTGCAAATCTGGCCTAATTGGCTATTTATGAGGCAATGCTCATGCAAATGCATGCACAAACCAATACCGCAAAGCGGTCACACCCTGCTACATGCTACATTAGCACTATCCAGGGTAGGATTCCCAATGCCCCCTTTTTATACAACCGGGGGGACCGCAGGGTCCCAGGCTCTCTCACTGCTTGGAAACCACAGCAGCACCCCGGAGGGGGAGGCTGGGTGGCGCAGGCGACCCCACCCCCAAGTGTGGCCAGCACCGAGGAGAGCCGTCCGCACCCACCTCCCAATATTAAAAACAGGCACTTACCTTAACGTCCATTGCGTTCTGCTACATGCGCATTAACTTGGGGGCACCACATAAGAAAGGAGAGAAGCATGGGTCACCCCGAGCTTTAGAGCTCAGGGCTGGCTCACATACAGCACTCCAGAGGGGGGGGGGGGGGGGAGGAGGACAGGCGCAGAAAAACTCACTCCAGGGCTCACACCACCGGAGCAAGCCATCCACCACCTGCCTCCAAAGGATACAAACTGCACAAAATGCTTTCCATGAGAAAATTAATGCGCATGTAGCACAACGCAATGGACGTTAAGGTAAGTGCCTGTTTTTAATATTAGGAGGTGGGTGCGGACGGCTCCCCCCGGCGCTGGCCACGCTTGGGGGTGGTCGGCTGCGCTTTGCGGTATTGGTTTTTTTGACCCTGCATAGTTTGGCATGCGAAAGCAAATGCATATTTGCATAAGCATTGCCTCATGAATAGCCAATTAGGCCAGATTTGGAAAGCCAGACTTGCTAGGGTTAAACTTGGTGTTTGAGCACGCATAATTTTTCTCATGGAAAGCATTTTTTGCAGTTGTATCCTTTGGAGGCAGGTGGTGGATGACTTGCTCTGGTGGTGTGAGCCCTGGAGTGAGTTGTCTGCGCCTGTCCTCCCCACCCCCTCTGGAGTGTTGTATGTGAGCCAGCCCTGAGTTCTAAAACTCGGGGTGACCCATACTTCACTCCTTTCTAATGTGGTGCCCCCAAGTTAATGCGCATGTAGCAGAATGCAATGGACGTTAAGGTAAGTGCCTGTTTTTAATATCGGGAGGTGGGTGCGGACGGCTCTCCCCGGCGCGGACCACATTTGGGGGGGGGGGGGGTTAGCTGCGCTACCTAGCCTCCCCCTCCGGGGTGCCGCTGTGGTTCCCAGGCAGTGAGTGAGTCTGGGACCCCGCGATCCCCCCGGTTGTATGGGGGCATTGGGAAGCCTCCACGTGGCGCTCCTGGATAGTGCTAATGTAGCATGAACTAATTCCCGCAGAGCGATCGCTTTGCGGTATAAGGTTTTTGGACCCTGCATAGTTTGGCATGTGAAAGCAAATTCATATTTGCATGAGCATTGCCTCATGAATAGCCAATTAGGCCGGATTTGCAAAGCCAAACTTGCTAGGGTTAAACTTGGTGTTTGAGCACGCATACATTTTCTCATGGAAAGCCTACTTCTTCTTGCTTCAAGGTTGAGGCGTGTACTCTATTAGATAGATGCGGCGTATGTTACGACGCGGGTTGGCTAGTATACACTAAAAGGAGGGGGGGGGGTGTATCTGCCTATACTAAAGGGGGGATCTGGCTATATATGCTAAAGAGGGGGATCAGGCTATATACATTAAGCGGGGGAAGGGGGGGGCTGCCTATATACACACTAAAGGGAAGTGGGGAAGTGTGTCTGCCTATACTAAAGGGGAGATATGGCAATATAAGCTAAAGTGGGGGATCTGCCTATACTAAAGGGGATCTAGCTATATACATTAAGGGGGAAGGACTGCCTATGTACACTAAAGGGGTGATCTGGCTAAAGGGAGGGGAAAGAATCTGCCTATATACACTAAGGGGGGGGGGGGGGGAATCTGGCTATATATACACTAAAGGGGGAATTTGGCTATATATACACTAAAGGTGTGTGCGACTGTGTATGTGTGGGGGAGGCGGGGGGATCTGGTTACACTAAAGGGGATCAGGATGGCTACCCTGTACTGCGGCACCATACACTGGCTACCCTGTACTGCGATACCGACACTGGCTAACCTGTACTGCGGTACCTAAACAGGCTAACCTGCACTGCAACACCTATAGCTGGCTTATCTATACTGGGGCACCTATAGTTAGCTAACCTTTACTGGGGAACCTATAGCTGGCTAAACTATACTGGGGTCATTGTGAATTTAGTGCTAAAGCTCGATTTGAAGAAAATCGTGAACAAATCGAAATCACAATTTTTGAGAGAAAAATCGCAATTTCAATTTTTTCCTAAAATCGTGCAGCCCTATTCAGGGGTCTGAGGGATGTCCCAGGTGAGTAAAAATCATTTTTTATTTTTGACTTAAGTATCCCTTTAAAGAGAATCTGTATTGTTAAAATTGCACAAAAGTAAACATACCAGTGCGTTAGGGGACATCTCCTATTACCCTCTGTCACAATTTCGCCGCTCCTCGCCGCATTAAAAGTGGTTAAAAACAGTTTTAAAAAGTTTGTTTATAAACAAACAAAATGGCCACCAAAACAGGAAGTAGGTTGATGTACAGCATGTCCACACATAGGAAATACATCCATACACAAGCAGGCTGTATACACCCTTCCTTTTGAATCTCAAGAGATCATTTGTGTGTTTCTTTCCCCCTGCAGCTATCTTCCACTGAAGTGTCAGGCTGTTTCTTCCTGCAGAGTGCAGACAGCTCTGCCTGTATGTAATTCTTCAGTATGTGAAAGCCCAGCCAGCTCAGAGGAGGATTTATCCAGCTTGTAAAAGATAAGAGAGAAGAGAGAAGCTGCTCTAATCCTAAATAATACACAGGCAGTGTGCAGAGAGGGGCCTGGAAGGGGGAGATGCATCACAGAACCACAACACTGAAGAACTTGGCAGCCTTCCAGACACAGGCTGACAAGTCTGACAAGAGAGAGATAAGTTGATTTATTACAGAGATGGTGATAGTAGAACGTGCTGCAGTAAGCCAGAACACATTAGAATAGCTTTTGGAACTTGTAGGATGATAAAAAACAGGATGCAATTTTTGTTACGGAGTCTCTTTAAGGAAACTCACAAAGATTGAGAAGGGGAGGTGTTAAGTCAGACTCCCTGATCTGGACATGTTCCACTTTTGCTGTAGTTTAGTTCCAGTTTCAGTAATCTGCTTCTGTATTCTCACATCACATAGATTTACATTGTTCATCAATTTTTGGGCTAACTACGGTATAATGTCCGGGACGGATAAAAATGGCGCCGCATTGACTTCAATAAGTGTTAAAAAATGGTGCATGCAGTGTGCCTTACACTTGTAACGCTAAATCGCGTTATAAGTCTTAAAAAATACAGGGGGCTAGTGTAGGCAGCGGGGGTCGGCGGGGAGAGAGGCAGCAGGACACTGGAGGGAATAGACATAGGTGGAGGGAGGATGTGCATATGCATACATTACCTTGTCCCGGACGGCGATTGCTCCTTCCCTCCGCTCCTTCACTTCTTCAGTTAGTTTGATGTTGTCCTGCAGCCAGCCAATCACCATGTGGCTTCAGTCCCCGCATAATAATTGGCTGGCTGCAGGACTACAGCAAACAAACTAGGAAGGAAGTGAAGGATATTTTCTGTGAGTTCACAGAAAGGTTTACTTAAAGAGACTCTGTAACAAAAATTGCATCCTGTTTTTTATCATGCTACAAGTTCCAAAAGCTATTCTAATGTGTTCTGGCTAACTGCAGCACTTTATACTATCACTGTCTCTGTAATAAATCAATGTATCTTTCCCCTGTCAGACTTGTCGGCCTGTGTCTGGAAGGCTGCCAAGTTCTTCAGTGTTGTGGTTCTGCTATGAACTCCCCCTTCCAGGCCCCTCTATGCACACTGCCTGTGTATTATTTAGATTAGGGCAGCTTCTCTCTTCTCTCTTATCTTTTACAAGCTGGATAAATCGTCCTCTGAGCTGGCTGGGCTTTCACATACTGAAGAATTACAGACAAGGGCAAAGCTGTTTGCAGGAAGAAACGAGCAGCCTGAAACTTCAGTGCATGAGAACTGCAGGGGGAAAGAAACACACAAATGATCTCTTGAGATTCAAAAGTAAGGCTGTATACAGCCTGCTTGTGTATGGATGTATTTTCTATGTGTGGACATACTGTACATCAACCTACTTCCTGTTTTGGAAGCCATTTTGTTTGTTTATAAACAAACTTTTAAAAACTGTTTTTAACCACTTATAATGCGGCAAGGAGCGGCGAAATTGTGTCAGAGGGTAATAGGAGATGTCCCCTAACGCACTGGTATGTTTACTTTTGTGCGATTTTTAACAATACAGATTCTCTTTAACTTAGTGAGAATCTCAGCTGGGAGATGGCTTCCTTTGATCTCTTCAGCTGAGGGAATCCTAGGAGACCCCCCTGCTGAGATTGATGTCAGCCAGTCTGACATTCTTGGTCTAGATTGGTTCTGTCAAGCTCGCATCTGAGTTCATCTGAGGGATGAGCCTGTAAGCTTTCCAGGGATGCTTGGGAACAGCTTTCACACCTACGTGCAAGGTTCCGTAATTGAAAGCTATCAGTGATTGTTGGCATGAGCTAGGAAGTAGGGGAAAAAAAAGTTGATTTAAAAAAATGTCATTGCTATTTGCAATGAAATTTGCGTTTGTTACTTAAATGGCGCACACGCGGTTTTCTCGGGAACCGTGTGAGCGTCACAAAAGCTATTTACCGTTTTAATGTATTTACATTAAAATGGTAAATAGCTTTTTATGATACATTTATCGGCAGAACGGTGCGCTATTTTTCTCCCTGCGCCATTTTTAGATGTATCCATAATGTCAGCTAGTGATTTGTTTTCTACATTGAAGCCATCTATGGGAAAGTGCCAATATAGCAAATGCTTAACTCCACCAAATTCCTCTTTTTTATGAGATCTTTCTAGTTTCAGCATTAAACAGGAAATTAGTGAATTCTCAGTAACAAAAAGACGCCAACTCAACTGGCATTACATTTTTAATGCATAATATAAATATATATATATATATATATATATATATATACTGTATATATCCTACCTAATAAAACCCCAGTCGCCCTGCGTTGCCTGTCCCTGTGTCCGTGCTTTTTGCCAGTGGGCATGCGCGGCACACGGATGTTACAAACAGGAGGATGAAGGCAGGGGCGGACGTTGGCAGTGGGCGCCCTTGGGAAGGGGGTCGCGTCCCAGTCCTAGCGCCCGTTTTTTAACTAGTGTATATATATATATATATATATATATATATATATATATATATATATATATATATATATATATATATATATAAAGTTGCGCTTGTGTGGATGGGGGGGGGGGTCGGCTCAGACCCAATGATTAAGGAGAAGATGTGTATAGTACCTCAGCGCAAAAAAGGGTGTGGAACTTGCCCCGGGCTATGCAAGCCCAATCGAGATGTAAGAAGATGACAGTACAGTACCTTAATAGAGGTTACATCTAGCTGCCCAAATACTTGCTGTAATCCCGATCTCTGTATTTCAAATAATCCCGATATCACAGCGGCGGGGGATAAGAGCTCGCTCGCTCTACCACTTCCTGTTTCCGGTCTGTCAAGCCCTACTGACAGTATGGTGCGTGTTGCACTGCAATGTAGTTCCGTGCGCCAATAAAATCGCACCGGACAGCCTAAAAAAGAAATAGGCAACATATAGTGCAGAGAGTAGCGAAATGAATGGCCACCGCTTAGGAATCACTTACTAGAAGCAGAGCTTGTTTATTGCACGTAATAAAATGCACGGACACCCATAGTTCCATCGCGTTCACCAGCCATTGTGGTATCGTATGCCGTGCTGCGCACCTAGTTGACCACGTCGGTCCATGATTTGTTAAATTGGAGGCATAACGTGCTTTAAAACATCTTCCGTGTGTATACATCAATCAGGGAGTGTAATTAGTGTACTGCTCTACACTGACACACCAAACTCACTGTGTAACGCACTGCAAACAGCTGTTTGTGTAATGACGGCCGTGCTGGACTGGTGCGCACCATGGCGAGAGTGCAGGCGATGGCGGTTTTCAAACCCATATGGTCAGGCTGAGGTAGCTCAATGATAGAACAACAGTGACTGAGTGTTCAGCTGATCGAATTTGGTCTGTCCACAATGCAGCAATAACCTTATTATCAGGTGTGCTCCCAACACACTCATATAGCCAGTCATTGCTTTATTGTGATACGCAAGCCCCTTCAACTACGTCCTGACAATATTGGGGGTTGATGGCATGTGCCTTCTTCTGAACACTGTACTTTGGTTGAGGGCCGCACAAAATCACGACTGCACGACCTCGAACAGACCTACCGGGTGGCCTGCCTCTGGCTCTGCCTGTTATTTTGTCCATATTGGGGGAGATGAAGTGAAAGGTATGCACTGACTTGACTAATACAATGTGCAGTCACACAGATGCAGTGAAAGGTATACACTGACTGCTGGTATAATACAATGTGCAGTCACACAGGTGCAGTGAAAGGTATGTAGTGACTGCTGGTAGAACAATGTGCAGTCACACAGGTGCAGTGAAAGGTATGCAGTGAATGCTGGTAGAAAAATATGCTGTCACACAGGTGCAGTGAAAGGTATGCAGTGACTGCTGGTATAACTGTGTGCAGTTACACAGGTGCAGTGAAAATGGATGCACTGACTGCTGATATATAAAACAGCGTGCTGTCACACAGATGCAGTGAAAGCTATGCAGTGACTTCTGGTCGAACAACGTGCAGTCACACAGGTGCAGTGAAAGGTATGCAGTGACTGCTGGTAGAACAATGTGCAGTCACACAGGTGCAGTGAAAAGGTTGCAGTGAGTGCTGGTATAACAATGTGCAGTCACACAGGTGCAGTGAAAAGGTTGCAGTGAGTGCTGGTATAATACAATGTGCAGTCACACAGGTGCAGTGAAAATGGATGCACTGACTGCTGGTATATAAAACAGCGTGCGGCCACACAGATGCAGTGAAAGGTATGCAGTGACTCATATATAAAACAGCGTGCGGCCACACAGATGCAGTGAAAGGTATGCAGTGACAGGTATATAAAACAGTGTGCGGTCACACAGGTGCAGTGAAAGGTATGCACTGACTGGTATATAAAACAGCGTGCGGCCACACAGATGCAGTGAAAGGTATGCAGTGACTGGTATTATAATACAATGTGCAGCAGTCACACTAGACACTGAATGTGATGGGCCTGGCACAGTATAGCAATTAGCAAGGGCCAGCTGTGACAGACAGGGCTGTATTTTTAGTGTCAGTGGGCCACCCCCCCAAAAAAATACATCGCAAGGACATTAACTCTCAAAAGAGCTGATTTGGGGTGCTTTTCATCAAAAGATATCAGCAAGGAGCAAGCTAACAGACCTCCTAACTATCGCTTTCCCTATCTCTCCAATGTCTCTCCCTTCTCTCACTAATACAGCAGCACACAGAGTGAGAAAATATCTGACGCTGCTGCCTTTTAAAAGGGGGCTCCAGGAGGGAGTGCAGCCTGATTGGCTGCCATGTGTCCGCTGACTGTGATGTAGAGGGTCAAAGTTTAGCCCAATGATGTAGTATAGGGGGCGGGTCAAACTCGAATAAAGTTCACGGTCAGCCGTAAACTCGCATTGTTCGCGCGAACAAGTTCGCGTTCGGACCGTTCGGGCCATCTCTACTGAACAGTACTGCAGCTGCAGCTCACCCTTAGGCCCCGTTCACATCACAGAACGCAGGCGCGTTCCGTTCAGAACACAATGCACAGGAACGCATGTCATGTGCGTCTCTGTGCGTTGCGTGGCAGCCGCGCGTTTTGTTAGGAAACGCGTGCAGCATGCGTTCCCGGACCGCACAGGTCCGGAACGCATGCAGTGTGAACATCAGACAGTGTAGTCTATGCACTGTCTGATGTCGTGCTTGTCGGCCTCCCGCACGCGTTCCCGAAATGCGGACGGGAACGCGTGCAATGTGAACGGGGCCTAAGTTAAATTACAGCAATGCTTAAAGTAAGCCTGAAGTCATTATGAAGACTAGAACTCTGCATTTCAGTTCTTCAGATACTTCCTCCTTCATGCTGTGTAGGAGGAAGTAGCTGGAACGCAATGTGGAGGGCAGTGCACAGAGGCTGCAACAAGAGTTAACCCTCTCTGCGCTTTAGTTCCAAATCATTTGGAACTGTATTTCAAATTGGAATACTTATCCCTACTCTCCAGTATAGGTAGACAGGCAGATATGTCCCAGTATAAGCCAGCTTCCCTTCCCCAGTATAGATAGCTGGATGTGCCCCCAGTATTAGGCAGCCCCCCTTCCCCAGTATAGAAAGCAGGATGTGCCCCAGTATAAGCCAGCCAGCTTCCCTTCCCCAGTATAGATAGCAGGATGTGCCCCCAGTATAAGCCAGCTTCCCTTGCCTAGTATAGATAGCCAGATGTGCCCCCAGTATCTGGCAGCCCCCCTTCCCTAGTATAGGTAGCTAGATGTGCCCCCAGTATAAGCCAGCTTCCCTTCCCAAATATAGATAGCAGGATGTGCCCCCAGTATAAGCCAGTTTCCCTTCCCCAACATAGATGGCCAGATGTACCCCCAGTATTAGGCAGTCCCCTTCCCCAGTATAGATAGCAGGATGTGCCCTCAGTATAAGCCAGCTTCCCTTTCCCAGTATAGATAGCAAGATGTGTCCCCAGTATTAGCCAGCCCCATACCCCCAGTATAGATAGCCAGATGTGTCCCCAGTGTTTGGCAGCCCCCCTTCCCTAGTAGTATAGGTAGCCAGATGTGCCCCCAGTATTAGGCAGCCCCATTCCCCAGTACAGTTAACCAGATATGCCCTCAGTATTAGGCAGCCCCACCTTCCCCAGTATAGATAGCCAGATGTGCCCCCAGTATTAGGCAGCCCCATTCCCCAGTACAGATAACCAGATGTGCCCCCAGTATTAGGCAGTCCCATTCCCCAGTATAGATAGCCAGATGTGCCCCCAGTATTAGGCAGCCCCCCTTCCCCAGTAAAGATAGCCAGATGTGCCCCCAGTATTAGGAAGCCCCCCTTTCCCGGTATAGATAGCAGGATGGGCCCTCAGTATAACCCAGCTTCCCTTTCCCAGTATAGATAGCCAGATGTGTCCCCAGTATTAGCCAGCCCCCTTCCCCAGTATAGATAGCCAGATGTGTCCCCAGTATTTGGCAGCCCCCTTCCCTAGTATAGGTAGCCAGATGTGCCCCCAGTATTAGGCTGCCCCCCTTCCCTAGTATAGGTAGCCAGATGTGCCCCCAGTATTTGGCAGTCCTCTTCCCTAGTATAGGTAGCCAGATGTGCCCCCAGTGATAGGAAGCCCCCCTTCCCCATTATAGATAGCCAGATGTATCCCCAGTATTTGGCAGCCCCCCCTTCCCTACTATAGGTAGCCAGATGTGCCCCCAGTATTAGGTAGCCCCACTTCCCTAGTATAGGTAGCCAGATGTTCCCCCAGTATTAGGCAGCCCCCTTCCCCAGTATGGATAGCCAGATGTGCCCCCAGTATTAGGCAGCCCCATTCCCCAGTACAGATAGCCAGATATGCCCTCAGTATTAGGCAGCCCCACCTTTCCCAGTATAGATAGCCAGATGTTCCCCCAGTATTAGGCAGCCCCATTCCCCAGTACAGATAGCCAGATGTGCCCCCAGTATTATGTAGCCCCCCTTCCCCATTATAGATAGCCAGATGTGCCCCCAGTATTAGGAAGCCTCCCTTCCCCAGTATAGGCAGCTAGATATGCCCCCACTATTAGGCAGCCCCCCCTTCTCCAGTATAGGTAGCCAGATGTGCCCCCAGTATTAGCCACCCCCTTTCCCCAGTATAGATAACAGATGTGCCCCCAGTATTAGGCAGCCCCTTATCCAGTAATAGTATAGATAGCCAGATGTGCCCCAGTATTAGCCACCCCCTTTCCCCAGTATAGATAACAGATGTGCCCCCAGTATTAGGCAGCCTCTTATCCAGTAATAGTATAGATAACCAGATGTGCCCCAGTATAAGCCAGCTTCCTTTACCCAGTATAGATAGCAGATGTGCCCCCAGTATAATCTAGCTTCCCTTTCCCAGTATACATTGCAGGATATGCCCGCAGTATTAGGTAGCCTCATACATAGCCAGATGTGCCCCCAGTATTAGGCAGCCCCTTCCCCAGTATAGATAGCAGCATGTACCCCCAGTATTAGGCAGCCCCCTTCCCCAGTATAGATAGCAGCATGTACCCCCAGTATTAGGCAGCCCCCTTCCCCAGTATAGATAGCAGCATGTAC
The DNA here is from genome assembly GCF_040937935.1 of Hyperolius riggenbachi. Classification (NCBI taxonomy): domain Eukaryota; kingdom Metazoa; phylum Chordata; class Amphibia; order Anura; family Hyperoliidae; genus Hyperolius; species Hyperolius riggenbachi. Next base: position 254,002,404 of record NC_090653.1, read on the forward strand.
CCCCAGTATTAGGCAGCCCCCTTCCCCAGTATAGATAGCAGCATGTACCCCCAGTATTAGGCAGCCCCACCTTCCCCAGTATACATAGCCAGATGTGCCCCCAGTATTAGGCACCCCCTTCCCCAGTATAGATAGCCAGATATGCCCCCTGTATTAAGTACCCCCCCGCCTTACCCAGTTTAGATAGCCGTAAGTGCGTCGCTAGCCCCATAGATCCATACCATGTGTCACGGTTCACTTCTGGGCTTCTTCCTCTAGTGCACAGGTGTTGAACTCAAGTCCTCAAGGGCCAGGGCCATGCCAGTATTTTGGATGGACTGAGAAATGTGTTCTACTTGATGAACCAAACCTTTCCTGATTCACTGCCATCAATTAATTGGAGCTGTACAAGAAATGTGTGAGGATCTTGGCCTTTAAAGAAAACCAGGGAGAATTAATATTAAAAGATTTATACATACCTGGGTCTTCCTCCAGCCCCATCCGTACAGTTCGCTCTCACGTCGCCGTCCTCAGTCTTCTCCGTCTGCGCAGTACTATTGTCCACCGGAGAGAGCGCACTGCGCTTGCGTAGACTGGTTTCGACTGGCCGCAGTTACGGGACCGGTACGGAATACAAAGAAGACTGAGGACGACGGCGTGGGAGTGATCCATGCGCATGGGGCTGGAGGAACCCCGAGCCCGTCTCAGCCTGGCATGGAAGCACACAATGGGCTTGATTCAGTAAATGGTACTAACCTACTTAGCATGCCTAAAGACTTTAGGCGTGTTAACCAGGGTGCTAAGTAGGTTAGCACTGTTTATAAAATCAGATCGCATAGATGTGAATGGGCGCTGTGCGCGGTATCTGAGTTTAACATGCCCAAACTGAGTTTAGGCGTGATAATGGCCTTTTCAGAAGCGTGCTTACAGTTAGCACCAGTGGCCCCAACCGTCCCGTTTTCACCGGGACGGTCCCGATTTGGGGGGCCCCTCCCGCCATCCCGCGCTACGCCCCCTTGTGTCCCGGCCGCTGGGCAAGGGGGGAAAAAAACCTGATCGAGGCACCAGCCGCGGGGGATCCCGTGTGCTATTTGGGGTGGGTGGCCACTATTTCTCCTTCCCTCCCTCCTAATGTGCCCCCCAGTGTCCCCCCTGCAGAGATAAATGCGCAGCAGCGGAGTGGGCTGTCATTATTGCCTCTCCGACTACCGGCATCTGGCTCTTCTAGGCTTCCGGCTTCCTGTGACGTCACAGGAAGCCTAGAAGACCAGACGAGATCCCGGTAGTCGGAGAGGCAATGGTAAGATTTATGACAGGCCGCTGCGCTGCTGCGCATTTATCTCTGCAGGGGGGACACTGGGGGGCACATTAGGAGGGAGGGAGGGAGAAATAGCGGCCACCCATCCCAAATAGCATACGGGATCCCCCGCGGCTGGTGCCTCGATCAGGTTTTTCTCTCCCCTCCTCCCCACCCACGGGCACCCTCACGCTCCCCCCCCCCCCTCCCTTTCGGAAGTAACATTTTTTAATAATAAAATACAATTATTATTTTTTTTTTAAAATGGTGGGCGTGACTAGGGATTTTGGGGGTGTGGTTAGGGGGTGTGGCCTGTGTCCTGTTTTGTGAAGTTGAAATGTTGGGAGGTATGGCTTAGCAGGGGTGTAGCAATAGGGGTGCAGAGGTAGCGACCGCATCGGGGCCCTTGGGCCAGAGGGGCCCCAAAGAGTCCACCCTCCATCACAGTTTAGCTCTCTGTTGGTCCTGTGCTGGTAATATTCACTTCTATAGATCCTTTGAATAGTAGTAATCACTAACACACTGTTCCCTATCCCCTTCTTGCACCTCTGACACTGTGGTTGTCCTAGTAGGTTTTGGTGCACCATATCAATTGTTATGTATAGAGTGCTTGGGGGGGCCCCATGTAAAACTTGCACCGGGGCCCACAGCTCCTTAGCTACGCCACTGTGGCTTAGCACTGCTTACTGAATCAACCCCAATGGCTGCGTAGTACTGATATCTGGTAGTGTTGTCCGGATCATGAACGATTCGGATCTTTGATCCGAATCTATTTTATGAGTTGATCATCCGAATCATCAAAATGAACGATTCGGATCGCAAAAGGGGCGGGGCCAGGAGCGACACGCCCCCTCTCAGCGGGCAGCGGGGTCCTGGAAGCAGGGATCGCTCTGTTGGATGGGAGGCAGCCTTGCAGGGAGACAGGTAGATGAGAGAGAGGGGACATGGGTGCCACTGCCAGATATGTGTAGAGCACACATACTGGCTGCAATGTGCTGCCCATTATAGGCTGGCTGTTCCGTAGTGCTGCACAGTGAACACATTGGAAGCTTTTGGCTCAGCACAGCTCAGTAACTTTGCAGACAGTGTGATTGAAAGGCAATATAATCCTCCTGCACTCGGCACTAAACAGCTGCACTTATCTTCTGGGAATGCTTTATTTCACTGTGCGACCTTTTCTTTCAAAGTGTACAGATGAACATATAGGTGAAATATATGTAAAGCATATGACTTCAGCATGTGGGTATTACGTGCAAACATTTCTGCTCTCTGCTCGTCCCTCCTCCCTTCTCTGTCCACTCCCTGCCCTCTGTCCATCTTCTCCCCTTCTCTGTGTGTCCACTCCCTCCCCTTCTCCTGTCCACAGACCTGTCCTGCTGTTCATTTCACCCCCGAATGCTTCCGGTAGTAAAATGATCCGAGATTCGGATCAAAGATCCGGATCTCTTCAATGATCCGATTCGAATCATCCGGATCATTGAAAAGATCCGAACTTCCCATCTCTAATATCTGGGGGGAGAAGAACAAAGGCTAGTTCCGAATTCTGGTATGATGGTGGAAGACATATCTGAAGGACTTTATTTTGCATCTCCACACTTTGTGGAAAAACTGTCTTGCATGAGAGCGTTCCACAGTGCAGCACTGTCAGGTTATGTCATCCTTTGGCTAAACCTGGTGTCCTTTATTCAGGGTCTGCTGCCCCCTACTGGCCACACACTTATTTCTATGATCACTGTAGTCTATAAATAGCAGCATTCCCTGCCCAGGCTGTAATTAACTCTTGTTCCTTATTGTCATCGGATGCCAAAATATAGATGGTAAAACAGAAACCTATTAAACTGTACCGATAATCCTTTCTCAAAACAGATGCGAGAGGTGGCCTGACTCACCTGCCATAAATTACATAGCAACAAAATGTTTGTCGCCGCAAACATTTACAAGAGCATGGCGTGTAATGACTGCGGGATCAATCACTCCTTTCCCTGTGATAATCCCATGTGGGCGGATTAAGTAAATAATACTAAATGAGGGCATTTATAGGATAAGCATGCATACTCTAGAAATAGGCCTGTTCACCTTCCAACTGAACTCTGATCAATAAAGTAATATAAAGTTATTTGAATAAAGTAATTTGAATTCATTATTAACTGAGTGTACCGCCCACTTTCCACCCACGTATTTAACTAATTAAAAAAAACCCACAAAGGCTGGGTGCACACATAGCAGAGACGCTAGCGCTGCGTAAAACTTTGCGTTTTATGCAGCAATGTTAGTCAATGGGACGCAGATAAAATGCAGAGACCTGCGATTTACAGTATGCATACCGCAAATGCTGGTTTTGTTGCATAATATGTAGGAACTTTGCCAAAACGCACATAATGAAAGTCAATCAAAAGAGATGAGAGGAGATGGGCACAGCTGCTAAAATACCCTTTATTGTGGCTGGGTAGACTTATACAGGTTACAGCAGTGGGGGGAAGGCGAAGTCTGACAGCTGTTTCGCAGGGACTAGCCCTGCTTCATCAAAGCTAGGGCTCATCATCAGGGCTAGTCCCTGCGAAACTGCTCTAACCTGTATGTGTCTACCCAGCCACAATAAAGGGTATTTTAGCAGCTGTGCCCATCTCCTCTCATCTCTTTTGATTGGATTCGTGGACTATTATTGGATGCACGCTGCAGGTAAGTGTGACAGTCCCCCCCCCCCTCCCTCACCTCAGGCTCTCCCCTCTGTGCTCCCCTCCTGCATATATCTAAGGGCCCGTTTCCACTATCGCGAATCTGCATGCGTTGTCCTCATGCGGATTCGCATAGCCAATACAAGTGGAAGGCCCTGTTTCCACTTGTCAGTAATCCTGAGCGTTTTTCTGTGCGGGAGAAATCTGCACGGAAGAGTCGTCAGAATTCGCACGACGCTATGCGAATCACCGCTAATGTATTTAATAGGGAAATCGCATGTGGTTTTGGCATGCGTATTTTACAGCGATTTTGCATGTGAATTGGCATAGGAACTAATGTTAAATCACACAGGCAGTGACATGGTTAAAATCGCATCAATACTAACCTATGCGAAATCACATGCAAAATCGTGGTAAAATACGCATGCGGAATCGCACCCACATCCGATTTAATCAGCGGCGATTCCGCACCGCACAAGTGGAAACGGGCCCTAAGCGGCGGCGGCAGCAGCAGCTATAATTACCTCCATTCACCACCGGAGGTCTCCGATCTGCAAGGGCTTCACATTACTTCCTGTTTTAACAGGAAGTAATGTGAAGCCCTTGCAGATCGGCAACCTCCGTGGTGGATGGAGGTAATTATAGCTGCTGCTGACACTTACATAGATGCAGGAGGGGGAGCGCAGAGGGAAGAGCCAGAGGTGAGGGAGGGGGGGAGGGGACTGTCCCCGCTGAGGTGCAAAGCTCTCCCCTCATGCTGCGACCCTTCCTGCCCCCCCCAAAACAGCTATTAGCAGGCCCCAGGGTGGGGGTGGGGGGGTCCGCTCAAATTCTTGCAGGGGGCCCCGGGGACTTCTAGTTACGCCCCTGGTCACGAAGATACTGTATATTACTCTTATGTTAGCAAATGAGGTCTTGTGATTATTGTCCGGATAAAAAAACCAAATAAACACAAGACAGAAAAAAGACACCTTTAATTCTAAATAATATGTTGACGCCATACCTTGTACTAGGGATATAATTTAAATGTTGTAATAGCCGGGACTAACGGGCCAGAAAAAAAAAAATGTGGGTTTTATTAATAATAGAATGCAGTACAGTGTACTGCAGCAAAGTGTCATGTTACCAAGTTAAATAAAATAAAATGAAAAATTTCCTATGGAACTTTAAAATCTTTTTTTTTCAAAATTGACATGGTCTTTTCATGATTTTATTTTTGCCTAGTTCCTTCTAATCCTCCTATTACATGTGGTTTTGTTGTGAACCGCGGATATTGGTGCCATTGACTTCAATGGAAAAAATGTCTTTGGAACACAAAAATCAAAAGACGAATTTCGGTATTAACTGGCGCAACACAGATGCTGCCATCATGAACCCCCGCCCTTCAGGCATAATTATTGTACGACGCCGGTGAGTTGGGCGCAGGACGAGCTGAACGATGGCTCTCCTTGCTGCTGCTAAACTCCCTGGTGGAGTTAAAGGACAACCGACCGAGGTGACAGGTGACATGATGAGATAACAAATAACTAGGCTGTGTTCCTTATTTTCTTTCTCTGCCTGAAAAAGTTAACATCAAATATGCACGTGACAGTTTCTGTCCAGGACAGGACCGGGTCAGACTGGGTCAGACTATAGCATAACCTTCACTGATAAGTAATTGCAGCCATAAAACACTTTCCTGTCAGTAAATTGCTTCTGAGAGCAGAAAAGGGATAAAAAGGGTAAATAATTCAAAGATTTGAGCTGGCATACTTCATTAAGCAGGGACAATGAAACAGTAAAAGCTTAAAAACTAGTTTTAAATATAAAATAAAACTGTTGGATATATATTAAAAAAAGTCATTTTTAGGAGGAGGATAGATACAATTGTTTTTATCATCAGTTTATTTTCACCTCGGATGTCCTTTAAGTATTATCCCCCCTGTGAGTTGTAGTAACTCGGAGGGAAATGTAGTTCAAGATCTGGCAATCGCTGGATCCCTGAATTACTCTTGTACGGTGCACGCAGCATAGCACTGCTGCAATGACGGCGGTTAGTTTCGGTGCTGCGCGCCATGTGCCGAAGTAACCTGAGTCATCCTCCAGGGCCTATTTCCACCTACCCCCACTTGGGCACCAAATCTGGATGTTGATCTGGAAATGGATGAGGTTGAGTTTGTTTCAACAAGGAGGTATGGAGCACAGGACGAATTTTACAAGTCCTTTGTAGAGATAATTATTATGCTGTATTCCCGATCTTTCTCTTAAGGCTGCTTTCACTGTGGGACGTTACAGGTGCACGTTAGAGCAGCCTGTAACGCAGCCCAACTCACAGCAATGAAAAAATCAATGGGCTGGTCACAGTGCCCACGTTGCGTTACAGTGTAACGCTGGATGTTCTGAGAAAGTGCAGCATGATGTGCGTTATATGCGGTTTTAGCCGCGTTAGACTGCTTGCACATGCGCAGTTTTTTGTTGGAGGAGGAGGGGAGAGTCCGCTAGTGCCCCTAGCCACATTACTAATTAATATGCACTGCACTGTGTGACGTGCAGTGCTTACTTCCTGGAGCGGCCGCTCTGTGCGCGATTGGCTGGCGGAACCACGTGATGCGGAGTCTTCCGCTCATGTGGTCTCCGCCGGCGCATGCGTCAAAAAGTATGCATCACGGACGCATCAAGAGCCGCTTAACGCGGCTCTATGTAGCGTCCTCCAATACCATCACAATGTGTTGCGTTAGGGGCACGTTATGCGACCTTAACGTCGCATCTAACGCAACGTCTGTGTGTGAAAGAGGCGTATATGCTGGTAATGAACCCACAAACTTGGCTCCCAATTTCTTGGATAGACAGGTAACTTTACATTTTTGGTTGTGAGCCAGGCCAGATCCCCAGTTTTTAAATTCCAACTCAATGACTCTATCTGGTAGAAACAATGGGTGGAAACCATAGTTGGCAAAGAATGATTTATGGAGGAATGTAACTGTCCCCGCCTCCGCAAATCCCGTACCTATGGTTAACCTTAACCCTTCCTCCACCATGGCTAGCCTTAGCTGTCCCTGCCGCTGCAAAACCCACACCCATGGCTAACCGTTAAAGGACATCAGAGGTAAAAATAAACTGATGAGAAAAACAATTGTACATATCCTTCTTCACCTAAAAATGACTTTTATAGATCTCCCACAGTTTTATTTTGTATATTTTAATCTAGTTTTTACGTTTTTAATGACACCATCATTGAAGGATACCAGAGCTCAAATCTATGAATCATTGACCCGTTTTATCTCTTTCCTGCTCCCAGAAGCCATTTACAGACAGAAAAGTATTTTATGGCTGTAATTCCTTATCAGTGGGTTATGCTATAGTCTGACCCGGGCAGAAACTGTCACTTGCATACCTGATGTTTAAAGGGGTTCTGTGGGGTATAAAAAAAAGACAAAAGGTGTCACTTACGTGGGGCTTTTACCGGCCCCCTGCAGCTATTAAGTCCCACGCCGTCACTGAAGCCCCCTCCGTTCATCGCCGCCGGTGACCTGCTAATTATTCATCTCACCAGACGAATAGCACTGTGGCAGCATGGCCGTGGCCACAGACATCCTTACTCCTGCATGCGTCATTGGGAGCTTACTGCGCAGGTGCAGTACAAGAAAACTTCGTACTGCGCCTGCGCAGTAAGCTCCCGATGATGCGCGCAGGAGCGAGGACACACGCGGCCGAACAGCCCTAGTGCTGTTCGTCTAGTTAGACGAATAATTAGCAGGTCACCGGCGGCAACGAACGGAGGGGGCTTCAGTGACAGTGTGGGAATAGCTGCAGGGGGCCGGTAGAAGCCCCAGGTGAGTGACGCTTTTTGTCTTTTTTTTATACCTCACAGAACCCCTTTAACTCTTTCAGGCAGAGAAAGAAAAAAAGGAACACAGCATAGTTATTTGTGTGCCTGGCACTGTACATACACATGTCTATCTCATCATGTCACATGTCACCTCGGTTGTCCTTTAAGGCTACTTTTACAGTCGGACGTTGCGTTTTGATGCAACATTTAAGTCGCAACGCAAACTAACAACGCAAATTTCTAAAAATGTCACAACGCAACTCTATGCCTGCTATCGTTGCATACGGTAGAGCATACAGGCAATGAAAAGTATGCTTCCAGGTCATTACTGAGCATGTGCAAACAGTCCAACGCAGTTAATAACGTGTATAACGCACAGCATGCAGCACTTTCTAATAATGCTGCACGTTACACACAAACGCAACGTGTGCACTGTGAATGTCGCACAGACTTAGTATTGCTGTGCGTTACTCCACGCTAAAACATTTTCTAACGTGCGACTTTAACGTCGCACTGTGAAAGAGGCCTAACCCTTCTACCCCTACGGCTAACCTTAACTGTCCCCGCCGCTGCAAAACCCACACCCACGGCTAAACTTAACCCTTCTTCCCCCACCCTTCTTCTTTCACCCAACACAATTGTCTCCTCTCCTCAAAGGTCATCGCTTTCCCAATAATCTCTGTCATTTGCCTGGTGGACAGGATTACAGTACAGAGAAGCCATTACACCCTCTGGTGCCACTCTCACTTGTCTGAGCCTAAAGCAACAAAAATGCACTTGACACTTTTTTTTTCAAGTGATGCTTGGAATTTTAAGTATCTATGCTGAGCTGTTAAGAGGTCCTGTCTTTTAACATCTGCATACTTTTCAGTGAGAAAAGGGCCTGTTTTGGCTCTTAAGACTGCCATGATTTTAAGGGTCACAATGAATACAATGAGAACAAACTCTGGTTTAAACTAATGCTAAACACAATTACACAAACATCAATGCCAGAGGCAAACCCAGGATTTTCAAGGGGGGGATTCCTGAAAGGTCTCCCTCAGCCTCGCACAATAAAGTATAATAATATGGTAGGATATCATGCTGGGTACACAAAGTGCAATTTTCGGTCAGACAGAAAGGATTTGGCGAATCAGCAATTATATCTGACATGTCCGATCTGCTCCTGATCGATAACGGGATCGATCAGTTTGGATACAGATAATAATGAGGACAGTTGACATTGGTAATGAAGGGGATAGTGAAGCATTCACACAGCAGGGCACAGGGCTGTACTCATACCTGACTCTGTTAAGTTCCACAGAGCTGCTCCATGCTCTGTACACACGCTGCTGCTCTATGCTCTGTACACACACTGATGCTCCATGCTCTGTACACACGTTGCTGCTCCATGCTCTGTACACACACTGCTGCTCCATGCTCTGTACATACGCTGCTGCTCCATGTTCTGTACACACACTGCTGCTCCATGCTCTGTACACACGCTGCTGCTCCATGCTCTGTACACACGCTGCTGCTCCATGCTCTGTACACACACTGCTGCTCCATGCTCTGTACACATGCTGCTGCTCCATGCTCTGTGCACACGCTGCTGCTCCATGCTCTGTACACACGCTGCTGCTCCATACTCTGTACACACACTGCTGCTCCATGCTCTGTACACATGTTGCTGCTCCATGCTCTGTGCACACGCTGCTGCACCATGCTCTGTACACATGCTGCTGCTCAATGCTCTGTACACACATTGCTGTTCCATCCAAAGTCAGCTGTAGCAGGGAAATAAAGTGCAGGTAGCAGCATGATGCTCTGAGCTGCAGGATGCCTGCAGACATTCTGGTGTCTCAAATGCCTTTCCCCGGACACTGCACAGGCCCTGGTCTGAGGGGGGATTCTGGGCAGCTGTAATCCCACCCTGTATAGGTAAGCCAGGCATGGGTGCCCCCTGTATAGGTAGCCAGGCATGTGTTCCCCTGTATAGGTAGCTAAGCATGGGTGCCTCCTGTATAGGTAGGTAGCCAGGCATAGGTGCCCCCTGTATAAGTAGCTAGGTATGGGTGCCTCTAGTAAGGTTAGTTAGGCATGGGTGCCCTCCGTATAGGTAGCTAGGCATAGATGCCCCATGGATAGGTAGGCAGCCAGGTATGGCTGACCCCTGTATAGGTCGGTAGCTAGTAATGGGTTCCTCCAGTAAAGGTAGTCAGGCATGGGTGCCCCCTGTATAGGTAGGTAGCTAGGTATGGGTGCCTTCTGTATAGATAGCCATTCCTATTACCTCCCCTAGATCCAGCTCTACCCACCTCGTCTTTTGTCAGCATCCAGCCTAGCACCTCCACTAAGTACCAGGTCCCCGGCTTGATGATGTCATCAAGCCCGGATGCGACACTAGAGGAAGTGTGGTGCTGGATGCCATGCAGAGCGGAGGAGAAGTGACAATCGCAGGGTGATCAGAGCAGAGGTGAGGCCAGGTCGTAGTTATGATGTGATCAGGAGCCAATCGCCATGGCTCCTGATCAGCGAGGAGAGATGTCAGCTGGCACATGACAGCTTAATCTCCCCATTTGGGTGCACACGATTGCGGCAGGAGTGCGCGGACAGCAGGTAGTGAACTCTACGCCCTGGCAGAGATAACAGCACCAGAACAGGGCGTAGATTTCAAGCACTGCCGTCTGCAAGTAGTTATTGAAAATGTGATTAAAGTACCACTCCAGCAAATAAAAAATAAGCAGTTAATATCTGACAGAACAGACAGGTGCAGGCAACAGCACGGAGCTGTGAGCTGCAGGATGCCTGCAGATAAATAGATAGATAGATAGATAGATAGATAGAACACTTAAAGGACATCCGAAGTGAAAATAAAATAACAAATTAAACAATTGTATCTATGCTCCTCCTAAAAATGACTTAAGATTTTTTAAGATATTCCACAGTTTTATTTTATAATTAAATCTACTTTTTTAGTTTTTATTGTTTTATTGTTTCTGCTCAATGACACATTCATTGAAGTATGCCAGAGCTAAAATCTATAAATCATTGACCCTTTTTATCTCTTTCCTGCTCTCGGAAGCCATTTTCTGCTAGGAAAGTGTTTTTTAATAGTTGTAATTGATTTTTATTGAACTGCCACTTACATACCTGATGTTTAACTCTTTCCGGAAGAGAAAGAAAAAAAGGAGCACAGTATAGTTATTTGTGTGCTAGGCACTGTACATACACATGTCTGTCTCATCATGTCACATGTCACCCCGGGTGTCCTTTAACACAGATTAGCATCCTTGTGCCATCTCCCCCTGCCTGGATCTCCAAGTGTGCCCCTCTCCTTCCCCGGGCTTGTGGTGCATGCTCATCACTTGTCATGGTGGCTCAACTTCTGGCCTCCTCCGGTGTTCAGCCTAGTTTTGAATTGCTACTTGGGCAAATCTGTACCAGGTGACACCACGCCTGTAGGGATATTAGTACATGCAGTGGTGTCACGTGGTACAGGTGTTCGTGGTGACAATTCAAAAGGAGCCAGATGCACGGGGAGGCGAGGAGTCGCGCTGGCGTGATAGGTGAGCCTATGACACTCACCGCACACCCAATCAAGCCCTTGTGACTGAGATTTTTCAGAATGTGATCGATCAGTTGGCCATGTTGGGGCATAGATATCTGCCAGATTAGATCGTTGTGATCGAATTGGCCAGATATCGATGCTGAAAATCGATTGATGTATGAGCACCCTTGTTGGGACAGAAAGGACTGATTTGAGTGATCTTTCACAGCAGATTATAAACCAAAGCTACATACTCACCTGGCAAGGATCTGTGGTGATCTTCTGGATCTCTGTCCCCCAAGGTATCAGGTACCGATCCCTTCAGGCAGGGCTGGGCCGAGGCAGAGGCGAGAGAGGCTCCAGCCTCAGGACGCAGTGTAGGAGGGGCGCACAACTCACTCAGCTATCATTCCCCTATTGTGTTTGAAGCAGAGAGAAATAAGAAAAGGGGACACATGGCAGTGACCACAGGCCAGATAACTACAGATTAACCACTTGAGGACGATAGGCTCCCCCCCCCTCCCCCCCCCCCCCCGTGACCAGGCTAGTTTTTACAATTTAGCCCATTATAACAATCCCTCCCTCCCTCTGCCAGCCAATCACCGTGATCGGCTGTCACAGGCATCAGCCTATGACAGCCGACTGCTCTTTTGCCTCCCAAGGGGACAGCCGAATGACACGGCTGTCCCCAGTACAGCACTGCCGTTGATCGCAGCGCTGCACAATGTAAATAGACTGTGGATTCGCCGTCTAACAGTCTCCTAGCGGCGACTGGCGCTGGGAGACGGATGACAGAGCGGAGCTCCTTCATTCAAGTGGAGATGCGTGCCTGCGATCACCTGCAAAAACCCCGTCCCAGGACTTCACGCCAATTGGCATTGAGCGGCCCTGGGGCTGCCGCCGCGGCCAAGCCGATTGGCGTGGAGCGGTCTTAAAGCAGTTAAGATGTTGGGGGCCCTGGGGTGCCTCTTAGTCTAATAGCAATCAGTGTGTGACGGCTGGGGTGGGAGGGATGGAGGGGCGCACTTTGGTGTCTCAGCTTCGGCTACTTGAGGACCGTGTCCTGGCTCTGCCTTCAGGGCTACAGATCACTAATGACGCTGTACATGCGCATCGTCGCCCTCTAGCTGACTATGTTGCTCTGTGGGGGAAAGGACGATGAGTGCTACGGAGTGGCGAGAACAATGGCGCTGTGCGGTGCTCGGGCACCGCTAAAGGTCCAAAAATGTTTAGCTCTTCGGTGCGCCAGCTCGGTAGCAAGTTTTGTCAGTACATTTCGTTGCAATGCGTATTTCCGCCACAGGAAGTGAGCGCTAGAGAGCCTCATTTATAGTTTGACTCGATGCCAAAAGTTGCATTAACGCGATCATCTGATTTTACCGCATCCAAAATGCTGCTTGCTAGTGTGAAACCACAGGGAAAACAGTGTTTAACAACAGATGGCAATAAGTAATACAATCAGGACCGGTCCGCCCCATGATGCCAAGTGAGGCGACTTCCTCAGGGGGCAGAAGTCTGGGGGCAGCACCTGCAGGAACAGGAAGTGATGAGAGTGCCTGGACAACCTGTACTGAGGCAACTGTACCTGGCTAATTTATACTGGGGGCAACTGTACCTAGCTACCAATACTGGGAGCACCTATACCTGGCTACCTACCGATACTGAGGGTGTATTTCAGGGGTTCAACCGCAGCTATAATGTGCGGCGCAAATTGTCAGGTGCTATACGATCATTCCAATGGGGAGGGGGTTTGGGGCGCATCCTCACAAGTTTGCCTCAGGCAGCAAAATGTCTAGAACCGGCCCTGAATACAATACAATACATCAAATACTTTGTATACAGTATAACTCTATTTGAAGAGCCAAGATTTAGGCTATAACAAAAGTGTATACGTGACCGGTTCTCTTTAAGAGCTGTGCACATTTGTTGTTACTCATTCCTATATGTGGAATATCTTCCATGACAGAAGCAGTAAATCCATCAGATGCCTCTGAGGTGAAATCACAGAACTCAGAGATACAGGAAGTTTACCTCTCACATAAATACTCCGCCTTGTGGAAGACAGATCCGCTCTGTGGTATTCAGGGGGTCTCTGTGAGGGATGAGATCTTACGATCAACAGTTGACACAGACGCCCACTCCATATCTCACCCGCAGTAGAAACTGCTGAAATGAAATAGATATATCATATACATTAGCTGATGACAAACTGTAGCTGTGCACAGTAATTCCTGATGAGTTGTCATAAGGTCAACTCTAATCATAAGGGTTTTCCAAACAACCGCTGAAGATTTATACATCCTTTCGGGGCAGAATCCTTTTCCACTCTTGTTGCATTTTTTTTTAATTGTTTGACATTACGAAACATGGATTTTTGTACTGCATTGCTGAAGTACTGTGGACAGATCTTAAAGGGGCACTATGGCGAAAAATTGTAACATTTAAAATATGTGCTAACATAGATAAATAAGAAGTACGTTTTTCCAGAGTAAAATGAGCCATAAATTACTTTTCTCCTATGTCGCTGTCACTTACAGTAGGCAGTAGAAATCTGACAGAAGCGACAGGTTTTGGACTAGTACATCTCTTCATAGGGGATTCTCAGCAAGGCTTTTATTCTTTATAAAGATATTCCCTAAAAAGGATTTAAACAATGATGCTGACCAGCTTCCCTGCTCGCAACAGTTTTTGGCAGTTGGTCAGAGCAACTGCCATTCTCTAATTGCTTTTGAAAACAAATAAATCCCTGGAATCCCCCCTTGAAGATATGGACTAGTCCAAAACCTGTTGCTTCTGTCAGATTTCTACTACCTACTGTAAGTGACAGCAATATAGGAGAAAAGTAATTTATGGATCATTTTACTCTGGGAAAATGTACTTCTTATTTGTTTATGTTTGCACATATTTTAAATTTTACATTTTTTCGCTATAGTGCCCCTTTAACTGCTTGCCAACCGCTACATGCCGATTGGTGTGAACGTGGCGCCAGCCCCAAGACCACTCCATGCCAATTGGTGTGAAGTGCTAGGGGCGGAGATTGCAGGGGATCGCTCCACTCCGTCATCAGCCTCCCAGCGGCGATCGCCGCCAGGAGACTGTTAGACAGCGAAGCCGCCATGTATTTACTCTGTACATCGCTGCGGTCTACAGCACACGGCTGTCCCCTGGGTGGCAGGGAAGCGATCCGCTGTCATAGGGTGCAGGGAAGGAGAGAGGGATTAAAAAAGAAAAATAGGCATTTTTATTATTAAAAAAGGGAATAAACATTTATAAAAAAAAAAACACTTTGGGAGCGATCATAGCCCACCAACATTAAGTTCTGTTAGTGGGTAGAAAAGTGTGTGAGTGTGGGGGGGTCACTTGTGTGCTGAGTTGTGCAGCCCTGCAGAGAGGCCTTAATGCTGCAGTGGTCTTAATTGTAAAAAATATCTTGGTCACTAGGGGTGTTTAAAGAGACACTGAATCGAAAAAAAATATATGATATAATGAATTGGTTGTGTACTATGAATAATTACTAGAAGATTAGCAGCAAAGAAAATATTCTCATATTTTTATTTTCAGGTATATAGTGTTTTTTCTAACATTGCATCATTCTTATCATGTGCAGATTACACAACGCTCAGCATTCAAAATGATTCTTTCAGAGCAGTCTGTGAATTAATGACCTCTCCTCTGGCAGAGAAAAAGTAAATAGTTGAGATAATAAAAGTCAGATAACAGCCCTCTCCACGACTTTGAAAGTCGTAGAGCTTAATGGCTTTTTTGCATAGAGATAACAACTGGAGTTTCTTAACTCTTCCTGTACTAAAAACAACTAGACTGATGTGTCTGATCTTAATGTTTTATTTCTTACCGGTACTACACATACAAATCATAATATCATAATTTTTTTTTTCACTTCAGTGTCTCTTTAAGACCGTGGTCCTCAAGTGGTTAAAATAAAGTATAGCAGAGCTGAAGGACTCTGATGAAATGGCCGTATGTCATGCATGCGGTGTTAGCAGTAGATACTTTCCTTTCGTTTCCCTCCGTCACTCTCCGTTGGCCAGCTTCAAGCCCGTTCTTATGGCCGACCCGAGCGACTCACATGACCTATGACCTGGACATACTGCGCCGTGCATGCACAGTATGTCCTTTCTGCACCTTTTTGGCCACACTCAATGATGTGGCCACACAGGCACTTCCTGGGGAGCAAGCACAGTCCACTCTGCATGCCCATTGGCTTACCACTCAGGCTCTGGCGGAAATAGCCAAGCCCAATTGGGTCTGCTCTACTGTACAGGTGCAGACGGTTCACAGCTGCACAGTAAAGCAGACTTGATGGGGCTCGGCAATTTCCTCCGGAGCCCATCGGAAAGCCGCTACTGCGCCTGCGTGCACCACTGGCAAGCCTTTATCTGTGGATCTTTGGGGTACCCAGTGCTGGATCCCCTCTGGTAAGGAGACTGGGGGAGGTAAGTACCTCCTAGGGCAGGGGTGTCAAACTCAAATACAAAATTGAACACTGAGACCAAGTCACGGGCCAACCTCAATGTCTAGAAGCCATCTCCCTTCTTTATAAAGTTCCTTGGTGTCTAATGGCCCCCCTCCCCTTTACAGTTCCCTGGTGTCTAGTGGCCCCCCTTTCATTCCTATACTGTTCCCTGGTGTCTTGTAGTCTCCCTCTCCCACCCCTAAACAGGTCCTTGGTGTCTACTGTCTAGTGGTCCTCCCTCACACCCTTAAACAGTTCCCTGGTGTCTAGTGACCCCCCCCCCTCCTTCCCCTATAGAGTTCCCTGATGTCTAATGCTTTCTCCTTCCCTCTCCCATATGGCTTCCCTGGTGATCTAGAGCTTCACCTCCAATAGAGCTTCCCTGGTGGTCTAGAGTGGGCCAAACATGTTGCAAGGTGGGCCAAATTTGATGGCTCTGCGGGCCAGATTTGGCGCACGAGCCGGAGTTGTTTGACATGTATGACATCTTTTCCCCTTCAAGTACTATGTGACGTGATGTTATTTTACGTCTCTGTTTCAGCACAGTAATTATACAGATATGTAAGTCATGAGAAATATGTAGTTTCAGGACCCGAGTCATTTTCATGCAAATTTGCATTCTATTTTTAGCCTGCCACATTTTACCTTTGGAGATCTTCCGCCCTTTAGAAATTTTGGCCGGAATCCACCGTGTGCAACAACAAACGTGAGTCAGAATTGCAAGCCGCCTCTCCGCTCTCCGCTCTGCTCCTTATCTAGGTAAACAACTGATGAGACATGATGAAGATTGCCGACATGTAAATATTCATCCTAATTACCGTAGTACTGTGGTTATCTATCATTACAATAACATTAGCGGGATTTCCCATATGGGTCTGCGTGACCCCAGCCAGAGATAAACACCCACTATTTATTTTAGGAATATCTGAAGGGGAGAAACATATTATTCATGTCGGACTGATTTTAAACCAGTGATGATCGTAACGAACTAATTATGATTACGCTTAATTTTTTGCATTAACGCTTATACGTAATTACGATTTATAAATCCAATTGATTTCGTATAGTGATTCGTAATTTCGCCTAAACGTTCACATAATTTTTGCGTAATTTCATTCCGACTTTGGCAGTGAATTGCAAAGCCCCCATATATGGTAGTTCCAACCAAATTGCTACATATGTTAAGCAGAATAGGGGGTATAAGTCAAAAAAAATAATTTTCCAAAAAGACCTTGTAGTTTTTGAGAAAATCGATTTTAAAAATGCAAAGAAAAAATGTTTTTTAAACAAAAAATGACAGTTTAAAAACCATTTTTCTTTGTATATTTAAAATCGATTTTCTCCAAAAACTACAATGTCTTTTTGAAAAATTATTTTTTTGCTTTGTACCCAATATTCTCCTTAACATACAATATGTACCAATTTTTTGGTATTGGTAGCAACAGCATGTGTGGGAGCTTTGATATTAACCGCCAAAGTCGGCACAAAATTTAGCGAAAATTATGCGAAATTATGAAATACTACTATTACATACAAATTTAATTACGATTTTCCTGATTACGATGCGTAAATGCGAATTTCGATGCAAAATTTTGCCCACCACTGTTTTAAACAACAAAAAAACAGGCCGGGATATCGGTCACTACTACTGACTATGGGGAAGCTTCCCCGGCCATTGTGGACACTTGGTTTCTTCTTGCATCACTTGGGAACTTGGCAGTCTGGACCACACCTCCTCTCATAAAACTGTCCAGAAGGAAGGATAGTGGCTGACTATTCACCTTCCCATAAGTCCTAACTGAAGAATAGCAAGTGGCAGTCTGGGCCACACTTCATCTAATAGGAGATGAATCAAAAGGAGCGTGAGTTGTATCCCAAGTAGAGATGGCCCGAACGGTTCGCCGGAGATCTTGTTTGCGTGAATTTAGCTGGTACGAGTTCGTGGTGAACCGCGAACACTTAGCGAGTTTGATCCACCCCCTATACTACATCATTGGGCTAAACTTTGACCCTCTACATCACAGTCAGCATAATGGCCGAAAACTGAGAAATAATAATTTCTTTTTTCCATTATTGTCTTATTTTTTCCATTAAACCGCATTTAGAATAAAAAATACTTAGCAAAATGTACTACCCACAGAAAGCCTAATTGGTGGCGAAAAAAACGAGGTATATATCATTTTGTTGTGATAAGTAGTAATAAAGTTATTAGAGAATAAAAGGGAGGAGCACTGACAGGTGAAAACTGCTCTGGTCCGTTAGGGTAAAAACCCTTGGGGGGGAACTGGTTAAAGAGGAGATGTGCTTGGGCACCCAGAAATGCCCCTAGAGGGTGTTTTGAGCAGGGAATCCCTCTCCTCTATTTAGCCTCCGAGATAGCGACAAATATTGTCGCCAGGGTGGTTATAGCGCTGTGGTGAAGGGGCAGAGAGCAGCTGTGTGGGGACACAGAGGCATATTATGAGGCAGAGAACGTCTCTGTGTCCCATCTGCCCCACAAGGAACCGCCTCGGGGTTCTCTTTAAAAGAAAATAAATATGGCAGCCTTCATATTCGTCTCACTTCAGTTGTTGTTTAACCCCCCCCCCCAAAAAAAAAAATCAACACTGTTCTTAGAATTGTGTGGACAATTTATCGCAGTGGACAACTATCAAAGAAAAGCTGTAGACACACTCTGAGCGCTTTCTGAGAGCTCATCTGACCAGTGACCATCAGAGCTTTCTAAGCATTTTTTTTTTAAAAAAACTCTCCCATTGACCTGCATTAAAATCGTAGTAAAATTGAAGCGATCACGATTTTCAAAAAATCGTGATCACAGCAATTGTACCGCAGTTTAATCGCAATTTTAATGCAAATCAATGGGAACATTTTTTAAAAAACGCTCAGAAAGCTTTGATGCTCAGAAAAGCTCTCGGAGAGCGCTCATAGTGTGTCTATAGCCAAACACTTTCAGTTTGGAGATCACAGACTGTTAGGAGAATGGCTTTAATATCTACAACTGCCCTTTTATGCTGGGAATACAGGATGAGTTTTGTTTGGCAGATAGATGGCTCGATAGATAATTTCCTGATATAAGTGAATGTAAATTGATCAGAAAAATTATCGGGATAACGATCCGAAGAATCGATCGGCCAGTGAATCCGTCGAAAAAACTCTTTGTATTCCCCGCATTAGTAATTGACTACTGCAAATGTAGGGATATATTTCCATTCACTTTCCCCAGAGCTATTTCCCTCCCACAGATGAATAGAGATTTACAGGAAAGGAAGACAAGTGCTTTATGGTACAAGGTTTATGATACTTGCACTAAATAGTTTGTTTACAACATCAACACTGAGAAACAATGCCCCAGCTATTAGCAGAGATGCAGATTTCCCTGTGCATTGATTATAGTCCCCGCCTCCAAGCCCAGCAGGCATTGACAGATATTCCTGGAAGAGAAAGGACATTCAAAGCAGGCTTCATTAGTTACCTCTGGAGGGGGCAGTGAGAATAGGCTGATAAATTACTTTTCCTGGAGTAGCCCAGCGTGTTACTGGAAAAGTGCATGATGAGGGCATAATGTATTAGCCTCCAACCTCTATACAATTTAACCAGACACTTTAACCAGCCCCACCCAAAATGACAACCACTCTGGACTGCAATTTAACGTGGAAAAATAAAGGCCAAAGCAGCCCTTAGTCTTTATTAAATAACTTTAACAATAATAGAAAAATGGGGGAGGGATCCGGAGGTACAACATTAAACATATTATTAACCGTAGGGAATGCAGCACCTAGTACTGGCCCCCAGTCTCGAACGCCGGTTTAGGGACAGCTGCATTCTGTCCAACACAGCAGTCTTTGAAGAAGAGGACGAACTTCTTCGGAGGTGTACGCACCAAGGCGAAACCTCACCTTTCAGCTCTTGACAACCACCGGATATTGTAGCCCCTCCAGCTGAAATGACAGATAAAACAAACACAAACACAGCAAAAAACAACTTCACAAAGGGAGTGAGCTTTTCCTCAGGAAGAATCCCTGTGGGCCTTGCTCCGCCCACACTATTTGAATCCCTTTTTCCCGCCCGTCCAGCCCCCTCTTGCTCCCAATTGGCCAGCCACCAATTCCCGGCACATAGGGATTTTAACCCCTGCCAGGATGGAGGCAAGTTTAACCCCATCATGTCCGCCCTCCCCAGGCCCTGCGGCCCCCCGGTACGGGCTCTGCTGCCTCAAAGTGAATGGGAAGAGAACACCCTTTCCCCCCCAGGGTCGTGGCAGGATAGACTGTGCCAACACTACAGAATACCCAGGGTCACCCAGAACCACTAGCAAAGTTCTATGTCACCATCAGCTACCGGTATAGTCTGTACTGGTCCAAGCCATATCCCATAGAGTCATACCATTCCCTGCCATGCACTGAGGAGCACCAAAAGTCCAAAACAGGTTGTCTGCATGTTGGGTTGATGGTGCTCTGTAAAATGTATAAGCTATAGGGTTGCTATACAGCAGTAGTTCTGAATGTGTGCCTGGCTTCAGGAGCACAAAGAGATGATTTGCAAATTCCGGTGTGATGCATCATGGGAAAACACAGTTGTCACGGACGGTTGCGGGGCCGCAGACGCGTCCTGGAACCACCGTGAAGAAAATGCGCTCGCAATCGATTCTCTGCATCGATTGCACTTCAGATCAATAGAATCTGGATTGGTTGTGTAGGGGCTACCTGTAGCAACCTGGAGTTTCTCTTCCTCCCAGCTGTCATGGAACAGCCGGAAGGAACGTCGGCGAATCTGGCAGATTTGCCGTCGACTTTCCAATGTCTTGGTCGGATTTGCCAGTCATTGCAGCGAGCAGAACTGACATTCCTGTTTTTTTTAAATATAAGTTTTCTCCTCTGCCCCTAATTTAGGTGCAGGATGTCTTTTGATGTGTTCATTAGCCTGGGCCATGCCTGTGTCCAGGAGGATTACCTCCATTTGGTGAGCCTTTCATAACAGGCAGAGCCAAGAAAGCTAATCCCAGCAGGGGGCTATTCAAAACCTGCTTTCACTCCAGACTATCCGGCACCGACCAAGGGCCATCTGAATGCATATGATGTATGGTTTCTTGTTGATTATATGGCAACTGTACATCGCACAGCTATGAAATTCATATAGTCTTATTCGGTCAAATCTGGCCATCGTGCTGATATGAAATTCATTGTGATAGCCTGTCCAGTTATTGAGGTATGACCCTTCTCAACTACTGGGTCCGCTGCACTAGCCATGTCTGAGGTCATATTAATCTGTATTTTCCGACAAGTATGAATCTGTTATCCCCCTAAATATGACTTGTATCGTTTGTGAGTTACGGCAGTTTATAAGTTTAAAACCTAAAATCTCTCAGAGGAAATGAACTGTCATTGGTGGGTAATTCAGAGGGGGCCGGCATTGCCACACCCCCAAACCAGCTTCGTCAAAAGTATCTGCGAGGGGGCCCTTCCCTCAGTCCTCCAAATTCCACCTTCACGAGAGCACACTGCCAGCCAGGGGACCATGTGGTTGGCGGCTATCTTGTCTGAACTGAAACAAAGGACATTTTCCATTTTGCTTGGATTTTAAATTGAGCTGAAACAAAGGATTTTACCAAGGACTTTATGATTCTTCCCACAAAAGGACATCTTTCCATGAAACTAAGTATTTTTTCCTCCCCTTCTTTTATTTTTCATACTGGATATTACAGTTTCAATAATTGTTGATTTTAATAATTGTCTGTATATATTAATTATTTATATTGCCCGTGAATAAAATACTTTAGCAAAGTCATTTACTGTTCCGCTACCCTATTATTCAGCATACACAGAAACTGAACTCAGGTCTCTGAGGAGTCGCTACTATTACTGATATCTAGACAGGATACAGCGTGTTTTAACCGTTTTATTTTGCAGGTCGAGGAATTGCCAGTTAGGCCTGGTGCACACCAAAAACCGCTAGCAGATCTGCAAAATGCTAGCAGATTTTGAAACGCTTTTTCTTATTTTTCTGCAGCGTTTCAGCTAGCGTTTTGCGGTTTTGTGTAGCGGTTTTGGTGTAGTAGATTTCATGTATTGTTACAGTAAAGCTGTTACTGAACAGCTACTGTAACAAAAAACGCCTGGCAAACCGCTCTGAAGTGCCGTTTTTCACAGTGCGGCATTTCATAATGACAGCTGCTCCATATCACTTAAAGAGACACTGAAGCGAAAAAAAAATGATAATATAATGATTTGTATGTGTAGTACAGCTAAGAAATAAAACATTAGGAGCAGAGACATAAGTCTAATATTGTTTCCAGTACAGGAAGAGTTAAGAAACTCCAGTTGTTATTTACGTAAAAGAGGCTTTGAGCTCCACCACTTTCAAAGTCGCAAAGAGCTCTGTCTTCTGAAGCTTATTATCTCAACTGTCTGGCACTGTATTGTTTTTTTTTTCTGCAGAGAACAGTTCAAAAGTTCACTGGCCTGTTCTGTAAAATCATTTAGAATGCTGAGTAGTGTGTAAACTTCAAATATTAGAGGATGATGCAATATTATAAAAAAAAAAAAAACTATATAACTGAAAATAAAAATTGGAGAATATTTTCTTTGCTACTAATGTTCTAGTCATTATCCGTACTACACAACCAACTCATTGTATCATATTTTTTTTTTCGCATCAGTGTCTCTTTAGACATCCAGGCAGACCCGGGTAACGATGCAATCTGGTGAAGTAACAGAGAGGTTGCATAGGTTTCTGTTGTGCTGAGAAGGTGCGGCGTCTGGACTGTCTACGTTTCAACATTTCAGTCTCCACCCAGATCTCACCCTGTGGCACGGAACATGGCAGGCATGAGGTGAGAACCAGTGCTGCTTGGGAATTTTTTTGCCAAAGTCATTTTTGCATCGAAAGTGCTATTTTCGACTTCGAAAATATATTGGCAAAATTACATTGTATTTTCACAATGTGAATTTTCGAAAAAAAATTTGCTAAATTTTTTGCCTAAATTACCATTTATGAGTGAAAAACAAATTACACCTTCCACTTAACCACTTGAGGACCCACCCTTTACCCCCCCTTAAGGACCAGCGCTGGTTTGAGTGATCTGTGCTGGGTGGGCTCTGCAGCCCCCAGCACAGATCAGGGTGCAGGCAGGGAGATCAGATTGCCCCCCTTTTTTCCCCCCTATGGGGATGATGTGCTGGGGGGGTCTGATCTCTCCTGCCTGCTGTGGGTGGCGGGGGGGGCACCTCAAAGCCCCCCTCCGCGGCGAAATCCTCCCCCTCCCTCTCCTACCTGGCCCCCTCCTGGAGATCCGGCTGCACAGGACGCTATCCGTCCTGTGCAGCCAGTGACAGGCTGTCTCCTGTCACATGGCGGCGATCCCCGGCCGCTGATTGGCCGGGGATCGCCGATCTGCCTTACGGCGCTGCTGCGTAGCAGCGCCGTACAAATGTAAACAAAGCGGATTATTTCCGCTTGTGTTTACATCTAGCCTGCGAGCCGCCATCGGCGGCCCGCAGGCTATTCACGGAGCCCCCCGCCGTGATTTGACAGGAAGCAGCCGCTCGTACGAGCGGCTGCTTCCTGATTAATTAGGCTGCAGCTGGCGACGCAGTACTGCGTCGCTGGTCCTGCAGCTGCCACTTTGCCGACGCACGTTATGAGTGTGCGGTCGGCAAGTGGTTAAGGACCGGGCTGTCTCTCTAAGATCTGTGCTGCGTGGGCTCTCCAGCCCGCAGCACAGATCGTGTTAATGGCAGGGCAATCAGACTTCCCCCCTTTTTTCCCCACTAGGGGGGGGGGGTCTGATCGCCGCCATTCTGTGTGGCCGAGCAGGGGGGGAGGGGCTCCTCAAAGCCCCCCTCCTGAGGTGCGCATGACGGATAGGATAGGCTTCAGCCTATCAAATGACGGCAATCCCCGGACAATCAGAGGCCGGGAATCGCCGATCTCCTGTACGGCGCTGCTGCTGCGCAGCGCCGTATTGATGTAAACAGCGGGGATTTCTTCCTCGCGTGTTTACATTACGAGTGCGAGCCGCGACACTCTCCGTGAACTGGCATGGAAAGGCCGCTCGAACAAGCGGCCGTTTCCATGCAAAACCACACACGACCTGCCGCCGCCTATTGGCGTTAGCTGGTCGTTAAGTAGTTTTAAAGTGGAAAAACTGCTGCTGGAAGGGACACCGCAGAGCTATTTTTAGCACACCGCGCTATATGGAGTTCTTATACACAACTGCTAGTTGCATTGAGACTGGGGTAAATGCAGTGTCGCCGCACGAGGGCCCCTGAAGTTCCGTTTTCTTCAGGGGCCCATTAAGTTTTATATATATATATATATATATATATTATATATATATATATATATATATATATATATATATATTTTATTATTTTTTCCCCAGGGGGGCCCTGACTCCTATCCTCCCTCCCTCACCTCGGGGGGCCCCCCTCCCGGTATGCGCGGCGAGCGGCAAATCCGGGTCTCCAGGCAGACGCTAGAGGCCTCAGCCGGCAGCCGCTTGGTCTCCAATATGTCAACAGAGTTGGCGACATATTGGAGACCAAGCGGCTGGGCCTCTAGCGTCTGCCTGGAGCCCTGAAGACTTCCTGCATTTGCCGCTCGCTCGCTCTCCCGCCGCGCATATTGGGAGGGGGGCCCTCCGAGGTGAGGAAGGGAGGGAGGATGGGAGTCGGGCCCCCCACCCGGATACTCAAAGGGCTACCTACCTACCTACCCGGCTACCTAACCACCCACCAGGCTTCCTACCTACCCACCCGGCTACCTACCCACCCACCAGGCTTCCTACCTACCTACCCACCCGGCTACCTACCTAACCACCCACCCGGCTACCTACCTACCCACCCAGCTACCTACCTAACCACCCACCCGGCTACCTACCGGGCTAGTTACCAACCCACCCACCAGGCTACCTACCCACCCACCAGGCTACCTACCTACCCACCCACCCACCAGGCTACCTACCTACCTACCCACCCACCAGGCTACCTACCTACCGGGATAGTTACCAACCCACCCACCAGGCTACCTAGCCACCCACCCACCCACTCACCCACCCACCAGGCTACCTATCCACCCAACCACCCATGGGAGCTGCGCGCCGGATGGAGGCTGGGACAGGAGGTCTGCTGCTGCAGGTGAGTAAATGTTTTTGTTTTTTTATTTATATTAGCAGGTGTATGTTCTGGGCAGGTCTGCCACATGATTGCATGCATTTTCTGCGCAAATCTGCCGACATGATTGCATGTATTTTCTGGGCATATCTGCTTACATGATTGCACGTATTTTCTGGGCATATCTGCCGACTTGATTGCGCGTATTTTCTGGGCATATCTGCCGACTTGATTGCACGTATTTTCTGGGCATATCTGCCGACTTGATTGCACGTATTTTCTGGGCATATCTGCCGACATGATTGCACGTATTTTCTGGGCATATTTGCCGACATGATTGCACGTATTTTCTGGGCATATCTGCCGACATGATTGCACGTATTTTCTGGGCATATCTGCCGACATGATTGCACGTATTTTCTGGGCATATCTGCCGACATGATGTGTATTTTCTTGAGAAAACCTGCACAATTATGTGAATTTTCTGGGGAAAGGGTCACCAAAACTTGGGCCCACTGTCTTTGCGTTGCACTTTTCAAGGGAACCTGAGGTGAGAATAATCTTGAGGCTGCCATATTTCTCTCCTTTTTAGCAATACCAGTTGCCTGGCTGCCGTGCTGGTCCTCTGCCTCTTATTCTTTCAACCATAGACCCTGAACAAGCATGCAGCAGGTCAGGGGTTTCTGACAATATTGTCAGAACTGAGAAGATTAGCTGCATGCTTGTTGCTGGTGTAATTCAGTTTATTACTGCAGCCAAATAGATCAGCAGGGCCACCAGGCAACTAGTATTGTTTAAAAGGAAATAAACCCTCACCCCCGGTTCGCTTTAAGTTAGTTAGCTCCGCCCTCATCCAGTCATTGCCACGCCCATTTTTTTGCCGCGCCGCTACGCGTGGCAGGTTCTATCCACACCTATTTTTTTACGCGGCGCGCAGGTTGTAGCCATGCCCCGTATTTTGCCGCGGCAGCGCGCCGCAGGTCGTAGGGGGCCCACAATTACAATTTTGCACAGGGGCCCACTGCTGGCTGTGTCCGCCACTGGGTAAATGGTTACTGTAACATCTAAATAGGTTCTACTAATTATCATGACAAAGGAGGATTAGATATTATAAAAATGAATGGTAGGTGCTTGGGATGAGCTTCTGAATCTCGTGTTGATTCAGGGGACAGTTTACAAAAGAAAGTTGTACACAAAGAAAAAATCTGGCATGCGTACACACACAGCTTTAATCAGAATACGACAAGAGGCAAAGGTTGAAAAGTAACACATTTTTTCTTTGTTAAGAACAGTTAAAGGACCGACATTTCCTAATCGATACAAATAAGGGCCTGTACACACTGCTGCGCTTGCGCTGCGTTTTTAAAATTGCATGCGATTTTTAAATCGCAAGCCTTCATGAGAATAGAAAAAGCGCACCACACCAGTGTGTACAGGTCTTCACGATTTTCATGATTTTTCAAAAGACCTTGTGATTAAAAAACGCAAGCGATTTGAAAAGCGCAGCGCAAGAGCAGCAGTGTATACAAGCCTTAACAAATCTTATTCTTATTCGAAGCTCTATTCATTGAAACTTAAAGAGGCACTGTAGGGACATACTGCATTCCACTATATGTCACTACAGTGTCACTTTAAGTATAAATATATAGCTATAGCTGGGAGATGTTTCTGATGCTGAAACCAGGTATACTATATTCTCTGCTGGCTTTAGAACTCCCAGTAAACAATCATTCTGCAGAGATCACCTGACAGTACTAAAGATGTTAATACATTTCAGAATGTAAATCAGGGAAAGGAAAGATTTTATAATGAGCAAACACTGACTAAATAATTTATAAATGAATATTGTAAAAAAAAAAAAAAAAAAAAAAAAATTACTTTTTTTTACTTTTACTTTTATTGATTACAGTTCCTTTTTTATAAATATTAAAAAGACCAACATTTCATTATCGATACAAATTACAAATATTATTTAGAGCCCGATCCGTTGAAACTTAATGGACTTCTCCTTTAAAAAAATAAAGATAGCAGCTTGGACACGCCCCTTCCTGTAGATTTTTCCAAGTGCTGCTCTTCCAGGTGTTCCTTCTCTAAAAATAGATGCCGCCATGAAGTAAGCGTGTTACACGTACAAGCTATAAATTACAACCCAAGCTCCCGTCATGGCCGCCCCCTGTCTGCAGCTCCCCACACAGCAGGCGTGAGAATTCGCAAGTCTGCCCGTTTACTTTAATGACTGTAAGGGAATCCCACCCGCTTTCTCACGCAGTGTCTTTGTTTTGTGACTCCTCAGTGCTCTATATTGCTCACGGAGGAGAGCAGTGGCGTGGGTGGGCATCTGTAGAGTTTCACCTGGACCTGACTCACTCCTGAACAACAAAGACCCCTTTTCCTTTCTGGGCCGGTGGGAAAAACACAGGGTGGAGAAAGTCAGGGGGACAGGTGGGGAAAGCTATGCCTGGTGGAACGTGTAGCTCATGTTGTGTGACGGCCTGGGCCTCCCTGCGTCATCGGAGGGGCTGCACAGAGCATATCTCAGGCTCATTGTCTGAGCGTTTGGCAGACAAACAATTCTCTTGCTCTGCTGTAATCTACTGCAAAAGTCTGCTCAGTGTCAGGAGCTTTCTCGAAAAAAGGAAACGAACCTTCACATGACCGATTAGCCGATGTTTATACCGTGTTGGACGTGTTCTGCAGTCATTTTGTTTTCAGTTTTTATTGCGTTTTGTTATTGAGTTTCACAAAGGGATGGTCAATGATCATACAGACTGAAACAGCTAGCAAGGCGGAACAGAGGCCTAAGTACCGCTTTCCCTACCTCAGCAATGTCTCTGTCCCTTCTCTGTCTAACAGCAGCTGAGCCGTGCGATCAATATGGCCACTGCTGCTGCGTTTTTTGGGGGGCACGGGGGGGGGGGGGGGGGGTCCGTGAGGGAGTGCAGGCTGATTGGCTGCCACGTGCCTGCTGACTGTGAGGTAAGGATTCAAGGTTTAGCCCAATGATGATATATAGGGGCGGATCGAACACGCTGTGTATTCGCCCGAGGGGGCAAGCTTGAATACCGCACCTTTGCTGCAAAGTATTCAAGCAGCGAATACTTCGGCTAGTGGTGCTCAAATACCCCTTTTCAAAATTCGAGTTAGGTCGAATTCGAATAGTAAATTATTCGAGATCAGTCGAATATTCGAGTCGAATAATTTTTACTATTCGATTCGACCTCGGAATTCGAGCTCACTATTCGAGTCGGTATTCGAGCTCATTATTCGAGCTGACTATTCGAAATGGCCTTAAATAGCTTCCAACACTTGTTTTGAGGGTGAATGATGCAAGAAACCTCTTTTTTTCCAAGTAACAACAGCAAGTGATTATGTGGGGATGTTCCTTTAAAAAAAAAAAGTTGAAAAGAGAAGTTGTGTCCAGAAATTTGTTCAGTACTGTATATACTTCTTCTTCTTCTTCTTTATCTTCTATATCTTCTTCTTCTTCTTCTTCTTCTTCTATATCTTCTTCTTCTATATCTTCTTCTTCTATATCTTCTTCTATATCTTCTTCTTCTTCTTCTTTTATATTGTCTTCTTCTTCTTCTTCTTCTTCTTCTTCATCTTCTTCATCATCTTCATCTTCTTCATCTTCTTCATCTTCTTCTTCTTCATCATCTTCATCTTCTTCTTCATCTTCTTCTTCTTCATCATCTTCATCTTCTTCTTCTTCATCATCTTCTTCTTCTTCATCTTCTTCTTCTTCATCTTCTTCATCTTCTTCTTCTTCTTCTTCTTCTTCTTCTTCTTCTTCTTCTTCTTCTTCTTCTTCATCTTCTTCTTCTTCTTCTTCTTCTTCTTCTTCTTCATCTTCTTCTTCACTTATTTCTCTTTTCAAATTTTTTTTTTAAAGAAATGCAGCTATTTTTGAGCGTAACAAATAGCTGGTGGCGCACGCATGTTGGAAGCGCCATTGTATGTGCTCCCTGGCAGTGGAAACACACAGACAGCAGGAGGTAAATTCAGCAGCAGGAGGATGAGTGTGTGGCAGCAGGCAGTCAATGAGGCAGGCAGCGTGACATAATAGCCCTGGTACCTAGCGGTGATACCAGGGCTGTAAATAAACACAGCAGGCAGGAGGTCCCAGACAGCGGTCGTGCAGCCCACATTGTGTCCAATACACAACTGGGACAACACAGTTTTCAACCCGGGCACCTCAGAAAAATTAAACCTTTTTTTTTTTTTTTATGGTTTTGTAGTTTTGTTTTTACAACAAATTACACAGACAGATATAGCTATTTTTTGACGTAATAGCTGGTGACAGAGTGGCAGCAGAAGGTAAATCTGTGTACCCTGGCGTTGGGAAACACAGACAAACAGACAGCAGCAGCAGCAGCAGGAGGAATGGAGGAGTAATGTGAGCAGCTATTGTTTGACGTAATAGCTGGTGGCAGAGTGGCAGCAGAAGGTAAATCTGTGTACCCTGGCGTTGGGAAACACAGACAGACAGCAGCATCAGCAGGAGGAATGGAGGAGTAGTGTGAGTGTGGCAGCAGGCAGGCAGCGTGACATAATAGCCCTGGTACCTAGCGGTGATACCAGGCCATAAATGAACACAACAGGAGGTCCCAGACAGCGGTCGTGCAGCCCACATCGTGTCCAATACACAACTGGGACAACACAGTTTTCAACCCGGGCACCTCAGAAAAATTAAACCTTTTTTTTTTTTTTTTTATGGTTTTGTAGTTTTGGTTTTACAACCAATTACACAGATATAGCTATTTTTTGACGTAATAGCTGGTGGCAGAGTGGCAGCAGAAGGTAAATCTGTGTATCCTGGCGTTGGGAAACACAGACAGACAGCAGCATCAGCAGGAGGAATGGAGGAGTAGTGTGAGTGTGGCAGCAGGCAGGCAGCGTGACATAATAGCCCTGGTACCTAGCGGTGATACCAGGCCGTAAATGAACACAACAGGAGGTCCCAGACAGCGGTCGTGCAGCCCACATCGTGTCCAATACACAACTGGGACAACACAGTTGTCAACCCGGGCACCTCAGAAAAATTAAACCTTTTTTTTTTTTTTTTTTTATGGTTTTGTAGTTTTGGTTTTACAACCAATTACACAGATATAGCTATTTTTTGACGTAATAGCTGGTGGCAGAGTGGCAGCAGAAGGTAAATCTGTGTATCCTGGCGTTGGGAAACACAGACAGACAGCAGCATCAGCAGGAGGAATGGAGGAGTAGTGTGAGTGTGGCAGCAGGCAGGCAGCGTGACATAATAGCCCTGGTACCTAGCGGTGATACCAGGCCGTAAATGAACACAACAGGAGGTCCCAGACAGCGGTCGTGCAGCCCACATCGTGTCCAATACACAACTGGGACAACACAGTTTTCAACCCGGGCACCTCAGAAAAATTAAACCTTTTTTTTTTGTTTTATGGTTTTGTAGTTTTGGTTTTACAACCAATTACACAGATATAGCTATTTTTTGACGTAATAGCTGGTGGCAGAGTGGCAGCAGAAGGTAAATCTGTGTATCCTGGCGTTGGGAAACACAGACAGACAGCAGCATCAGCAGGAGGAATGGAGGAGTAGTGTGAGTGTGGCAGCAGGCAGGCAGCGTGACATAATAGCCCTGGTACCTAGCGGTGATACCAGGCCGTAAATGAACACAACAGGAGGTCCCAGACAGCGGTCGTGCAGCCCACATCGTGTCCAATACACAACTGGGACAACACAGTTTTCAACCCGGGCACCTCAGAAAAATTAAACCTTTTTTTTTCTTTTTTTTATGGTTTTGTAGTTTTGGTTTTACAACCAATTACACAGATATAGCTATTTTTTGACGTAATAGCTGGTGGCAGAGTGGCAGCAGAAGGTAAATCTGTGTATCCTGGCGTTGGGAAACACAGACAGACAGCAGCATCAGCAGGAGGAATGGAGGAGTAGTGTGAGTGTGGCAGCAGGCAGGCAGCGTGACATAATAGCCCTGGTACCTAGCGGTGATACCAGGCCGTAAATGAACACAACAGGAGGTCCCAGACAGCGGTCGTGCAGCCCACATCGTGTCCAATACACAACTGGGACAACACAGTTTTCAACCCGGGCACCTCAGAAAAATTAAACTTTTTTTTTTTTTTTTTTATGGTTTTTTGGTTTTGTTTGTAAAACAAATTACACAGATATATAGCTATTGTTTGACGTAATAGCTGGTGGCAGAGTGGCAGCAGAAGGTAAATCTGTGTACCCTGGCAGTGGGAAACACAGACAGACAGCAGAAGGGCAGTACGCAGCCCACTGTAGGTGTAAAATGTGTGGCTGCAGGCGACTTAATAGTCAAAGTGAACCAGGCTGGCTTAGTGAGCAGGAGCCAGGAGGTGGTAAAGGGTGGTAAGGCACATTAACGATGGTTCTTAGCCAGTTCATGTCCCCCTCTCGCCGACAACAGGGGCCAGGAACTCGCCTTCCACCCACGCCTGGTTCATCTTGAGAAACGTCAGTCTGTCCACAGACTTGTGAGACAGACGTGAGCGTTTCTCGGTGACCACACCACCAGCTGCACTGAAGCAGCGCTCGGACAGCATGCTGGAAGGGGGGCAGGACAGCACTTCTAGGGCGTACTGCGCCAGCTCGCTCCAGATCTCCAGGCGCTTGACCCAATACTCCATGGGATCAACAGGGGCATCGCTGTCAAGCCCGCTGTAGGACCCCATGTAGTCAGCCACCATGCGGGTCAGGCGCTGGCTGTGACCGGTGGAGGATGCTGCTGCATGCACCTCCTCTCTAGTCACTGCTGCCGGAGCCTCTACAGTCCTGTAGAGCTCGTGGCTGAGAGACAGCAGGTCTGTGGGGCGCTTGCTGCTGGATGCAGGCACCTGCTGCTGCCTCTGTGCTGGCTGCTGGACAGTGGGGGTGGAAGGCTGGGGGAAGGCTTCCTCCAAGCGCTCAACAAGGGCCTGCTGCAAGCTCCTTATTTGTTGCGCTGGGTCTCCTCCTGCAGGCGGCAGGAACTGGCTCAACTTCCCCTTGAGGCGTGGGTCCAACATCATGCTGATCCAGATGTCCTCCCTCTGCTTCATCTGGATCACCCTGGGGTCTCTGCGCAGGCACGTCAGCATGTGCGCTGCCATTGGGAAGAGGCGGGCCACGTCTGCTGGCACATCGACGGCAGTGCTGCTGTCCTCATCCTCCTCCTCTGCCTCGTCAGCCTCATCCTCTCTCCACCCCCGCACCAACTCAGCTGCACTGTGCTGCTCCCCCTCATCAGCAGCAAGGTCAGGGACCTCCACCAAGTCCTCCTCCTCCTCCCCCTCAGAGGTGGACTGTGCAGCTGCTTGCCGCTCCTGCTGGTCCAAGGCTGCCGCTCCCTGTTCCAGCAAAGCATCGAGGGCCCTGTTCAGCAGACAAACCAGGGGCACCCACTCGCAGACCATAGCATGGTCCCTGCTCACCATGTTAGTGGCCTGCAGAAAGGGAGCCAGCACTAAGCACACCTGCTGCATGTGCCTCCAGTCATCATCGGGGACGATGGACGGGATGTTGCTGGTCTTGTCCCTTCTCTGAGCGGCGGAAACAGTGGCCAGGGCAAGGTACTGTTTGACAGCGCGCTTCTGTTCAACCAGACGCTCCAACATCGCCAGGGTGGAGTTCCAGCGAGTCGGAACGTCAAGGATCAGCCGATGGCGTGGCAGATCCAGCTCCTTTTGCACGTCTTCCAGGCTCGCACAGGCTGCAGCCGAGCGCCGGAAGTGACGCACAACGTTCCTTGCCGTTTACAGCAGTTCGCCCATCCCCTGGTAGGTGCACAAGAACTTCTGCACCACCAGGTTCAGCACGTGGGCAAGACAAGGGATGTGGGTCAGGTTTCCCCTGTCTATTGCGGCAACCAGATTGGCCCCATTGTCGGCCACCACCTCTCCGACTCTGAGGCCTCTGGGGGTCAGCCAAATCCTCTCCTGCTCCTGGAGTTTGGCCAACACATGGGTTGCCGTCAGCTTGGTCTTCCCAAGGCTGACCAAGTGCAGCAGCGCTTGGCAGTGGCGGGCCTTCACGCTGCTGCTGAGGCGGGGGGTTTGGCCAGGTGTGCCGGAGGATGGCAGAGGATCGGAGGAACCTGCTGCAGTTCCCCTGACCCTGCGGGGTGGCACCACCCACTGTGTTGCTGCTGCTGCTGTGCCCGCTGCTGCTCTCCCATCCTCACCCCCTTCCACCAAGCTGACCCAGTGGACAGTGAAGGACAGGTAGCGGCCTGTCCCGAAGCGGCTGCTCCAGGAGTCCATGGTGACGTGGACCCTTTCACCAACCGCGTGCTCCAGCCCTCGCTCCACATTGGCCATCACAAAGCGGTGCAGTGCAGGAATGGCCTTGCGGGAGAAAAAGTGTCTGCTGGGGAGCTGCCAGTCTGGGGCTGCGCAAGCAAGCAGCGCACGAATGTCGCTCCCCTCCTGCACGAGCGTGTACGGCAGGAGTTGGGAGCACATGGCCCGTGCCAGCAAGCCGTTCAGCTGCCGCACGCGACGGCTGCTGGGAGGCAGAGCCCTAACCACCCCCTGGAAGGACTCGCTCAAAAGGCTCTGGCGTGGCCTTTTGCTGGCACGGGAATCAGCAGACACAGCGGAGGAGGCCACTGAGGACTGGCTGCCAGAACAGGCCTCAGTGTCGGCGGCAGGGGTTGCAGAGGGGGGAGGAGCAGTGCGTTTCCGCACTCCTGCTGGTGCTGCTGGAGGAGCAGGAGGGCGGGTGGCTGCTGTTGCTGCTGCTGCTGAAGGCTGTGCAGTGATGGGTGTGGTGCCACTGCCAGCACCAGATGCCTTCAGCCTCTGGAACTCCTGATGCTGGTGGAAATGTTTCGCAGCAAGGTGGTTGATGAGCGAGCTGGTGCAGAACTTTAAGGGGTCTGCACCTCTGCTCAACTTCCGCTGACAGTGGTTGCAAGTGGCGTACTTGCTGTACACTGTGGGCATGGTGAAAAAGCGCCAGATTGGTGACAGAAACATCCCCCTACGGCATGGAAGCGCTGCTGCCTGTCTCCCTGTGGTGGTTGGGGGTGGGGCTTGGGGGGCTTGGGTGCGGCTGGTGGTGGTACTGGCAGATGCTGCTGCTGCTGCTGCTGAGCCTGAGACACCAGCAGGCTGTGGGACCTGCCTACTGCTGCTGCCAATGCTTGCAATGATGCGCCTCCTTGCAAGGCCCACAAGAGCATCCTCCTCCTCCTCCTCAGAGCTGCTGAGGACGACATCCCCTGGAGGTGGTGGCACCCAGTCTCTGTCTGTCACCGGGTCATCAACATCCTCCCCCTCCTGAAACATGTCCTGCTGGGATGAGGACCCCCCAAACTCCTCTCCTGATGCATGGATGGGCTGCTTGACTGTCGCCACAGTCTTGCTGTCCAATCCCTCATCCCCCAAAGTGCCCATCAGCATCTCCTCCTCAAGATCGCCAACAACAGCAGACAATTTACTCATGATGCCTGGGGTCAAAAGACTGCTGAATGACAGGTCGGCGAGTGACGGTGAACTGGCCTCCTCCCCAGACCCTGCTGGGCGGCTGCTGCGAACAGGGGTGGTGGTGGTGAGGGTGGAGGCCTCAGATGCAGAGCTGATGGCGGGCTGCTCATCCTCTGTCATGAGTTGCACCACAGTGTCTGCATGCTTTTCCTCAATGGGACGTTTCCGACCCGGCTGGAGGAAAATCGGAGCAGGTGCTACACGCTGCTGCTGCTGTGTCTCTGCAGCGTGAGTTGCAGATGCTCCTGCTGGGCGGCGCCCAAGGCGTCCACGGCCAGTGGCTATGGGAGGAATGTTAGCCACTGACGCTGCTGCTGATGCTGCGGAACTGTGCATGGTGGCGCGCCCGCGCCCGCGGCTTGCCACAATGCTGCTCCCTCTCCTCCTGATTCCCTTGCTGCCCTTCCCCTTGCCCAAACCGCGCTGGCTGCCACTTCCAGACATCTTCGATGTTTTGGGCGTATAGACAAAAGTTTTTTAAAAGGGCGGGTGAAAAGTGGGGTACTTTAATGGAGTGGGTTGGTGGGTGAGGTGACTGAGTGAGTGTCCCTAGTACAGTAAGTAAGTAGTAACAGTCAGGAAGTACAACTAGCAGTTACAATAATCAGTAGTAATCGTAAATTTAGTGTGTGTACACTACAGACAGTGAGTGCACGCACGCGCAAACACGCGCAGGAGCTAGCCTATGAACAGTGACTGAGTGAGTGTCCCTAGTACAGTAAGTAAGTAAGTAAGTAGTAACAGTCAGTAAGTACAACTAACTAATTACAATAATCAATCAGTTATCAGAAGGAAATAGAGTGTGTGTAGTGTGTACACAGACAGTGAGTGCACACACGCAGGAGCTAGTAGCCTATGAACAGTGACTGAGTGTCCTAGACTCCTAGTACAGTAAGTAGTAACAGTAAGTACAACTAACTAATTACAATAATCAATCAGTTATCAGAAGGAAATAGAGTGTGTGTAGTATGACAGTGAGTGCACACACGCAGGAGCTAGTAGCCTATGAACAGTGACTGAGTGTCCTAGACTCCTAGTACAGTAAGTAGTAACAGTGAGTACAACTAACTAATTACAATATTCAATTACAATAATCAATCAGTTATCAGAACTTGGAAATAGAGTGTACACAGACAGTGAGTGCACACACGCAGGAGCAGCTAGTAGCCTATGAACAGTGACAGTGAGTGTCCTAGTACAGTTACAGTATATAACTACAATACTAATACAATCAGTAGTAAAGGACAGCAGAAATACTGGTATAGAATAGAGAGAAATAAACAGAGGACAGGAGGACAGCTGCCCACACAGGCAGGCCCTGAGGCCTAAAGCTGTAAGCCTGCAGCAGCTGGCCTGTCTCTATGTAACACAAAAGCTACTAACTAAAATACAATGTCTAACTAACTAACAACAATATAGGTGTGTATAGGAGGTGTATGTGAGCAAAAACGCTAGGTAAATGACCACAATAAAGCTCTTGCTAAGCCAAAGCACAAAGGAGCAACTCTCTCTCTATGCAAGTCTCAGGCAAGGACGGAGAAACGTAACATGGCGGCCGCTATTTATAGGGTAGGGGCTGGCCAGGGTCCCCCTCTGTGATTGGCTGCCGTCAGAGGGCCTGGGAGCCCTCTGATTGGCTCTAAGGACATCAATCTGGGCTATGACGCTATTCGAGCTCGGTACCGAGCTCGAATAGCGCCGTTTGCTCGAATAGCTCGAATAGTGAATGGGCTATTCGAGTGTACGCGAATAGCCCATTCGAATAGCTACAGCTATTCGGAGCTCGAATACCGAGCTCGAATAGCTGGAAAAGAGCTCGAATATTCGAGCTACTCGAATATTCGAGCTCTGCTGAGCACCACTGACTTCGGCCCATCTCTTTCAACTCTCTGCAGATGCTCTATAAAAAATGTTTATACTTAACCATAAGTTCTTCCTGATGAGGTGGGATTTGATTGGTCTATCTTCAAGCTGAATAAATTTGCATTAAAAATTTGCATAGTTTTGCATCAGTTTTGCATAGTTTTTCCAACAGGGCAGTTTCTTGGCTGTAGAGCTCACAGGGCACGGGCGCCACTCCCCCCCCCCACCCCTGTAGCCCCTGGGCACATTTTTGTGAAGTACTGGCCAGAGTGTCCCCAGGTATTAGGTAGCACCCATATAGCTCGACAGAGATGGTCCCCAATATTATTTATACAGAGGAAGCTCTTCCACCCTGTATAGGTAGCCAAAGGAGCCCCAGTATTACTTAGACAGATGCACCCCCCCCCTCCCCAGTATAGATAGCCAGAGAGCCGCCGGTTAGGTAGCCAAAGAACCAGGTTCCCCGTTGGGGTCTCTTATAATACTTTCCGACAACTGCCCCCTTATAGTGTTCCGTTATATAACATTCCCCCATTATTGCACCTTATAATGATTTCCCACTTGTGCCTATTTATAGCGCTCCACCGTTGGTGCCCCCCTTATAGTGCTCCCCTATATAGCACTCTTCCATTAGTGCACAACTGCTGCTTCCTTACAGTGCGCTCTCATATAACCACCCATTAGTGCTCCCTTATAATGGTCCTCAATTAGTACCCCATTATTGTTAAAACAGGGGCGGAGACACCCAGTGCATAAAAAATAGGCTAATAAGCTGTTAATCTTGTAAACAGAGAGGTAATCTTACCTCTCTTGAAGAATTCGGACCAGTTTATTGAAAAAAGGTCCTTAAAAAAGGCACATAAAATTGACAACGCATTTTGCGGGTGCTTGTCCGCTTCCTCAGGTCAGTGAAAAAACATGTGGCTTAGCTGCTATGGCTGCATAGCCAGCATGAGTGCCTTGAAACCACTGTCAGAGCAGGCAGGAAATTAACTGTCCCCGCTCGGTTTTCCAGGTCTGTGACAGGAACTAGGCGGTCGCACTCCAAATTTTCTTTAAGACGACTAAAAAACTATCAACTCTGAAGAGGTATGACAAGACACTTAAAACAGGGGTGGAGGCACCCAATGCATAAAAGATAGGATAATTAAGCTGTTCATCTTATAAACAGAGAGGTAATCTTACCTCTCTTGAAGAATTTGGACCAGTTTATTGTAAAAAAAAAAGGTATTTTATTAGAACGCATAAAATTGACAACACGTTTCGCGGATGCTTGCCCACTTCCTCAGGTCAGTGAAAAAACAGGTGGCTTAACTGCAATGGCTGTGTAGCAAGCATGAACGCCTTTCTGTCAGGTGATGGACATATGACTATGGTAGGATTAGATTGTGAGCTCCTCTGAGGACAGTCAGTGGCATGACTAGGGGTAGTGGAAGAGAAAACACAGGGGGTCCGGGAGCCCAGTCTGGTGTAGTACGTTAGGTGGTATGGGAATATTTTCAAAAAGCAGTAGATTTTATACTCACAAGGGTGGGTTGCTAGGTGAGGCAACCACTCGTGCACGCCTGTGGGGAAGTACCGTCCCCACTCGGCCTTTGTTCCTGGTCGCTGCTCCGAAAAAATGATCTATCGGGGAGTTCCCAATGTAGATCTCCCCCTAACGCTAGGGGTTTAGGTTAATTTATGGAAAGGGTTGGAGGCGCCCGGTGTACGTGGTGTTATGTCTTACCCTATATGGTAGGTACAGCATTTAGAGCAATGGTGTGGTCCTACCTTCTAGAGGTACCCTCTCGGGAAGTATACAGACGGAATTTCTTTGGTTTTTAGGATTCTATTTATTGTGCATCAAGACAACGCGTTTCACGGTTAAAACCGCTTCCTCAGGTCAGTGACAATGCCTTAGAACAGGTATTGCAGGAAGGTCCGGGCGCCGTGACTATGACTATGCACTCTGTAATGTGCAGTAGGAGAAGATAGTTCTTTGTGAGTATATACATCCTTAGCAATTTGCTTTTCTGAATCTTACAGGATTCTGCACCATTGGGCTCCTGGCCTCCTTTTGTCTTTTAGATGAGCCTGGGGTTGTTACAATCACAGGAACCATCGACATAAGCTAACCCCATTATTGTGCTACTTCATTACCCTGTATGACGCTCTCCAATTAGTGCCCCCTTGTAATGCTGTCCCATTAGTGCTTCCCTTACAGCGCTCTTAGAATCCCTTCTAGTGCTGCCTTTTTAGCGCCCTCTTATGATGCCCGCTCCATTTCAGAGCTGGCAGGGAAGCATGTACTATACTGCAATGCCATCCTGCATACACCGACACCATCTTCTGAGTTTTCTGCTTACAAGTCAGAATTATTTTTATCTCATTAACCATCTCTAGTGTTCAAATAGGGGGAAAGAGGCGCCCTGAATTGTGTAAAAGCATCTAAAAATAGTTTATAATGAAAAGGATAACGAGGAATCTTACCTCAATGACGAAATCTTTGTAACATACAAAAGATTTTTATTTAGCACAGGCAACGCGTTTCGCGGGGCTAAGCCCGCTTCCTCAGGCCAATAACAGTGCCAAATGAGATATACCAGTCAGAATAGGGAGTTCTTTGTCCACTTAGGCTCGGTCCACACTTGTGCGGATACAGAAAGGAAACGTAATGCGCATCTGCGGATGCGGTCCGTGCATTCTGCGTCCGCTTTGAGCAAAACACCTGCGTCCATTCCGTGTCCGCAGCTTAGCTACGACGGCCTGTACACATCGCTGCTCACCTGTCCTGCCACCGCTCGTCCCTTGCTCAGTATCTTCAGCAGCCCCGGGGCTAGCAGAAGCATGGCTCGCCATAGGCTGCAACAGGCCAAGTCTCCCTAGCAACAGGGCGAATTCTCATTGGTCCAACATGCAGCAATGAGAATGCTCCCTGTTGCTGAAGATTCCCAATGGTCTGCTGCAGCTCAATGGAGAATAACCGACCACCGGACTTTTCAGAATGGACCGAGCGGCAGTGATGGGCGGCGGGAAACGTATTACGTCATGCTGGTGGCGTGGATGCGTTGAAAAAGGGCGACGTGGACGCGACGACTAACCTAGTGAGAGTGGATAGGCTTGCACTGGACACATTTTCCCGTCCAGTCTGGGAAAAAGTGTCAAACCCCGACTCTCCATGACGTTTTCTTTCCACGCAATGCGGATCCGTGCGCAATCCATGTTTCTGCACGAGTGGAAGCAATTCCGATTTTTAACATAGGATCTGCTTCCTGTGTTTCTGCAGTGCTTTAAAAAGTATCCTACAGATACATTTTTAAAGCAAGTGTGAACCAGCCCTTAGACTGTAATCTGGTATGGGCAGGGCTCTCCTGTATCTTTATCATTATCTTTATCTACTGGCTGTGTCATCTACAAGTACAATTTACAAGTGTGTTAAACAGCTGCGTAGTATCTTTGTTGATCTTGTTTGCCCATGTAATTCTGTATAATATGTGCTATATAGTGTCATAGCAAAAGGGGCATTGCTAGCTCCAACGATCAGTGGCACGTGCCATGGATCTATTCTATATTGCCCCGGATGTCCCTCAGGCAGATTCAGGCAGCGGGCGGCAGTACTCACCTCCGGCCGCTTGGTCTCCAGATTCTGCAGACATCTTCTCTTCTGGGCTTCTTCCCCTAGTGTCTGAGGATTAATCGGACGCTAGAGCTCCTAGCATTTGATTCTCACTGCCTATTTATGTGATGTGCTGCTTTTTTTACATTAATGGAGAGGAGGGATTCATCCAACATTTTGCTGGGCAAGCCTACTTAGACCGCTGTAAAGTTCATGTAAATTGTGCTCCACCCATGACCACCCTCATCATTCTGGTGCTTGGCCACACCCATTTTTTGGCTGGCGTGCCCAAAAGTGCCCTGGATCTCTTAGGATCCTAGCAACGCCCCTGGGGGAACGTAGAAGTTGCAAATGCACCCGAGCCCCTAGGCCTCAAGGGCTCACTGTTACTTCTCTCTTGGTTCTGTTGTGGTAATGATCACCTCTATATGGCCTTTATTCACTTTGCACCAGTAAGACTACTGTGCATACCCAGGGCGTGGCAATACTACTGATACTAATGGCAGCAGAGTACCAGGGCAGTTTCTATGCTAAATTGCACCCAGGGGGAAGGTGTAAAAATTGTGCCCCCTTCCACCCCACCCCCGTGGACTTGTGAACCCTTACTCTTTAGTCACACAGCCACAGGTCACAACTAGATCTGCCTACTTACTAGTGACCAGCCGCTCATCCAGGAGGAAGCAGGAAAACACACAGGGGAAGAGAGCCCAGAAAGCCGACTCCTCTATGGGCGCCGTGCACTGACAGCCCGCAGTACCGCTACAGGACATCAGGTGTCATCACGCGGTGGTCACGTGATTATGACTTGACGTCTGACACAGGAAGCCTAGGAGGAGTCAAGGAAGGTGATCGTGAGGGTAATCTTTCCTCTTCCATTTGGCTGCACCCTAGCGTTTATGTCCTTCTCTCTGCGTCCCCTTCTTCTACTTGCCGTTCTGCACCCAGGGCGGTCGCCCTGCCCGCACTACCCAAGAAACGGCCCTGCAGAGTACAGTGCATTGCGGAATACTCTGCTGGAATTAGTACTCGTAATGTTGCCTTGTGATTTGTTTTACCGCCACTACAGGAATCAAGGCCTATGTAGTCGTAATCATTAAAGAGGAACTTTGACCCAGCATCTGACTGAACTTCACCCCAATCAGTAGCTGATACCCCATTTCCCACAAGCCAGCAAGGATGAAGATGGGGAACACAGACTAACAGAGCAGTGCGCATGAACAGGTGAGTGTTATAATTTAAAGGGGAACTGAAGAGAGAGGTATATGGAGGCTGCCATGTTTATTTCCTTTTAATCAATACCAGTTGCCTGGGAGCCCTGCTGGTCTATTTCTCTGCAGTAGTATCTGATTAAAACCAGAAACAAGCATGCAGCTAGTCTTGTCAGATCAGACTTATAAGTCTGAACCACTGAAACACCTGATCTGCTGCATGCTTGTTCAGGGGCTATGGCTAATAGTATTAGAGGCAGAGGATCAGCAGGGCTGCCAGGCAACTGGTATTGTCTAAAAGGAAATAAACATGACAGCCTCCATATACCTCTCTCTTCAGTTCCCCTTTAAGTAGGCCTCAGTTATTTGGACTGAGTTAGTCAAAAAGGCTTGATGAGCAGACCTGCCCTTTAAGGGGATTTTCTCTTAGAGAGAAAATCTGCAGTTCTGTCAGCAGACCTAGAACATACCAAGAAGCTGTTCTGTGGACAAGGCCGCAGGTCTCACTGACCTCAGCTTGTACCATAAACATCAGCCATATTTACTAAATATCCACATTCCAGTAAATAAAGGAAAGGTGACATTAAATATTAATCGAGTGGGTGGGTATTATGACACCGCGATAGGGCTCATCCAATAGTCTGGTCTAGGGGATGGCGAATATGATGTCACGTTTAACTCTTTCCTAGTCGGTATTAAACACCTAGGGGGGCGCTCAGAGCTCACTCTGCTTCATACTTTCATGCCCTCCATCTCTGACTTCTACTGACTGGAACCCAATTATTTCTCTAAGTATGTTCATTCCTTTCTGTAATCTGATATGATGTATGCTGTACATAGGTACTCTAGTGTAACATAGAGTAGATATAAGAATACCTGACTAACTTCCGCAGGGGGTTAGGCAAGAGCTGTAACGCCAAGAAACATGAAGATCTGCTTTGCTTGCTAGGATAAGATGAACTGTATCTATCTGTATATCTGTTTTCTGAATAAACTCCGTAAACATTGAAGAAGCCTGAGGAAAGTCTATCTCCTGCTTGCTGTGTGAGGAGTCATGTTTGCAAACTCCTGCTGATGAGTTTGCTGGTGCCGGAGCAAAAGGTGGATATTACAGTGAGTTGTTATGCTGCAAAAAGGTGCAGGGGCTCCACAAAGTACAGGTGGAGACCTGGGGGGGGGGGGGGCGGAAGCAGTCATGGGCCCTGGGGAAATTGCCCAGGTTGCCCTTATGGTAGCGCCAGCCCTGCATACGTGGGCCATGCTCATGCAGATATAGTACGGGCGCACTCGTAAACGGGCAGGATGACCGCAGTTTTGCCAATCACAAGAGCTCAATTCCCACTAGCGCGATTCTTTTTTTCCCCAAACGCAATCACCGGGTTACTCAATTTTCATTACGATCACGCTCCGTTCCCGATGACTACGGTGCAGACAGCGGCATGTGAAAATTGCTGCTTGCACGATCACAAGCAGCAATGTAAAAGGGCCCAAAGGCTGGGAGCACACTAGGCAGTGTGGAAAACCATGCATTTATTTTGCGCTGTGCCTTTTTTAATGTCTCAGTGTGTTTTTTGTTAGAGTTTGCGGTTTTCATGTTTTTTTGATGTGTTTTCATTTTCTTAATATTTTTCGATTATTGATGGAGTAAAATACAGTATCATATTTAAAAAAATAAATAAATAAAAAAGCAGTCCTCTGTGTCTCCATTGAGATACATTGTGTGCGTTTTACATGCGTTTTTGAGAATTGATTTTACATGCAGTCCATAGACTTTCATTACCAGCAGTTTTCCGCTAGCGATTCTGTGCCACTAGCCCATAGCTCCCAACTGTCCCTCATTTGGAGGGACAGCCCCTCTTTGGGAGCTCTGTCCCTCTTTCCTCCTCATTTGTCCCTCTTTCAGGACTTTGTCCCTCTTTCTATGTAAATATATATATTTCTCTACTAAAAAAATGTGTTTGATTGACTCTAACCTTTATTCCCATCCTTTAAATTGATATATTACTGATTTTAAAATGTTAATCTGAAGGAAAATGAACCAGGATAGAAAGGACCAGTGTGGTTTGAATTATAAAATAACATTTTTCTTATGAAATCTTTATGGTATGCATGACTAGGAGTGTGATTGGGGCGTGATCAGGGGTGTGGCAGGGGCGTGGCTTAAGTGTCCCTCTTTCTCATCTCAAAAAGTTGGGAGTTATGCACTAGCCAAGGAAATACTATCCTGTTTCCGTGGGCGGAGGTGCACTTTAATTTGTTACAATCAGGTGGGGTTTCTGCTGATGAATAAATCGGTTTTATACACTATCCTGTTTATTTCCTCAATCCAGAGATCCGGTCTGAATCTTACAAAACCTAATGATGACATAATTTGTAAGAAAGAGAAAACTTCCTCGCTTTCCCGAAAAAAAACCCTTCCACAACAATGGTCATGTGACTGCTCAGCCGGTGACGGCCACTTCCTCAA
This sequence comes from Hyperolius riggenbachi, assembly GCF_040937935.1. NCBI lineage: Eukaryota > Metazoa > Chordata > Amphibia > Anura > Hyperoliidae > Hyperolius > Hyperolius riggenbachi. The sequence continues at coordinate 254,045,900 of NC_090653.1, forward strand.
CAACACAGCTGGGTTGAATTAGAGTGTCAGCTTATATGTGCTGTTTCCTGTTTTTAGACGAGTGACAATCAGTCATTCATCTGCTGGATCATTCGTCATCGCAGCCGAGGCTCAGGGATGGGGCGCAGTCACGAAACGCTGAAATGTGAGTCCAGCGCTCGTCAGCTGACTTCTCGGCAGGCCGTGCTCAGAATTCCCAGCCAAGACTAACTCACTGCGGCGAATCCCGGGGTGAGCGGGGTCACGGCGCTGGAAAAATCCAGATAGAGCGAGATTTTATGATCGATTTAATGTAATGATTCTATAACGGGTAACACAGGAAGTAACAGATCATTGCATGAGGTATTATTAAAACGTCTATTTTGAAAGCGGAATATCTGGCAATCCTTCCTGTTGCTAAACGTGGAATTTTGAAATGAGCAGAAAAGTGGCAGACTGATTGATTTGGTTATGTAGCACGGCATTGTGGTGCACTATCAGTTACAAAACGTTATCACCCACACATGCAAGTGCCAATCGGGGCGACACTGTGTTCCCACTGCCCCGGAAACAGGGAGGCTTTTGTCAGAGAGGTGGTTTGCATCTGGTGAGGTGAGCCTCTCTGATGGTGGGAACACAGTGTTGCATGGATTGGCACTTGCACGGTTTTGGTGGAGTTATAGTGAAGCAGTGTTACACTATGTCAAGCTGTTTTTTACAGGTCATAATTCTGGAAACGCGTAGTGGACTTTTATATACATAACGATTGTGGTGCACTGTCTGCATGGGGTTTCCTCCGGGCAGTTCCCGCCTGCAAAAACATACAGATAAGTTAATTGGCTTGATGGATTCCTCTTAAAAAATGGTTCTAGACCATGATGGACATATGACTGTGGAAGGCACCACTGTAAGCTAGACATTCAGTGACATGACTATGTACTCTGTAAAGTGCTGCAGAAGATGTCAGTGCTATATACAGTACATAGTAATAATATGGTGGGATATTAGACTGTGACTATGGTAGGATTAGATTGCGAGCTCCTCTGAGGACAGTTAGTGACATGACTATCTACTTTGTAAAGTGCTGCAGAAGCTGTCAGAGCTACATAAATTCATAATAATAACATAGTACTATGACTTTGATAGGATTAGATTGTGCTTCTCTGAGGACAGTCAGTGACATGACTAGGTGCTCTGTAAAGTGCTGCAGATGTCAGTGCTATATAAATAATAATAATAGGGTGGGACATAAGAATATGACTATGGTAGGATTAGATTGTGAGCTCCCCTGAGGACAGTCAGTGACATGACTATTACAGACACTCCCTCCCTCCATTGTAGTCTAGGTCTAAGTTTTCAACCTGTGGTACGTGTACCACCAGTGGTACTTTGCTGTAGGCCAGGTGGTACATGACAGGTTTGCCTGCCACTTGTCCTGGTCCTGTCTCCACAATGTTCGGCACCCCCTTGCTTGTTCCTTGCTGTGCTATCCTAAATACTTCAGGCCCCAGATCAGCCAGGCAAACGGTGCACATCTATGGCGCATATATTTCAAATACAGGAAGTGACATCACTGCTCACTTCTTGTATTTGAAGTATACATGCCGTCACAGTGCATCGTTCCCCTGGCTGTCTTCACTGCTTCCAGGTTACCACTGATCTGAGGTCTGAACTAGTCTGCAGGGCAGCACAGTGAGGAGCGAGCGAGGGGAAGCAAAACTTTGTGGTGAGTCACTGCCCAATTCACTGGTGGTGGGGGAGGTTAAATATATTAAAGGTGGGGGGGGGGGGGGGGGGGGGACTGGAAAGGCTACCTATATTGGCGATCTACATACAGATTGCCAAAAATGGAAATCTGTAGGCTAGCAATCTAATTTTAATAATTTTCCCCACCAATGCCTCCTGCTTTTCCCCTCCCATATGCACCCTTTTCCTAAAGTGTACCCGTAAGAAAAAAAAAGTGCCTCTGGGGGTACTTACCTCGGGAGAGGGAAGCCTCTGGATCAGGGCCGGGCCGAGGCAGAGGCTGGAGAGGCTCCAGCCTCAGGGCGCAGTGTAGGAGGGGGCGCACAATTCATTCAGTTGTCATTCCTAATTGTGTTTGAAGCAGAAAGAAATAGGAAAAGAGGATACATGGCAGTGACTGCAAGTCAGATAACTAGAGATTAAGGTATTGGGGAGGTTGGGGGCCCTGGGGCACCTCTTAGTCTAGTAGAAATCAGTGTGTGACGGCTGGGGTGGGAGGGATGGAGGGGCGCACTTTGGTGTCTCAGCCTTGGGTGCTGAAGGACCTTGTCCCAGCTCTGCTCTGGATTCTAAAGAGGCGTCCACCTTCCTCCTCAGTAGAGGGGATCCAGTGCTGAGACCCCCCAAAGATCTCTCTGTCAGAGCTTGTAGTAGGCATTTGCGCATGTGCAGTAGCAGCTCTTTGCTCGGGCTAATCAGGCAGTCGAGGCCTGATTAGGTCCGCTCTACTGCGTTGGCGCACTGGTGGCGCTTTAAAATTTTCAGGGGAAAAGTGGTATAATTAGTGAAGAGGTTGAAAAGCCCTGGTCTAAGTGATGTGAACACTGAACTCACACGCAAGTTTCCTACACACAACCCCGGTGTGGAAGATTGTATACGTTTTATGGAAAAAGTCTTCTTACATTCAGCTAATCGCTCCTTTGTTGCGCTCAGCTTTGGTGCTATATTCAGCTCCATTCACCTCGTGGCACCCAGAAAACTTTTTCCGCTGAGAAGTTTAATAACAGGGAAATGTAATCCTGTACACCAGCCATTGTTGATAATAAAACCTGCGGGCGCGATGGTGTAGCATACTGTAAGGTGAGATCATATTTACCTCATTTGCCTAATCTCTGGAGTCAGTGAGCTAAAAATAAGTCTATAAACTCACACTATGCCATAGGATGACCTTTCTACACAATAGATGGCCTGGCAAACTGCCCTGTGAGTGTTGGTGCCTCTATACCCCCCCCCCCCCTAACCCCCCCCACAGCAGGTAATAACACGACTGTGGAGACAGCGATATCACACACAATGTAAAACTAATTACTGGCAGATATGAAATTCACAGCTTCCAGTGCCAATTATAGGGTACTTTAAATGGGAACTTTAACCAAGGATTGATGTTCATCCCAATCAGTAGCCGATACCCCCTTTCCCATGAGAAATCTTTACCTTTTTCTCAAATAGATCATCAGGGAGAGGCTGTATAGCTGATATGGTGGTGAAATCCCTCTCACAGTGTGATGTCATCACCATGGTCCTGACAGTTTGCTGTCTGTGAACCTCGTTGCATTGTGGGAAATAAAGGCTTTTTCCAACTGCCAAGCAACCAGTATCTCCTTCTGTGCATAGAACTCTCGGTATCGAACATTCCATACAGATCATCTGGCAGAACCACAGATGTCACCACCGGTGATACATTTCTGAAAGTAAATAAGGGAGATTTTAGAATGAGCAAACACTGACTAAAAAATCTATAAATGAATATTTAGATTACTGTCGCTCGGCAGGGTTCGAAACACTATCCGCAGGGCTGGTGCTTCGATAGGGGCAAACTGGGCAGTTGCGCAAGGGCCCGAACCAGCTGTCAGATCCACCCCCCCCCCCTTCCCTGCAGTCTCCCTCCAACTTTATTGTGGTTCCCGGGTGCCCACAGAGTTTTGGGCAGCGTAGAGACTTGCCCGTCCCAACCGCACCGGAAGATTTTCTGCAGACGTTGGAGTTCATCATAATTGCCTTATTAATCAGAGCGCGATTGGCGATTGAACTGGTCTGTTGACGTTACGAGTTCAGTTACCCTCTAATGACATCTCTCTCTGAAATAACAAATGACGGTTTACATTGCAGCCTTTTCCATCGCACAGCGAGCTGGTTGTGCCATTACTAATGCGACACTTAACAGACTCCTCACATCCTCAACATACACAAAGAAGCCCTTAAAGTGGTCAGAGTGGCGTGTAAGACACACACGTTGGTGAACTGTGACCACGTGAACTCATCCACCAGGCATCCCAGCCGCACTGACGCACGGCCACCGCCATTGTGTGCTTAGATGTGAAGTTCATCCCCAAACAAGGGGATTCCGGAACTCCTTCAATCAGGTGTTCGGTGAGGGGGGATTACTGATGGAGACGGACCGTCTGTGAGGCTGAGGTCAAGGCTAAACTTAGAGCTGGTCTCTCCTTCATTACATAGTTCTTTCTTCTCCTGCTAAATAATGACAGGTTACTAATGGGCTGATGACAAAGTAATGCGTTTACTGTCAAAGCAAAACGCTAATTCTCAGTCTTCTAGGAGGAACTAAAAAGTCACACGTTCACAGCCTTTATCTAAAATGAACCTGAGGCAATTCTAAGGTAAACAGATACTTACCTAAAGGTCTATACCCACGGCACAATTTTTCACACTATTTTTTCATGACGAATGATCATTTTTGCGATATCGTGTAACATTGTTTAACGAAAATTCATAAACTGATGTTTAACGACTGTAGATAATCATTCATTTTAAACAACCCTCATGTCCAGTCACAGCGTGACCAACTCATGTTCATGTTCAGATATCCGTTTAAACAATTCTTCGGAGGCCTTCATTAGTTTTTCATTACCGCGATTCTGCCAGATGGATCAGGGAACGAACGTTCGATGGCGGTGATCCCAGACCCATCTGGGCGTGGGATTGTTAACCACAAAATCAAATTACATTTACCCACTGCACTGTGTTCATTATGCAGTCTGGAACCTGACCCTGCATTGCAAGCATTCCAATCTAATCAGAAATGTTTCTGCTATAACAAATCTCATCTGTCAGCCTCTATTTGGTACATTGCTGGAAGCTTGTCATCTTCCCTCCCATATTCATGCTCCTCACTGATTGGCTGAGGGCAGTTCAGAACAGAGGACAGAGCAGATTCTAGGAGAAAATAAAAGAGTAAGGGAGGAAATGACATCAGGATTGGCATCAGTCAGAGGGAACCAAGATGGCAAATGCCTGAAACAGAATTCTCTTTATTTACTATATAAAATTCACTGAAATAAAAATGTGGACAGTACAATACATGTGTTATGCAAGTCAAACAAGTATTTATCTAATTAAAATTAAATTAAATTAACTTGTGATTAACTTGTGATTAGTCACAGATGAGGGGGATTTAGGTTAAACTCTGTAACACATACAGGGTTCATTTCTATATGTTTTCCTTCTGTCCTGTGCAAGGGTTCAGGTCCACTTTAACAAACGGTTTTCTTACTTTTATTACACCTGACATTGTAGCTGTCCTTGGAAGGTTTTGGGGCTCCTATCAATAGTGTGCTTGGGGCCCCATGTAAAACTCGCACCGGAGCCCCAAGCTCCTTAGTTACGCAACAGTTGGTATTTTTTGGCTCACCACAACCTTTATTCTTTTTGTGTGTGATTTTGCACTCAGATAAAATACAATCCTGCAGCGTCACACAGAGAAGAACCATCGGCTCAGTCGTGGTGACATGACGCACATGCAGAGCTGGGACAAGGTCCTCCAGCACCCATGGCCGAGACACCAAAGTGCGCCCCTCCATCCCTCCCACCCAGAATGTCACACACTGATTGCTATTAGACTAAGAGGAGCCCCAGTGCCCCCAACACCATAATCTCTAGTTATCTGGCTTGCAGTCACTGCCATGTATCCCCTTTTCTTATTTCTCTCTGCTTCAAACACAATAGGGGAATGATAGCTGAGTCCGCCCTGCGCCCCTCCTACACTGCACCCTGAGGCTGGAGCCTGTCTCGCCTCGGCCCCGCCCTGCGCCCCTCCTACACTGCGCCCTGAGGCTGGAGCCTCTCTCGCCTCGGCCCCGCCCTGCGCCCCTCCTACACTGCGCCCTGAGGCTGGAGCCTCTCTCACCTCGGCTGCGCCCTGAGGCTGGAGCCTCTCTCGCCTCTGCCCAGCCGTGCGCCCCCTCCTATACTGCGCCCTGAGGCTGGAGCCTCTCTCGCCTCTGCCTCTGCCCAGCCGTGCGCCCCCTCCTATACTGCGCCCTAAGGATGGAGCCTCTCTCGCCTCTGCCTCGGCCCGGCCCTGACGCACATGTGCCTTCTTTGCTTGTATATAAAGACATTGCTTTTACATCAAATCAAAAATTCATAAATTTTTTTTGCCTGTCTTGCAGAGCACTTTTAAACTAAGTTGCTTGCAATCCAAGGTTTTACTGAAAGTAATTGCTTATTGGAGGACATTTTTTTTTTCATTTTTCTAGTTAACCATTTCAGCCTGCGGGTATTTTTCACCTTATGGTCGAGAGGAATTTTCATATTTCAGCGCTCCTCCCATTCATTACCCAATAACCTTATCACTACTTATCACAACAAAATGATCTATACCTTGTTTTTTTCTGTCACCAATTAGGGCGGTACATTATGCTAAGAATTATTTTATTCTAAGTGCATTATACCGAGAATAATAAGAAAAAAATGGAAAAAAAATCATTATTTCTCTGTTCTCGGCCATTATAGTTTTAAAATAATACATGCTGCCGTAAATAAAATCCACACATTTTACATTTGCCTATTTGTCCCGGTTATTGCAACGTTAAAATTATATCCCTAGTATAATGTATGGTGACAATATTTTATTTGGAAATAAAGGTGAATTTTTTCAGTTTTACATTCATTACTAATTTTATAATGATATGCCCTCTTGACATATACATATTAAAATGTGTTATTCCCTCAACACAGTAAGTGTAGTTTTACTATTTGGCCACAAGATGTCCCCATTGAGTACTTCCTATTCGCGTACAATATGTACGCAATAGGAAGCAATGGCCTCAATTCACTAAGCTTATCTCCTGTCTTTATTAACGTTTCTAGAGTGGTCACCATGGTGATGAGGCATGTAGTATTCAGGCAACATTTTACCTCAGGCAAACCTAAAGTTAACTCTTCTGTCTTTAAAGGGAACCAGAGATGAACGTTTCACACAAAATAAACATATCAGTTGATAGCTTGTAAAAAATAAATGCTCTACTTGATAATTTTGCCGCTCTGGTGTGCCTTTTTTTAGTGTTTTTTATCCATTGTTGCTCCAGGAAAAATCAAATATGGCCGTCGGCTCATATCCCTTCTCCTTCCGGGTTATCAGTTGTTCTGGATGTGCTGTCTAGGCTATATGAGACTATGCTGCTATCTAGGCTAAATGCAGCCTTTCATCTATGTGCTTTCATTTTGGTATGATATCTGCCTGTAGGAAGTGTCTCTCATAGGAATGAAACTGCCGTTATTATCAGTATCTAGTGCACACAGAGCACACAGGGATCATATTACAGCCACAGAGCTTCTCTCTCAGGAGCAGCAGCATCTCCCATATCATCACAGCTCTCAGTATGCAAAGCATGAAATCTAAGCCAGGAGAGGGGAAGGCTTGGGCTTGAAAAGACTACACAGAAGAGTGACTCAGCTATAATGATTCCAGGTCAAACCTCGACTGAATAGTCGGTGCATTCTTATCACAGTTGCTAATAGACTAATTAAGCAGATAACAATGAAACTAAAAGCAGGGTAGGTGTTTACTGTCATGTTCCCACTGATAAATGTAATAAAATACATGAGGGTGCTTCATCTCTGGTTCTCTTTAAGTTAAGGTGAGATCTCTAAAGTTAACTCTTTAATCCTTAAAATAACTCCAGAATTCTAAAGTTAAAGACAGGCTGTTAATTAACTGCATGTGAAAATAACTACAGAGGAGGTAACTTAACTACAGAGAAGGTAACTTAAGGAATGAAGAGATAAGATAACCGTCTCACTGTGTGGAGGTAAGTTTTCTCTTGCCTTATTATCTCCAGCATGATCTTAGTGAATTGAGGCCATTGTTGCTACAATGTAACTAGGGAAGGGACGCAGGCATCAATGGAAGCCTGCGATCATGGTGGCCCGTGGGGAGATTAATGAAAGGGAACTTTGTTCCCATTCATAAATCTAACAAACTGTTGCGGTAAGTGGCGGAAATCAGCGCCAGGAGGAAGCGTGGAGGCTCTATTTAAGAATAAACACTGTTTTTGAACTAAAACAGTATTTATTCTTGGCGGATGAGAACGGATTGGCTCAGGGGACTTTTGTCCCCTGCAGTCAATCCCCCCTGTTGCCAGTAACAGCGCGTACGTGGGCTTTTGCCCGCATGATCGCGCACACAGCCCCCCAAGCTGCAAGGACGTAACTATCACGTCCCTGCGGCTGTAGCAGCTGCCGCTGCAGATGTGAGGCTCGCGTCCCAGCAGCAGAAATGATTAATATAGTTTCATCTAAAAATTACGTAAAAAATATAGCGTTTCGTCTTACTTTAAGTGCGGTCACTGGACTAATATAAATAAACACATTATATCTGTAGTGGAGTACATTCTCTATGTCTAATAAAATCTTGTCTCCCCAGACAGAAGATAAGGAAGCTCTGCACACAGCCAGTGTGGGATAATTAGAGACCTCCAGTATCTGACTCAAACTGCCGTTGACGTCACAGGTGAGCGCTGGGCGGTCCAAGGAGACCAACAACAATGGATGACTGCTTGGAAAAACTGATAACCTTTCACTGACATTTTTCATACAGCTTGAAGTAGCAGGATGTGAGCAAATCAAACAATCAAAGCTGCAAAGTGGCCAAACGAACGCTGCCCTCATCCCCACCCCACCAATAAAGGAGAAAAGTATTGGAAGCAGGAGGCTGGAAAAATACAGGAGAATGCAACTGCCTTGAGTTATATTGGAGCATGCCTGATTCTGAGTATACATCACCTAGGCATCAGTCTAGGCTGCCACCTGGTGGTCAGAATGCACATTGCACACATTTGTGAGTAGTTGCTGCTGCCTGCATACTGTATTACTATTTGATTTATAAAGCGGCAACATATTCTGTGGTGCTGTACAGAGTAAGAACACAGGGTATAGAATAACTGTATACATAAAATATAGGCACCAGGACATAATACAGAATTGGTACACATAGTAATTACAAAGCTAGCATGATAAAAAAAAATGTATAGCGAATTCCAGGGGCATAACTAGAAATCAATGCCCCCCCCCCCCCCCCCCTCGGTTTCTGCACAGGTAAACTGAACCGTCGTCATTCACTTGGCTAGTGCATAATTGAATGTGTTTTCCCCATGCAGATAAAATCAGACAGCAGTGAAGTACTGAACACATTTTTTCTATCAAGTACATTAGCTTCTGTGATAAAATGTGCATGTTTTCACACATACAGACACACATGGTGTGCAGAAAACACATACAGAAAACTGACAGACGAGTGTGCTCCCAGCCTCAGCTTATTATACTCACTCTGTCCATCTCTGATGGAGCAGAACTGGCTCTGCAGATTGCTCCAGCATCACTACAGTACACAGTACTTGGGAAGGGAGTGGAGGGGACAGGGTGCAGTTCTATACAAGACCCTGCTGCACACTGAATAGGAACTGTCTACAAAACTTTGTATTATTCCTTATCAGTAGCTGAGCAGACAGCAGTCATTAGAAAGGTTGTGCAGAGAACAGAAAGCATTTTCTCTCCATGCCCAGACTCCTCCAGCATCACTACAGCACACAGCACTTGGGGAGGGGTAGAAAGGCTGGTGGCAGAGCAGCGCTGTACACAAGACCCTGCTGAACACTGAATAGGGACTGTCTACAAATATTTGCCTGCAAAACTTTGTAAGATTCCTTATCAGTGGATGAACAGATGCAGTCATTAGAATCAGGCCCGGATTTACCTCACAGGAGCATAGGGGCACAGATGTCCTGGCACCTTAGCCTTCGACCTCCAATAACCTACAACTGCACCTCAAGTGTGTTGGCTGTCCCAGCTGTCACTTCTCCCTTACTTCTCTTGCCGGTCATAGGTAGCTACAGGTATCCCTAGCATTAGGTAGACACTAGACAGAGCTATCCTCAGTATTAAGTAGCTAGTGGTGCCTGAAGGACAATCTCATCAGTGGAATGGTGAGCGCTGGGTGAGAAACCTCTCAATTACTCTCTGTTCAGGGCTCGGCATAGGGAAGAAGGGAGGGAGACATTAGGGGAGGGGAGTGAGCCACCTTTCCATCATCAGGAGCCTGTAGGCACGTGCCTACAGTGCCTTATGGAAAGTCCAGCCCTGATTAGAACAACTGTGCACAGAACAGAACGCTTTTTCTCTCTGTACCCTTAGTTGTCAGTCTCTCAGGACAGGGAAAAGAAACTTCTCCTAACACAGGGCCCCCTGCTGCTTCTGGGACCCCCTGCCGCTGCATCCCTTGCAGGGTCTATTGTTATGCCCCTGGCAAAATCCAAGACACAAAAGGATGATTGTGAGCTTGCAATCTAAAGGAAGAGGGAGGAAACAAGAGGTGGAGTAGCATACAATATGTATACCTAAAGGCAGTGTGTTTTTAGGTTATATTTAGTAAAGAGTACAACTCGAGCACTGTAATAGCAGCGCAGGAGATTTGGGTGCAGCCGGCGCCACCATAGACTGTATTAGGAATTATGACTATAGCGACGCACAGTGAGTAACCTTGGCCTCGTCAGAAGACAGAGCTGAAGTTACTTTTAAAACACTGTAATTTGTCCTCCAGCAATAGCTGGCAGCTGAATTACATCATTCCCCACCATCCACGTGGACCTGGAGGGGGAATAGTAATTAACGCCTCCGGGACTTGTGCAGTAGCTGGATCAGCCATATACCGGCTGTATCCTTCAGCCAAGTCTCCCGGCGGCGAAGTCTCTCGTACTCGTACAACTTGGCCAGAGCTTGAAGGGGAATGACCTAAGATATGGAGGCTGACCCATTTAGACAATTTTAAACAATGCACATTGCCTGGCTGTCCTGCTGATCCTCTGTTTCCAACACATTTAGCCATAGACTCTGAGCATGCAGATCAGATGTTTCTGCCTGACTGGATTAGCTGCATGCTTGTTTTAGGTGTGTGATCCAGATACTACTGCAGCCAAACAGATCAGCAGGACTGCCAGGCAACTGGTACTGTTTAAAGGGAATCTGTAACAAAAAAAAAAGACGACAACAAAAAAAACAGCCCCTGGGGGGTACTTACCTCGGGAAGGGGAAGCCTATGGATCCTAATGAGGCTTACCCCATACTCCGAAGAGGATGTCTGCTGTGGCGCAGGTGCTGTGGTGGCTGCAATATTTACCGACCTTGATCCTGCGCGAATCGCCTGTGCCTGCGCAGATTACATCTTCCTCTGAATAAATAAGGCAAGAGAGGAGGAGGGGGGAAAATCTCCTACAGGTGTTAGAAGCCAGGACAAACTGTACAAAAAGAAAGCTGCTTGGATCCCTTTCAGGCCTCTTTCATAGTGCGACATTAACCACTTAAAGGAGTCATCAGGGGGGAAAATGCTAATATAAGTGGTACTTACCGGGGACTTCCTCCAGCTCCAAGCTCCCAGGACGTCCCTCGCCGCAGCTCTGCCCGGCCCGCAGCCGTTTGCTGCAGGTCCGTCCCGTTCCCCGGCGATGACTTATTCAGAGTCCGCTCCGGCCCACGTGGTGGTGATTGACAGCGCCGCTCGCGCAGACGCAGTACAGAGCGACCTGAAGGTCGCTCTGACGTCATCGCCGGGGAACGGGACGGACCTGCGGCAAACGGCTGCGGGCAGAGCTGCGGCGAGGGACCTCCTGGGAGCTTGGAGCTGGAGGAAGTCCCCGGTAAGTACCACTTATATTAGCATTTTCCCCCCTGATAACTCCTTTAAAGAGAACCCGAGGTGGGTTTGAAGAATATTATCTGCATACAGAGGCTGGATCTGCCTATACAGCCCAGCCTCTGTTGCTATCCAAAACCCCCCTAAGGTCCCCCTGCACTCTGCAATCCCTCATAAATCACAGCCATGCTGCTGACAAACAGCTTGTCAGAGCTGGCTGTGTTTATCTCTATAGTGTCAGTCTGCTGCTCTCCCCGCCTCCTGCAGAACTCCAGTCCCCGCCTGCATCCCTTCCCTCCCTGCTGATTGGAGGGAAGGGACGGGGGCAGGTACCAGAGCTATGCAGGAGGCAGGGGAGCAGCTGAGACTGACACTACAGATGTAAACACAGCCTCACAACAGGGCTGTGATTTAAGAGGGATTGCAGAGTGCAGGGGGACCTTAGGGGGGTTTGGGATAGCAACAGAGGCTGGGCTGTATAGGCAGATCCAGCCTCTGTATGCAGATAACATTCTTTAAACACACCTCGGGTTCTCTTTAAGCCCTCAGTCGTTTTCACTTTATGCATCTGAGCAATGTTTACCTCCCATTCATTAGCCTATAACTTTATCACAATGAACTGATCTATATCTTGTTTTTTCCGCCACCAATTAGGCTTTCTTTGGGTGGTACATTTTGCTAGGAGCTACCTTATTGTAAATGCATTTTAACAGTAAGAATAAGAAACAAACTGAAAAAATTCATTATTTCTCAGTTTTCGGCAATTAGAGTTTTAAAATAATACATGCCTCCATAATTAAAGCCCACGTATTGTATTTGCCCATTTGTCCCGGTTATTTCACCATTTAAATTATGTCCCTATCACAATGTATCGCGACAATATTTTATTCGGAAATAAACGAGCATTTTTTTCTGTTTTGCATCCATCACTATTTACAAGCTTATATAAAAAAAATAGAAATGTTTCATCTTTACATAGATATTTAAAAAGTTTAGACCCTTAGGTAAATAGTTATGTTTTTTTTTTATTGTAATGTTTTTTTTTTTTAATTATTAAACATTTTATGTGGGTATTTTTGGAAGGGTGGGATGTAAGTAGTATTTGTTTGGGGTAAATATATGTGTATTTTTTTTTTTTTTTTACATTTAGATGTAGTTTTACTTTTGGCCACAAGATGGCAACCTTGAGTTTGTTTACATGACGTCATGCTAAGCATGCAATGTACACTTAAAGGGACATACAAGGCAGAAAAAGCAAAGCTTCTGAGAGAAGCAGTCGCTTTTTCTGCGGGGGCGAGGAATCAGTGATCGGGCACCATGGCCCGATTCATTGATTCCTGGGCTACCGATCCGCGGACCGGGAGCGTGCGTGCACGCGCACGATCGACCGTGGGAGTGCACGTGTCCTCCGTGACGTAGTTCTACATCAAGGAGGACAAAGTGGTTAAAGTTGCACGTTAAAACAGCATTTAGCGCAGAATAACGCACTGCAATGAAAAATCAATGGCCCGTTCACAGTGCACACGTTGCGTTGGTGACTAACGCTGCACGTTAAGTGAAAGTGCTGCATTCTGTGCGTTATACACGTTATTAGCTGCGTTGGACTCTTTGCACATGCTCAGTAATAACTTGGAAGCATACTTTTCATTGCCTGTATGCTCTACTGTATGCGACGATAACAGGGCATTAAGTTGCGTTGCGACTTTTTTGGGGCGTTGCGTTGTAATTTGCGTTGCGCCTTTAACGCCGCATCAAAACGCAACGTCCTACTGTGAAAGAGGCCTAAAAGGAGAATGCGGTACATGTGTAATTGAATTGAACATGCAGTAAGAATAAATATTTTAAATCATACCTACCAAAAATATTGCGTCCTCGAAACATTTTCAACAACGGCAGCTTAAAGAAAACCTGTACTGAAAATAAAAGTCAAAATAAGCATACACAAGTCATACTTACCTTCCATGTAGTCTACTCCTCAGTGTCTTTCTCCTGTCCCGCGTCCTATTTGTTCACTATGATCAAGGGAATTTTCCGTCCTCCATTTTAAAAATAGCCATTACCCCATAACAGCTTTCTGGTCAGCACACAGTTAAACTGTAACATCGCCCACTTGAGCCATAGGGAAACATGAACATTACCTGGTACATCAGTTTTCCTCTCAGCTATAACTGACAGCAACTGATATTTTACTGACAGCAACTGATATATTTCAGATCTGACAAAATATTGTCAGAACTGGAAGGGATTATTGTCAAAAGAAAATGGTGAGCTTCTGAGAGGAACTGATGGCAAGGTGACTCTGTAATGTTCACTTGAAGTTACCTCATGTGTTTATATAAATATTTTTACTCAGTACAGGTTCTCTTTAAGGCTACTTTCACAGTGGGACGTTGCATGTTGATGCGACGTTAAAGTCACAACGCAAACAAACAACGCAACGTCCCAAAAATGTCACAACGCAACTCTATGCCCTGTTATCGTCGCATACAGTAGGCATACAGGCAATGAAAAGTATGCTTCCAGGTCACTACTGAGCATGTGCAAACAGTCCACCGCAGTTAATAACGTGTATAACGCACAGCATGCAGCACTTTCTAATAATGCTACACGTTACACACAAACGCAACGTGTGCACTGTGAATGTTGCACAGACTTAGTATCGTTAGTCCACGTTAAAACTTTTTCTAACGTGCGACTTTAACGTCACACTGTGAAAGAGGCCTTAAACATCAAGAGACAAGCTGAGAAATAGATTCTGTGCATTATAGCTTGAAAGGACAAGTGATATCTTCAAAAGTAATATAATGGCTGGGCTGTGTCTCATATCATAAACATTCAAAGCAAAAAAACCCCCAAAAACTGAAAATACTATTAAAAAATTAATAGTATTACTAAAGGGATAGTTTTATCATTTATAGAGTGCCAACATCTTCCGCAGCTCTGCACGGAATATACTGTCATAATATAGTCCCTACCTTAGTCATATGTCTGTATTGTGTAGTATATGTATAATATGTCTAGGGACAATTCATGGGGAAGTCAATTAACTTATCTGTATGTTTTTGGGATGTGGAAGGAAACCAGAGTGCCCGGAGTAAACCCCCACTGACACAGGGAGAACATACAAACTCCATGCAGATAGTTCCTTGGCTGGGATTTCGAACTGGGGACTCAGCAGGAACCCAGCCCTGTAATGCAAGAGTGCTGACTATTATGTCACTGTGCTGCCTGTTCTATTTAATACATGTAATCTTTCCTTGAATTCACCTTTAAAAGAGAGTGAATATGGCAGCGTGCATATTACTCTCACTACAACAAGCTTTCTCAACCAGGGTTCCTTGGACCTCCAGGGATCCTTGGGTACTCCGCAGGTGTTCCTTTGGGACTTTTCCCCATCGTAGGTGTGGAGGAAGTTTGATAGCACACACTATAATAGGGGGTACTGTACAGAGCTGGGACAAGGTCCTCCAACACACAAGGCTGAGACACCAAAGTGCGCCCCTCCATCCCTCCCACCCCAGCAGTAACACACTAATTGCTATTAGACTAAAGCTACGTACACACATGCGACAGCGATCGTTCGTTGTGAACGACGAACGATCTTTTAATTGAGGAAAGAACGATCTAACGAAAGTTAGCTTTTAAAAGTTTGTAACGATCTGATCGTTAGAACGAACGTTACATCAAGTAAAGCAACTATTGCGCTTGCGCATCAAAATGAAAAGTTCCATGGAGAAATAGCGAAATGCGCATGTCAAGCCTAGTACGAACGACCGTTTCCAACTATTAACTACATTTGCAAACGATCGTCGTTGGAAAAAATCCGCCAAGCTAGATCGTTCGTTTTTAACGACCTAGCTCGTCCGTCGTTAGACTTAATGGTCGATGGCTGCTTTTTTTTAAACGATCGTCGTTTGAAACGATCGGGGAACGATCGTTTCAAACGACCATAGTCGCATGTGTGTACGCACCTTTATGGTGGCCATGCATGGTACAATTTTTTCATCCAATCTTACCATTTCTATGTAGTATAAGGGTAAATTAAGTGAATATACTGAAAGGATATTTTTTTTCTAGTAATTATCCGTACTACACAACCAATTCATGATATCATAATTTTGTTTTTCCGCTTTAGTGTCTCTTTAAGGCATTGCCACTCTAGGCACATGTATATGGTGCCATCTGCTGGAGAGGCCACTAAGTAAGCATGCACTGCACACTGATATTTAATGGAAATGTATTGCACAGCTATTGGCTCCCTGATGATGGGATGGGTTGAAGCTGTGATGTAAACCTGGAGAAGACATTTTATAGGGCATGCTGTAACACCTGAACAGACTAATAACATAACAATGATGACCTTTTTAGCAACTGACTATGTGCCAAGTGCTGTTTGTGTGCTAATAAAGTCATTGTTTGAGGTTGTATTATTATCTCAGCACTTCTAGATTCCTAAAATATTATTCAGCTGCATAGCTATTTATAGAGGCATAAATCTCTGTGTTTAAAGTTTTCTCATATTTTATGGAGACAAACTTGCCCTAGCGTCATCTGTTGGCATCATTTTTTTTTTCCCCGTCACACTTTTGTTAAAAGGGACCTGAACTCTTGCACAGGACAGAAGGAAACAGAGAGAAATGCACCCTGTATGTATTTAGAGAGTTTAGCCTGTCTAATTCCCCCTCATCTGTGACTAATCACCAGTGTAATTTGATCATTAAGCTCTGTCAACTCAGGAATCTCCTCTTCCACAGCAGAGCAGCTAATTTGTAAACACAGGATGTTCACAATATGTCTCCTTCTATGAAAGCAGGAAGTAGACACATTGTAGATTTATTGTAGGGTTTGTATCTAGAGATGGCCCGAACGGGTCGCCCGGCGGGTAGTCAGCGCGGATATCAGCTACGCGCGCCCGCGGCGGGTAGCGGACACATAGCGCGTTCGACCTGTCTCCTATACATCGTCATTCGGCTAAACTTTGACCCACTACAGCACATGGCACCCATTCAGGCTGCACTCACCCACAGACCCCCCCCCCCCCCCTTCCCCCTATAAAAACACTGCAGTCTGGGACGTGTTCTCAGTCTGCTGATCTTGCTATAGTGAGAGGAAGAGAGAGACATTTGGAGATAGGGAAAGCGTTAGTTAAGCTGTTGTTAACTGCTGTGTATTTGACACTGAGTGATTGTGTGCCTCTTTGTAATTACACACACTGTCTACCACTATTGAATATTGTTAGTAGTACTGCATACCCCCAATATGGTAAAATAACAGGCAGAGGCACCCCGCAGGTATTTTCAAGGTTGTGCTGGCGTGATTTTGTGCGTCCCTCAACCAAAGTACAGTGTTAATAAAGCATGCACCCGCCTCAACCCCCAAAATTCTGAGGACGTGGTTGACTGGCTTAAACAGCGCATCTTCTACAGCTTCCACTCAGAGCCTCCGTGACGCACCGTCCTCCTCCTCCTCAGCTTCTGGTTTCACACAAAAAAACGTAACACTTCTACCACTAGCAACCCAGCTTCTCCACTTGATGTGTCAGAAGAGTTATGCACACATGATGCATTTAGTGATACACTTGGGGTCATCCAGCCAACACGCCCTTCAACGCCTACTGTTGTTGCCACCACCCGAGTGCCGACATTCCAAAGCTCACCAGTGTGGTATTGAGTCGTGGGAAGCCCAACACCCAACTAGGGACAACTGCTTTGCGAAGGCACCTGATCGCAAAACTCAAACACCAATGGTATGCACACTTTAATAAAACAACACACAAATATAAAAAACTATTCATAGCAAGGTTATTTTATGGGCGATGGGCAAAAAACGGTGCCTGTTGTTGCCAACGCTTAAAGAAATATGAGCTTATCACACAGCTGATCATGGTGACGGAACTGCCCGGACAGGAAAACAGCTTTTGGTGGGCATATTTGCAGGGTGCTGGCACTCGGATGATCCCAGGAATTATTTATTACCTTTAATTTTTTAATTTTTTTTATAAATAAATTTGTATTTCTTACTTTGTTATAAATAACACAATGGAACAATTTAACAGTCAACCTTTGTAGATGGTCAGGGCTGAGGTTTGCAGTGTTCATAACACATATGTAGTGAGTGAGAAAGCCACATCCTTGCCTGAGATGATGGGAGAGCAGAAACATTATCCTTGAAACTAGAATTATTCTTTAACTATTTTTTTTTTTAATAAATACATTTGTATTTCTTACTTTGTTATAAATAACAAATCTATTCATGAATAACTTTCAAAATTTTTTTTTTTCAATAACCTACCTTTTCCTGAAACTGATAAAAACAGATACTCCAACTTGAGAAGGCACAGGTGTTTGTACACAGCACAAGTTCTTTATGGTACCGTACACGTCAGCTCTCGTCTGCAGCTATTAGCTCTGGAATTCCCACAGTTATCAAAGTAACATATCAGGGAAAAAAACAGTGTAGACTTCAATAAATAACTCTTACATTTTCAATCATTAAAAAAAAACCCTGTATTTTTCGATTTTCATCTTCATGGCCTGCACTCTCGCCAACGTGCGCACGAGCACAGCCATCACTACACAAATATTGCAGCCCAGAGGACTGACATTTTATGTCCTGGGATCAGAATTTGCATACTGTAACTATGGAGATGATGTCCATGACGTCATTAAGCCAATCAGAGGGCTCCCAGCCTAAGCCCTAGCAACCGATCACAGAAGGGAACCCTGGCCAGCCCCCCCCCCCCCCCCCCCTGTATATTAAAGAGAATCTGTATTGTTAAAATCGCACAAAAGTAAACATACCAGTGCGTTAGGGGACATCTCCTATTACCCTCTGTCACAATTTCGCTGCTCCCTGCCGCATTAAAAGTGGTTAAAAACAGTTTTTAAAAGTTTGTTTATAAACAAACAAAATGGCCACCAAAACAGGAAGTAGGTTGATGTACAGTATGTCCACATATAGAAAATACATCCATACACAAGCAGGCTGTATACAGCCTTCCTTTTTAATCTCAAGAGATCATTTGTGTGTTTCTTTCCCCCTGCAGCTATCTTCCACTGAAGTGTCAGGCTGTTTCTTCCTGCAGAGTGCAGACAGCTCTCCCCATATGTAATTCCTCAGTATGTGAAAGCCCAGCCAGCTCAGAGGAGGATTTATCCAGCTTGTAAAAGATAATAGAGCAGAGAGAAGTAAATAACACACAGGCAGTGTGCAGAGAGGGGCCTGGAACGGAGAGATGCATCACAGAACCACAACACTAAAGAACTTGGCAGCCTTCCAGACACAGGCCGACAAGTCTGACAGGGGAAAGATACATTGATTTATTACAGAGACTGTGATAGTGGAAAGTGCTGCAGTAAGCCAGAGGACATTAGAATAGCTTTTGGAACTTGTAGGATGATAAAAAACAGGATGCAATTTTTGTTACGGAGTCTCTTTAAGGAGAGGTGCCATGATGAGAAATCTTGTCCTTGCTTGTGACTGCTCACTGAGAGACATGCTCCAGTGCTGCTGGCCTAGCAAGTACTGTATACAGTGATAAACCTAAAGTTTTTCAGTGCTAAACACCTTCACTACTCTATTGTTCTATTGTTTTTTAGTTAGCTAGCTAGTGTAATTGTTTGATTTCATTCAGGGACAGTCAGACTCTGTGCTGCAGCAGCTGCTATTTAGTTCCTGTGTCTGTGTGTGCTGTGCACAGGCCAAGCCTGCTGCTGGCCTGCTATTAGCCTTAGCCACAGTATAGGTTAGGGAATAGGATTACTGTGTTATTTTGTAGTTAGTACTGCAGTGCTAGTTAGTTGTTAGAGTAGTACTGTGTTAGCTTACTACAGATTACTGCAGTGCTGCTGTGCTGAGCAGCGTCAGTGTGACAGTTAGACAGCTAGTATGTACTGTCTTCTACTCTGCTGTCTGTCACTCCATGCTGATTTGCTTTAAAGTCCAATTTCGATTTTAATAAAGTACAAGTACCCCACATCATCTGGTGACATCATCACATATAAGTTGTACTATGTCTGCTGGCATTGGCAGCTGGGGGAGGGGCAGCAAGGCCAAGAGGAGAACGAGCAACATTGCGGCCACCGTGAGCAGTTCAGCCGCGTCAGTGTCCATTCCGCTGCTATCCACTGGCCGTCCAGCTGTTAGGGGTAGTCACGCTGCAGAGGCGCAGCAGCGTGTAGCGGCCCATTTCCAGCTGATGGTGGATGAGCAGGCCACCACCAGCTCTTCAACTGAGACCTCCACCCCCACCAGCACTCCTGCTCGCAGCAAGCTGGCGCTGGCAGTGGTTAGACTCGGAGCACCAGAACCCCCTCTACCACTCCTGCCGACACTGAGGCCTGTTCAGGCAGCCAGTCCTCAGCGGCCTCCTCTGCTCCCTCCACCGCTTCCCGTGCAAGGAAAAACCTGTTGGCAAGAGGGGGACATGAAGTGGCTGGGAATCACTATGCCTGCCTTACCATCCTTTACCACCACCACCACAACCTCCTGGCTCCTCCTGATTGTTAACTATTACTAACTAAGCCGCCTGGTTCACAATTTTTTTCACAGCCGTGGTACCAACACTACGTGCCATGGTACAATCTCCGCCTCTGGCATGCTCCTGGCGCACTTTACACCTGCTGCTGCTGCATTGCCCTGCTCCTGCTGCCTGTGCTGCTCCCACCACCAGGGTGCCACGGGCCACTGCTGCTGTGCTGATACCACCTATATTTAACACAAAACAATTGCAGCATAATTGTAACGACTAGTAAGTTGGCGGCTGTGGGTGAGCAGGCTATGACCACAGCTGTCTCTGCTTCTGGTTTGTGAGGCTTGTTCTGCCTCTCGGCGTCTAGCACGCCGAGGGCTGTCTTATCTCCAGCTCATAGGGTGTCTGTCTCGCGCGGGCACGCGCGGAGACAGGACCTTTATGCGAGCAGAAAGCGCGTCAGCTGACCTGCCGGTCGGCTGACGTCTTTGGTGACTCTCGCCGCGCTGATTGGCGGATTCCGTGGTGGGAGTGGCTGGAAGCGTTCCTCCGCTTCTTAAGCCTCCAGTCTTCATTCATTCCCTGTCTACTGTCGTGAATACTTTGTGTTAGCGCTCAGACCTTAGACTAGTGCCAGGTGTTGAAAACAAGGACTTCACATCAAGACTAGGATTGTTGTTATATTGTATTTGATTACCTGTGTATGATTCTGGCTATACCTCTGACCTTGCTTCCTGCTTAACACTTCTGTACTTCTGCCTATCTGATTAGTTGCTGAACTCTGCCTGATTACTGATTACTCTTCTGTCTCACGATTCTGTACTGATACTTATCTCTCTGTTGCCGAACCTAGCCTGTCTGACCTCTCTACTCACCAGTGGGCCCTTGCCACTGGTGAGGTACTATTGTCTCACCAGCTTCTCTGGGGAGATAGTTTTTTATTGCTCCATTAGTGACTGATAGCACCTTTCCAGCTCCTCTGGAAAGGTCTGATCAAGTCTATACAGTCACTTTCACTACTAGTACTTTGCCAGCTCCTCTGGTAAAGTTCCTCTCTACTATTAAAGTTACGGTTGCACTAATACACAACTCTGTCAGTATCTCTACCAGCTATACTTGCATTATTGGTGATTCTTCAGATCACCACATAATCAGGTATAGTGTCTGTGTTATTGGTGATACTGCAGATCACCTATAATCAGACGTCTGAGTTGCAGCACCCAACCGTTACAATAATTTTTTTGAGGTGCCTGGGCTGAAAAAACTGTCATGTCCCAGTTGTGCGGTTGGACTTTAAACACAATGTGGGCTGCACGACCGCTGTCTGAAACCTAATTGTGAGGAAACGCGGAAAAGCCGCCGCGTGTACTCAGAACGGGGCGGCTGATTCCGCGTCCAACGCGGCGGTTTGCACGCATAGGCCTACATCCAGTAAGATGGCCGAACGCGGAGGAACCGCCGCATGCTGTGATAGCGGTGCGGCGGATTCCGCGTCCAGCACGCCAGGTGATTTGCAACACATGTCTGGTGTGCCTGGGACTGATAGTCCACACAGGTTCAGAAAGACGCGCGCGCGCGCAGAGAGGCAGAAATTTTGTGACAGCCAGAGGGGAGTCAGCTGACCAAGCCGGTCAGCTGACGATTCAACCAGTTCCCATTGGTCCAGCACTTAGGGGAGGCGCTGGAGTGCGCTTTGCTATATATGCTGGGTGCTGGTCATTCTCTGGTTGTCTGCCGTTGCGATCACTACGTGGAAGCACTCAGACCTTTTGTTAGATTCTGTGTTATATCTCTGTTATACTTAAGACTAGTTCCAGGGTGTTGATGATCACGGACCTCACACCCAGATTAGGGACTTGTGTTATATCTCTGTTATACATCAGACTAGTTCCAGGGTGTTGATGATCACGGACCTCACACCCAGATTAGGGACTTGTGTTATATCTCTGTTATACTTCAGACTAGTTCCAGGGTGTTGATGATCCAGGAGCTCACACCCAGATTAGGGACTTGTATGATCATTCTGTTATTCTTCAGACTAGTTCCAGGGCGTTGATGATCACGGAGCTCACACCGAGACTAGGCATTGTTTATTATCTGTTATGACCTTCTGCTTTCCTGACCATTCCTCTGCTTTCTGATTCGGTACCACGCATATCTGATATCACGTTGCCAAACCCTGCCTGTCTTGGATACCGAATCAGCCTTCTGTCTTTGTACCTTATCTGTCTGTCTGTTGCCGACCTGGCTAGTCCGACCTTGAGAACTATCTCCTCTGTTTAGAGATAGTTCACAGATCTGTCAGTGACACCCCACCCTTGGTGTTACTCACACTCTGGTCTTTCCTTCACTCAGCCTGACTCCCCCCTTTGGGAGCCTCAGGCCGAGGAAGGAGGCTGTCCTTCAGGCAGTATCCCATACTGCCTTGTATCCCCTTTACGGGGACCCTCCTCAAAGTATTACTGTTGCACCAAACACTCATATTACTCAGGTGTCCAGAGGTTAGAGATATATCTGATTATCGATGATACTGCAGATCATCAATAATCGGGTATATATCTGTATTCTCGGTGATACTGCAGATCACAGGTAATCAGATCCTCTCTGTGTTACACCGATCGTTACAGAACGGCAGACCAAACACAAATGGATGCACTCACCAGCTGTCTGGGCACACTTACCACCTCGGTGGATAACATCAACCAAGTGCTGGGTAGACACTGGACGTTAATAGACGCCTTATCTGGATCTGTACAAACCCTCCAGACGGCTGTGGATGAAGTGCGATCTCCTCCTAGCACAGACATACGTATGCCTGTACCCGAAAGATTTTCTGGTCACAGATCTGACTTCCGAAATTTTAGAAGTAGAGTGTTATCATACTTTGAGTTAAGACCTAAGTCTTCAGGCACTATGGCCCAAAGGGTTACATTTATCAAAACTTTATTATCTGGCGATTCCCAGACCTGGGCATACAGTCTCCCCATCAGTCACCCAGCCCTGGCCTCTGTGGAAGAATTTTTTCAAGCTATGGGTCAAATTTACGACGACCCAGAAATTGCCTCGACTTCTGAGCAGAAGCTCAAACTTTTGCGTCAAGGCAAGGGTCTGGTAGAAGATTATGCTGCTGAATTTAGGAGATGGTCGGTATCGGCCAGGTGGGATACTTTTGCCCTGTTAGATTGTTTTTTATCAGGGTTGACAGACGAGGTCTCTGATCTTATGTTAAGTCAGCCTGAACCCAAATCCATCGATGAGGCCATTTCATCAGCCATTAGAATAGATCGTCGGCTGCGCTATCAGAGGCAGACCCGGGGAAAAAACCACGTGAGAATGGTGTCCCATGCTGAGCCCCCAGTAACTCCTATTCCCCCTGAATCACCTCCCCCTGAGCCAATGCAGATTGGTCGGTCTAAATTGTCTCAGGTGGAGCGGAAACGCAGAATATCAGAGCAGCTCTGTGTGTATTGTGCAGAAAGGGGTCATAGAGTGCAGAACTGCCCTAAGAAATCGGGAAACGCTACTGCCTAGGTGTAGTTGGGGGTAATACCCTAGGCGTACAATTTTTACCCCTAGATGAGAAACGTTTGCTTCTTCCTTGTACTATTTCATGGGAAGATAAGTCTGAAGTCACTGAAGCCTTCATTGACTCAGGCTCAGCGGCTAATTTTATGGATTACGAATTTGCTAAGAAATTGGGAATTCCGCTCACACCGGTTAAACCACCGATTCAAGTTACTGCAGTACATGACTCCCCACTGCAGGGTAACAGTCCACTGTCGCAGACTCCAGAGGTGGGAGTCGCTATTGGGGTGTTGCATAGAGAAGATTTGCATTTTTTTGTGTTACACATGACAATCTCCACGATCATTCTGGGCATGCCTTGGTTACAACTCCACTCCCCTCAGATAAATTGGGCCACTGGTCAGCTAACGAGCTGGTCTTCCCATTGCTTTCATCACTGTTTGGCGAAGGTAACCTTGGGCCAGACCAAGATTCACGTGGAGGGAGTACCAGTTCAGTATTCAGAATTCTCAGACGTGTTTTGTCCTAGATCAGCCGATAAACTTCCTCCACATCGCCCTTTCGATTGTCCCATCGATCTCCGGTCTGGTTGTATGCCCCCTAGAGGTCACCTCTACAATTTATCTGGGCCGGAAAAATTGGCCATGCAGGAGTATATCCGCGAGAACTTAGCTAAGGGGTTCATTCGCCCTTCCCGGTCACCTGCAGGAGCAGGTTTCTTTTTTGTTAAGAAATAAGACGGAGGCCTGCGGCCGTGCATTGATTACCGGGGCCTGAATAAAATCACAGTAAAAAATCGCTATCGATTGCCTTTGATAGACGATTTATTTACTCAGGTCACCAATGCTAAGATTTTCTCAAAATTGGATTTGAGGGGTGCATACAACCTGGTACGGATCAGAGAGGGCGATGAGTGGAAGACGGCCTTTAACACACCCGATGGGCATTACGAGTACCTGGTGATGCCCTTCGGGTTGTGTAATGCCCCGGCCGTCTTTCAGGAACTCATCAATGAGGTGTTCAGGGAGGTTTTAGGTAAATTTGTCCTGGTATATCTAGATGATATACTAATCTTCTCAGCTAACCGCACAGAGCACAGGGCCCATGTCAGATTTGTGTTGCACAAGCTAAGACAAAACATGCTTTATGCTAAGTTGGAGAAATGCATTTTTGAGGTAACATCTGTCGCCTTTCTGGGGTATATAATTTCCACCTCGGGCCTTTCTATGGACCCTGCCAAAGTCTCTGCTGTCCTGGAGTGGCCTCAGCCAGTAGGATTGAAGGCCCTCCAAAGGTTCTTAGGATTCGCAAATTACTATAGAAGGTTCATAAAGGGGTACTCCACATTCATTGCACCCCTCACCAGTCTCACTAAGAAAGGGGCAGATACTAACCACTGGTCCCCCGAAGCTTTGGCTGCTTTCTCCACTCTGAAAGAGCTGTTTTGTTCTGCACCCATCTTGAGACACGTCGACACATCCTATCCCTTTATTGTAGAGGTGGATGCCTCAGAGGTTGGGGTAGGGGCTGTGCTGTCTCAATGATCTGGGTTGCAGGGAAGATTACACCCGTGTGCCTATTTTTCTCGTAGGTTTTCACCAGCGGAGAAAAACTACGATATAGGCAACAGGGAGCTCCTAGCCATTAAATTGGCCTTTGAAGAATGGCGTCATTGGCTAGAAGGAGCAGAACATACGATTACAGTTTACACTGATCACAAAAATTTGGAATACATTGAGGGAGCTAAGAGATTGAGTCCCCGTCAGGCTCGATGGTCACTATTTTTCTCGAGATTCAGATTTGTAATTACGTATACTCCGGGTAGTAAAAACATTAAAGCAGATGCTTTGTCCAGATGCTTTGAGCCAGAGACAGCGCAGCCCTCAGACCCAGAGACTATTATCCCACAGAAAGTGGTATTGGCAGCCAGAGACCTGGAAGAACTGGATGGAGACTTTAAGTCCCTTCCAGCAGGATGTTCCTGAGGGAAAACCTGAAGGGGTCATGTTTGTACCATTGCGTTTCGTCTCCAGATATTGCAGATGTTGCACTCCCACAAAAATGCTGGACACCCTGGGCCCTCCAGAACACAGGACCTTGTTGCTAGGTGTGCTTGGTTGCCTTCATTGGCAACTTACTGCAAGGAGTATGTGAGAGAATGTGCAGTGTGTGTGAAAAGCAAACCCTCCCGTCTGGCACCTGTAGGAACATTGCAGCCTTTGCCCACCCCGAGTGAACCATGGATCCACTTATCCATGGATTTTGTGGGTGAGCTCCCGAGGTCTGAAGGCATGTCGGTCATTTGGGTGGTAGTCGACAGATTCAGCAAAATGGCCCATTTCGTGCCCTTGACAGGACTCCCCTCGGCCCAGGAATTGGCTGATCTTTTCATCATGCACATTTTCCAGCTACACGGCATCCCGGAAAATGTAGTGTCTGATCGGGGAGTCCTATTTGTCTCTAAATTTTGGAGGGCATTTTGTCATCAATTGGGCATGGAACTGTCATTTTCATCGGGCTACCACCCACAGACAAATGGTCAGACCGAGAGAATTAATCAGTCACTGGAACAATTTCTCAGGTATTATGTTGCAGATGCGCATAATGATTGGGTCAAGTTCTTGCCATTTGCAGAATTTGCACACAATAATTTAAAGAGCTCTTCCTCTGGATTCTCTCCATTTCAGGTGGTAACTGGAAAGTTGCCTAAGTTCTCCCCACTGCCAGTAGCTTCCACTCCGTTTCCAGCTTTGGAGGCTTGGCAAGAGTCATTTAAGAACATTTGGGGGAACGTGAAAAAGAATTTAGAGAAGGCCTTTCAGAGTCAGAAAGGTCAAGCTGACAAGAAACGTTCCATTGAGTGGAAGTTCCGTCCAGGAAACTTGGTCTGGGTGTCCACTCGTCATTTGAATTTAAAACAGCCTTCGCCCAAGTTAGGACCCAGATTTGTGGGCCCTTTCCCAGTAACCAGGAAAATCAACAATGTTACTTATGCCATCGATCTCCCTGCCAGCATGCGTGGTGTAAGATCGTTCCATATATCCCTGCTTAAGCCAGCAGTGCATGTAGGTTCCACTCCTCCTCCCCCTGTGATGGTGGATGACCAACCTGAATATGAAGTGGAAAAGATTTTAGATTCACGCATTGTACAGAACTCAGTACAGTATTTTGTTCACTGGAAGGGTTATGGTATTGAGGAAAGAACATGGGTACCTGATTGCCGCATGCATGAATGCGGATGAATTAAAGAAGGAATTCCATGCCCTACATCCTGAGAAACCGGGTAGGAGCTGTCCGGAGTCCACTCCTCGGGGGAAGGGGGGGGGGGGTACTGTGAGGAAACGCGGAAAAGCAGCCGCGTGTACTCAGAACGGGCGGCTGATTCCGCGTCCAACGCAGCGGTTTGCACGCATAGGCATACATCCAGTAAGATGGCCGAACGCGGAGGAACCGCCGCATGCCGTGATAGCGGTGCGGCGGATTCCGCGTCCAGCACGCCAGGTGATTTGCAACACATGTCTGGTGTGGCTGGGACTGATAGTCCACACAGGTTCAGAAAGACGCGCGCGCGCGCAGAGAGGCAGAACTTTTGTGACAGCCAGAGGGGAGTCAGCTGACCAAGCCGGTCAGCTGACGATTCAACCAGTTCCCATCGGTCCAGCACTTAGGGGAGGCGCTGGAGAGCGCTTTGCTATATATGCTGGGTGCTGGTCATTCTCTGGTTGTCTGCCGTTGTGATCACTACGTGGAAACACCCAGACCTTTTGTTAAATTCTGTGTTATATCTCTGTTATACTTCAGACTAGTTCAAGGGTGTTGATGATCACGGACCTCACACCCAGATTAGGGACTTGTGTTATATCTCTGTTATACTTCAGACTAGTTCCAAGGTGTTGATGATCATGGACCTCACACCCAGATTAGGGACTTGTGTTATATCTCTGTTATACTTCAGACTAGTTCCAGGGTGTTGATGATCCAGGAGCTCACACCCAGATTAGGGACTTGTGTTACCAACCTGTTATACGTCAGACTAGTTCCAGGGTGTTGATGATCACGGACCTCACACCCAGATTAGGGACTTGTATGATCATTCTGTTATTCTTCAGACTAGTTCCAGGGTGTTGATGATCACGGAGCTCACACCGAGACTAGGCATTGTATATTATCTGTTATGACCTTCTGCTTTCCTGACCATTCCTCTGCTTTCTGATTCGGTACTACGCATATCTGATATCACGTTGCCAAACCCTGCCTGTCTTGGATACCGAATCAGCCTTCTGTCTTTGTACCTTATCTGTCTGTCTGTTGCCGACCTGGCTAGTCCGACCTCGAGAACTATCTCCTCTGTTTAGAGATAGTTCACAGATCTGTCAGTGACACTCCACCCTTGGTGTCACTCGCTGTCACGCTTGGAGGTGTATTCTCCACGGTCAGCACGCGATGCATAAGCTGACGTGAAGGGGGTACACACACCAGCACAAGGAATCAGGATATCCCCAGTTTAGTGGAGGAGAGGACTGACTCCAATAGGAGATTGTGGCGCACAGAGCCGATGCAGATCCGAACAGCCACAAACAATACTTTCGTGAAAACGTCTCAGCGCACAGTAGCGCTGAGCGCATAAACCAGAACTGAGGAGATCAGGACAGGTAGACAGAATGAACACTTGCTTAACTAGCCACTACTTAGTGACAGCAAGCGTCCACAACAAGACAGACTGGAATGAGGCAGCCAATGCGTTTGCAGCGATGGCGTGCCTCACAAAGACAGGACAGGATAATCAGGAAATAGCAGGATCAAGATAGATGAACGTAACACAGATAAATATACAACAAGTATGTTTTCCTAGCGTATTACAATTACAGCTATCAATGAAACTATTTGTAACGTCTGACTAACATATGTATATATCGGCAATGAACCGATATATGACATAAGCAGGAACACTGACTAGAACTGGAGCAATACAGGGAACAGGACTCAGAAGGATTCGCTATCTCTTCGCAGAGATGAACGCAATCCACAAACGGAAACAGGACAGGATTCAGAAGGATTCGCTATCTCTTCGCAGAGATGAACGCAATCCACAAACGGGACCAGGAACAGGATAACTAGCTCAGCACGGGTGATCACGATACGCGCATCCACCAAAACGTGCTGGAACTTACTAACTGAACACAGGAAATAAACAGTTCGTGTACGTATATATCAGCGTCACTGATGTATCAACGTAACACGAATACAAGGAAAATAATAAACGTGCTGGTATGCATATATATGGGCAATGAACCAATATATGATGCAAAACCAGCAAAGTATCTTTAGAACAAGAAACACGGTCTGGGGCTGAGCAACAGCAAGACTAGCTTACACTGAAACTATGATAGCCCCATTACCAATCCCTATTGTGGGGGGGATTTCCAGAAATTATGACACTGTTTGTCAGGGGTCCTGCTCCTTTAAAAAATTTGAAAAGCTTGGTCCTGAAGTTACAGACAAATTTATATCAGAATTGGTTAAAGTTCTGGCCAATCCCGACTTTCGGGCTTCTGCAATTTCTACCTGGTCTGATTGGATCGTTTGTGCTCTTTTTAAGGGCAAACTTTTTGATTGGGCAATTGAAGTCTTAGATCACACTCAGTTTAGACAAAGTCCTTTGCAATTTATAGCTTTTGTAATTCACAATTGGTTGCGCATAGATCCATTGCCTTTTCCTCTTAATGAACTCCTGGCAGCAGGCCAATCAGCTGCTCCTTCAATTGCTTGCAAAAATGATCAGCAAGTAGAAAGTGTTACTGATAATTTTCCTGCAGCTTTGAATAAATCACCAAAAACAGCAAGGTCAAAGGCAAAACGCAAACGTTCTAAGAAACGTGTCCAATCTGCAGAATCGTTTTCTTTAGCGACCTGCAATGAGATTCTCCCATTAACAGATAATGAAATGCAATTGTCTTCCAGGGGAGTTAAATGGACTTATGAAACTACTAATGAACTTTCATCACTGGCTAGGGAAAATAAAGATTTTTGTTTAAAAGAATTATCTGAGTATGATTATGAGGATATATTACAGAGTATTGAACAAATCAATCTATTCGTGCAGCAAGAAAAATTTGCATACACTACAGTCCAACACTTGCTACAGGTATTGGGGATCCTTAGGAATAAGAAATCTGCCAATCGCCTGCTAAATAATCCAATGCATGTTTCTGCCATAACCACATTTGCAAACTGTGATCTGCCTGTTAAGTATGCTTGGAATCCTCCATTTGAGAAAGGAGAGATGGAAGCTCTGGTCAATGAATGGAAGAATGATTCAAGTTCATTTTGTCAATTTTACAGTGCAAAAAGTGAATTAGTATTGAATGCATGCATTAAGTCTGCCTATAACCTAATAAAAACTGGTGTGTGTGGGTATGACTTTGTGGCTCCATTGATCGATGTGTGGAAAATGATTTTGGACGATTTTTATGCGATTCAATCAGTTGATACCAGGGAAGACACACTGTCAATTGGAGACTGTCCCACTTCTCCAGTTACTGAGTCCCTGCCATGTCTTGTGAATGTTCCTGTAACTCCATCCTGTACCATGGATAACTCAGTGTTACTTCCCAGTAAAACAGAAGCCACTGATACTTTCTTAACTTTGCCCTGCACAAATTTCTCAGCAGAGAATCCAGAGGTCCTGCTGACTTCTGAGTCCAGCCTAGCCAGTACTCATGAGTCTTTGTTCAGTGAAACAGACACCAGAAAAATCTTGCCTGTCTCTGCAAACACTTCTGCAGAAATTACCTGTGTTAATAAAGTTCAACTCCTGTATGATCCAGCAGATGCCAATAGATGCACTACATCAGTTTCCGAGTCCCAGCAAACCTGTCCAGAAACCTCAGAACCCCAGCATCTGAATTTTCCACTTTCACAATTGAATGGTGATTCAGATGTGCAAACATTGTGTTTTGATCTTCCTGTTTCTACACCTCACTCTAGTTTCGTGAATAACTCAGAGCGTCTGCTATGTGAATCCGAAATCGCAGAATTATTACCGTGTTCAGAAAATGTTCCAGTAAATTTGCCCTGTACCATGAATTGTGCAGTAGATCTCTCCAATGAAACTCAGGTCACAGAATCATTATGCTGTCCAGCAGGTGCTTCCATGGTTTTGCCCTGCAATATGGACTGTTCAGTGATCCTGTCCAGTGAAGCTGTGGTCGCAGAGTCTTATGCTTCACCCAGTACTTTGGATACTTCAAACCCTCTAGCAGAGGAGTCTGAGGCACTGCTTACCTCAGTTGGTGTTGCAGTAATATTCACTTGTCTAGCAGCTGTTTTGGAATTACAGTCTGCTCTAATAAAACTTGATGAATTTCTGCCCAGCGAAGCAGAAGCCATTGAAATATTGTCCTCATCAGCAAGTGTGTTAGATACCTTGCCCTGTACACAGTCTGATTTAACCAATGTTGTTGAGTCCCTCTCCAGTGTTGTAACAGCCGAGGAACTCCAGCCCTGTCCTCTGAATGTTTCAAAAGTCTTGCCCTGTAACATGGATAATTCTGATTCTCTGGTCAAAATAATAGAAATCTCAGAATTTCAGTCCGGTCTAATGAGTGTTCCTGAAACCCAGCCCTGTATCCTGAAAGATTCTGGTTCTCTGGCCGCTGTGGCAGAGGTTCCAGAGTCCCCTTCCTGTCCAGGGAATTCCTCAGTTTTGCCTAGTCCAGTGGGGGCTGCTGCAATACTGACTTGTTCTGCAGCGCCTCATGAGCTCCAATCCAGTGTATTAGATGAGTCTCTGTCCAGTCCAGAGGTAGTTGTGGAGTCCCTATCTGGTTCAGTGCATACATCAGAAGATTTGTCCTGTCTTGTTAGTGCCCCTGAATCTGATTTGTTACTGACTTTGCTGGAATCAGCGACATCTAAGTCTGATCCTGCATTCTCGTGTAAAAGTCCAGTAGTTGCGAAGTCTAGTCATGATGATTTTTTTTGGGCCAGTCCTGGTTTTGGTCCTGTCTTGGCTGACCCTGAGGCTCACAGTTCCTTGACATGCCCAGAGGTTTCTCTTGTGCCAGTGTGCCCAGATGTTCTTTGTGTGCCAGAGTGCCCAAGTGTGTCTAAGGTGTTAGCGTGCTCTGATGCTTCCTTAGTGGGAACATGTTCTGATGTTGCCAGTCTGCCTGCATGCCCAGAGATGGTTCTGGTCCCTGAAAGCCCTGATCTTGATGTTTGTCCTTGTGGCCCTGACTCGGGAATTGCCCTAGGTTCCATAGGGGTTCTTGATGGTTCTCCATGTGAGCCTAAGGGGCGTTCTGACCTATGGGGATCTCTTTGGAGCTTCAAGGTGTTCTGGGAGGTCTCTGAGAAAACTTGTCCTGGTGCCTTGGACTGGTTCAACAGTGGGTTTTGTGTTGGTAAAGACAGTCCCGGTGGGCATTGCAAAGGCTTTGGCGTTTTTGAACGGTTCCTGGAAGGCGGTGGGTATCGCTCAGGGAGTTTCGGAGGGCTTTCTTCTGGAAATCATGGTTCTGATGGGTGTCACACTGGGGCTTGTAGTACTGATGGGCATGGTTCTGTAGGTTCTGGTTCTGATGGGTCCAGTCTTGTGGGGCCTGATTCTGGAATTTGGTCTTGCCGGGCTGTCCCGGTCATCATGAATTATCAGTCAGACTGTTTTGTTGGGAATTTCAGTTTTGAAAAGCGTCTAGAATCTGCTTTTAAGGGGGGGGGGGGGGGGGGTACTGTTATGATCGCTGCTGCAGCAGGTATTGCTGGCAGTAGTAGTGCTGCTGAGGCAGTTCTGATCTCTTTCCATGCAAGCTGCATAGCTTTGTCTGCTTTTCCCTGCTGTCAGCTTGTGACTGATTATCATTCACCTGTGTGGGAATCTGCATGTCTGCTCCCATTGGATGACCTCAGTATAAAGATCTGCTTCCTGCAGGGTTTCCTTGGGCTATCATAGTTTCAGTGTAAGCTAGTCTTGCTGTTGCTCAGCCCCAGACCGTGTTTCTTGTTCTAAAGATACTTTGCTGGTTTTGCATCATATATTGGTTCATTGCCCATATATATGCATACCAGCACGTTTATTATTTTCCTTGTATTCGTGTTACGTTGATACATCAGTGACGCTGATATATACGTATACAAACTGTTTATATCCTGTGTTCAGTTAGTCAGTTCCAGCACGTTTTGGTGGATGCGCGTATCGTGATCACCCGTGCTGAGCTAGTTATCCTGTTCCTGGTCCCGTTTGTGGATTGCGTTCATCTCTGCGAAGAGATAGCGAATCCTTCTGAATCCTGTCCTGTTTCCGTTTGTGGATTGCGTTCATCTCTGCGAAGAGATAGCGAATCCTTCTGAGTCCTGTTCCCTGTATTGCTCCAGTTCTAGTCAGTGTTCCTGCTTATGTCATATATCGGTTCATTGCCGATATATACATATGTTAGTCAGACGTTACAAATAGTTTCATTGATAGCTGTAATTGTAATACGCTAGGAAAACATACTTATTGTATATTTATCTGTGTTACGTTCATCTATCTTGATCCTGCTATTTCCTGATTATCCTGTCCTGTCTTTGTGAGGCACGCCATCGCTGCAAACGCATTGGCTGCCTCATTCCAGTCTGTCTTGTTGTGGACGCTTGCTGTCACTAAGTAGTGGCTAGTTAAGCAAGTGTTCATTCTGTCTACCTGTCCTGATCTCCTCAGTTCCTCAGTTCTGGTTTATGCGCTCAGCGCTACTTTGCGCTGAGACGTTTTCATGAAAGTATTATTTGTGGCTGTTCGGATCTGCATCGGCTCTGTGCGCCACAATCTCCTATTGGAGTCAGTCCTCTCCTCCACTAAACTGGGGATATCCTGATTCCTTGTGCTGGTGTGTGTACCCCCTTCACGTCAGCTTATGCATCGCGTGCTGACCGTGGAGAATACACCTCCACACTCACACTCTGGTCCTTCCTTCACTCAGCCTGACTCCCCCACTTTGGGAGCCTCAGGCCGAGGAAGGAGCCTGTCCTTCATGCAGTATCCCATACTGCCTTGTATCCCCTTTACGGGGACCCTCCTCAAAGTATTACTGTTGCACCAAACACTCCTATTACTCAGGTGTCCAGAGGTTAGAGATATATCTGATTATCGGTGATACTGCAGATCATCAATAATCGGGTATATATCTGTATTCTCGGTGATACTGCAGATCACCGGTAATCAGATCCTCTCTGTGTTACACCGATCGTTACACTAATCCTGATGTTAATTTACAGCTTTTTTTTCTTTCTTGTATTTTAACTCCCCACATAATCGATTAGTGTTTCTCTTTAAAAAAAAACGTGATGCTACATGCCTCATTTACCCTAAAAAAAGTTTTGGAAGCAATTTAAAGGCCACTTCCCATTTTCTATCCAGATATCCGAATCAATTCGCATTTACCGGATAATGGGTTCGGATATCCGATTCTATTCGTGTACCGGAATGTTCGGAGTCAGATATCCGATTCGGATCCGGATATCTGGGTATCCGGATCCAAATCAATTCGGATTTTAAAAAGGGGTATCCAAGCAGCACTGCTTGGCATGTATCCCACTCCGCCATGCCCCCCTCCAGGTGATAGACCCCTTGAAGCAACTTTTCCATCTTTTTTGTGGCCAAAAAAAGTCTTTGTAGGTTTTAAAGTTCGTCTGCCATTGAAGTCTATGGCGGACCGCCCTGTTCGCGCGAACTCTGACTTTTGCGAAAGTTCACGTCCGCAGACCCAAAATCTGAGGTTCGAGCCATCTCTGTTTGTATCAGCTGTAACAAAGAAATGTTTTTCTTTAAAGCTTAATATGCTGTTGCGTATCTTTTAGAAAAGAAAGGAAGTTCTGAGTTCAGGTCCGCTTTAAAAGAGAACAGTGCTTCAAGTTCCGAAAGCATCTTAATAGCATCCTAAGGTTGGGTCCCTTTTTTAGTAGATTAGAAACGTATTTTACATTTTCAAAGCATCTTCATTTTTATAATACAATTTCCAATAGATTAAACATTTTTTTTTTGCAATACTTAGTGCAAGTGGTTTATTGAATCTGAGATCCGCTTCAATGAGGGCCAGGTACCTGCTCGCTACATCCTTCCAGGTGACATAGTCCATTAGAAGGGGGAGGGTATGAGTGCTCTGAAGCCATGCCCCCCTCTGACTGACAGGCTGTCTGTGAGCAGGGAGGCGTGGTTTCACTGCAGGGCTGTTTTTAAACATAGGCAACTAGGCCACTATAATCTGCACTTGCAGAGCATCAAAGACCCTGACAAACACACTTTTCGGAATGTGATTTTCATGAACCTCTAATGGTTACACAGTGACAAAGATGACATGAAGCTGTGGTGTATTGATGAGCACAGATATGCAAATTCTTCCGAGTTGATGCCAGTGTTGCCAACTCATCCCTTTAATTACTGACACATCTAAGTTATACAGGTTCTGGGGCTATTTGCACATAATCAGTGCCTTAACTGCATCTACCTAGCCACAAAACCTGTATAATTCATATGTGTCAGTAATTAAAGGGATGATGTTGGCAACACTGGTTGATGCAATGTATGCAAATTCTTATGCAAATATATGCAGCTTGAACATGGACCAATCAATTTAAACCTGGATTTAAATTGATTGACCCATTTTCAAACTGCATATATTTGCATTAAAATGTACATATTTTCAGAAGTATTTGCATCTACCGGTAATTGATCATCCCTAATTACGACACGGAATTTGCAATTACGACGCAAAATTGTACTTTGTAATTATCAGAAAATTCTGAATCATGTGAAATTTGATGCAATCGTAATTAGTATATTACAATCACTACAACAGTGGGGTAAATGGGGGGGGGGGGGGGGGGGGGGGGTTTAGGGAGCACATGCTGTAACATCTACACCCATGAGCAGGAATTTGGACATTGGAGGAGATGTAGGTAAAGTGCTTTGCTCACCTGCAGAATTGCCGCCAGTTGAACCACACCTATCTTGCCTTCTCACTTGTCTCGCACACAGAAGTTAATTCTACTTCCAAGGACACACCACTGCAGAGAGAGGTGGGTAGGTGAGCAGCCCTCTGATTGAGTGAGTTACAGCCAAATAGAGGCCTGCTCTCCTATATTCCATCCATCTGTCTGCTCCCTCTAACCCATCTCCATTGAGAGGTAAGGGTGTGGCAGGGGAAGGGGCAGAGGCGTGCCCGCCAAAGGGATGGTCATAGTCAGCCAACTTTACTTCGCTGGAACTACGCATAGTTTTACGCAAACTACGGCTTCTAAATCAAATATTCGCTCTGTATGCATTCCATAGACTACGCTTTAAAATACGCAATTACGCGTAGTGCGATGCGTAATGTATGCGGACGCTTATGCCATTATGCTGAAAAATGTATGCGTTAATTCCTCTGCAAATGCTTGTACCAGAACCTCTTCTATGCGTACATTCCCCTTTCCAATCCTAATTTTGTAAGCATACAATCGTCCGCAGAAAAATTGACGCGAATAACGCATTCATAGTTTACTTCGCAATACACATGTGAACTACGCGTAGGGGGCGTAACCTACGCGTAGCGGTACTTCGCTATGCGTAAAATCATAAGCATAGTTTGAAACTGCCTATGCGTAGATGCGAACTACGATGCGTAAATTCGCACTGGCATAGTTTCTGCTTATCCCTGCTCTAAACAAATGGCAAACCCACTTTCATTCCGGCATTTGTGGCGGGTTTGGAAACTTGCGTGTACATGAATGCCAGCTGGTGGCATTGCCCGATGCTGGCCTGGCAAACCCCGCCGCAAGGTGTTCACTCAACACATTTGGGTGTCGAATTGCACCGCAAGACGTTCAATAGATCACTAGTCACGAAATCAGCCCCAATGAGCTGTTGCATCAGGCATTTTATTTTATTCATTGCAATCCCCCTTCCCCCCCCCCCCCCCACCACACACACACACACACCTAAAAAAAAAAAAAAAAGGTGCAGGTGCCTTTTCTTGTTTATAAATGATCATTCCCCAGTTTACCTGACTCTTATTTGGTACGTTGCCGCAAAAAGGAAGTTGCAGGGCATGCTGGGTTGTCCTTTTTTGCTTCTGTACATTAGTTAAGACAACCCAGCATGCCCTGCAACTTCCTTTTTGCGGCAAGGTACCAAATAAGAGTCAGGTAAACTGGGGAATGATCATTTATAAACAAGAAAAGTAATAGAGATTTTAACTTTTGAATTGCCTGATTAGTATCCTTATTACTTGTTTACGGGCTCGCTTCCACCATAGCGAATCCGCATGCGGCGCCGACATGCGGATTCGCTTGGTACATTGAAGTGGCCGGGGCTGTTTTCATATGTGCGGCGTGCGGGAGCGATTTGGCGGCGGGCCAAATCTGCACGACGGGACCCACAGAATTCGCCTGCGTCGGGAATCCATGCGAATCGCCGCTAATGTATTTAATAGGAAAAACGCATGCGTTTTTTACATGCGTTTTTACCCGCGATTCGCGTGCGATTTCGCACCTTTTTCAATGTTATTTTGCCCTGGCAGTCATGGTTAATTTCGCATGGCACCCTGCCATGCGAAATCGCACGCGAAATCGCGGGTAAAAACGCATGCGGAAACGCATCCGCATGAGTTTTTACAAGCGTTGGGATGCCGGCGAAATCGCGTCGCAACAGTGGAAACGGGCCCTTACAGATAAAAATAAAGACTTGATTTTTGATTTTATGCCTGACGGTTAGGCTGGGTCCACACTAGACCCAGTTGCAGGACGGACACTGCAGTCCGGATCAGGGGAAGTACCCACCGTACTGCAAACTGATGAAAGTGCATCAGTTTTGCATCAGTTTTGTATCAGTTTCCGTTCAGGTTTTTCCCTGACAGAAAACGTCTCTATCATTAGGAAGGAGTGGGAGGATTTTTTGGGCCAATCATAAAGCTCAGGCTATCCGTTTTCACATCCGTTTTTTGTCTGTGGAGCTGGAGATGCGTTTTCTCATTGCTTTCACTACCCCTGCGTGTATCCGTGGTCCTGATCCGTTGCGTGAAAATGCAGCAGGTCCGGACATTCCGTTCAGGTTTTGAAAACGGATCCCC
The DNA here is from genome assembly GCF_040937935.1 of Hyperolius riggenbachi. Lineage (NCBI taxonomy): Eukaryota > Metazoa > Chordata > Amphibia > Anura > Hyperoliidae > Hyperolius > Hyperolius riggenbachi. The sequence continues at coordinate 254,083,629 of NC_090653.1, forward strand.
GCAAACGCAGACGGATCCGTTTTTTACTTGGGTGAGGCTGGCTGCTATTTTAAACATTAGTATCCGGGACTCCGTTTTTCATCAGGTTTGAAAAACGCAGCCACGGATACGTTTCCGGACCTAGTGTGGACCAGCTCTTACACTTTAAAATATATTCCTAATAAACTCTTTAACAAAAAAAACCCCTCTGATCTGCAGATTTTGAAAAACATGGAGAATTTGGTAACTCATAACAAGCGTTCTTTTATACTTTACAATGGAGGCGATGGATTATTTCAGTAAGTTAGTATAGTTTATTAGCAGCATAGGGGTGACAGTGGCCACTAGTGGCTACCAGTGTTGCTTGCAAACTTTTGCCAAAGTCATTTTTGCATAGAAACTATATTTTTTACCGCAAACACTTTTTACCACGGAAAATCGATATTTTTACAGTGAAAAAAAGTGTGAAAAATAAAACGTATTTTCGATGGCATTTTCTAAACATGCCTAGCAGTTTTTAGGAGCATTTGTGTAACAGATTACACATATTGTTACAGTGAAGCTGTTACTGAACAGCTACTGTAACAAAAACGCCTGGAGAACTGCTCTGATCTAGCGTTTTATAGAGCGGTTTGAGCTTTTCCTAAACTATAACATTGAGGTAGAAACGCCTAAGAAATCTAAAAAATGCTGCAGCCCCCGAGTTTGTGTTTGTGGAAAAAACAAACCGCTCTGGTGTGCACCAGCCCATTGAAATACATTACCCAAGTGGTTTTCAAATGCTCACGAACCGCTCTAGTGTGCACCAGCCCAGAGTGTGGTTCATTCAGCCTTTTGTTTAGCATTGTGCTAGTAGCCACCAATGATAAGCGAAAATGCCAATATTCTTTTCACATTCATTTTTGCGGTAATAATGTTAAATTCGATTTTCGAGCGAAAATGCCATCGTAAATACATTTTATTTTTCACACTTTTTTTTCACTGTAAAAATATGGATTTTCCGTGGTAAAAAGTGTTTGCGGTAAAAAATATAGTTTCTATGCAAAAATGACTTTAGCAAAAGTTTGCAAGCAACACTGGTAGCCACTAGTGGCCACTGTCACCCCTATGCTGCTAATAAACTATACTAATTGCATTATTTCAGTAAGTTAGTATCTCTCTAAGCCCCCTTTCACACCTAAAACCGCAACGCTGGCGTTTTGCGTGAGTGATTTTTCCGCGATTAACGAAGAAAAATCAATGGACACAGCAACGTTTTGGGAGCAATCGCGATTAGCGGTTCTATCCATGCTAATCGCGATTGCTAATCGCAAAACGCTTCATGTTACGCAAGAACACTGCCATAGGCTTACATGCAGGGCCGGATTTCTGGCAAGGCCACATAGGCCATGGCCTAGGGCACCAGAAATTTAGAGGCGGCTCAGTGAGGGTCAGTAAAGATGTTCTGTGCAGCCATCCCTATCTACAAGGATATCTTTAACCCTATGTACTCTGTGTCCTGTACTTGTGTCGTCCCTGCAAAACCTGTAAGCTCTATCCTGCAGGTACACATCAGCCTAACTTTCATGGTGACAAAGTGGGTCCATCATTAACAAGATGGCAAACATAACATAAAAGTTCTTAAGGAAAACATAATTTATAATCTATACGCGTATTACTAAACTACTTATTGTCTGTGACATCCAATGATGTAAGTGGAATTCTCATTGGGGCACACAGAGATAACAACCATACAGACAGTATAGTTGGCCTTGGGCGGTAAAAAGTACAAATCCGGCCCTGCTTACATGGGCTAGCGTTTTTTAAAAACCGCTAGCGTTTTGCGCTGAGCAGGAATTACATGATTCCCACTCAAGTGTGAACGAGCCCTAAAGATGCCTAGAATTGCTCTGAGGCCTGGTGCACACCAGAGGAGGTTTTCTGAGCGTTTTGAGTTTTTAAATCTGGTGCTAATGTTATCCTATGTATCTGTGCACACTGGAGCAATGAGGTTTTGTAAAAAAACCCCATAGCATTACATTGGGAAGGTTGCAGTGGACTCACCTGTGACTGGGCCCACAGATAGAAAATCCCACTTCTTCAAGACATGAAAAAGGTGATAGCAGTATTAAAGAAAACCTGTAACAGAAAAAAGTGCCCCTGGGGGGTACTCACCTCAGTACAGGGAAGCCTCTGGATCCTATTGAGGCTTCCCCCATCCTCCTGCATCCCACGGTGGCAGTGCTAGAGGTCCCCAAATGGCAGGCATGTAATTATTTATCTTTCCGGCTCCAGCGCAGGCGCAGTAGCGGCTCTCAGCTCGGGATCAGATGGAATAGCCGATCCCAGTTGGGTCTGCTCTATTGCACAGGCACAAGTCGTCTGTGCCTGCACAGTAGAGTGGACCTGATTGGGATCGGCTATTTCCACCTTAACCCATCGGGGAGCCGCGCCTGCGCTGGAGCCAGGGAAAGTAAATATTGCAGGCGCTACTGCCCCTGTGCCACAGCTTGACAAATTGTCGGCTGTGGCTTCGGAGGGGCCCAGCAAAAGGAGGACAGTGGAAGCCTCGATAGGATCTGGACTCTTCCCCCTCCCGAGGTAAGTACCCCCAGGGGCACTTTTTTTTGTTACAGTGTCCCTTTATGCAGCTCCAGCTGAAAAGCTTATCTCTACAATGCTGTTATATTTGGCATTATCCTAATCTTCCCTTTTTTTTATTGTTTTCATTTTTTATATTTTTGAGTGTTTTCTGAATCCTTAGTGATATGTCTGAACCACCACATTCTTGCAGACAGTGGCGGCATGTTGCCCAGAAAATGAGATATGGGAGTGGTCTAGCAGGGATAAGGTAAGTCTACTGCCAGATGTCACAGTTTGGAAATTAGCCAATCAAACTGGACAGAAAGTTCATTTGATTGGCTCAGCAGGTCTAAGATGAATACAAATCAGCTGAAATTGTCATGCAAGTTGGGATTACTGTATAACAGGAGGAGAGCGCTTCCAAATGCAGGCTGCACCCAAATTGACCAGCTGCATAGATGTGCAGAGCTAAAACCCGTGCAGATTACACAACTTGCATTCAAAACAGATGCAACAAATGGGGGATGTTAACTTCCAATAAACAGTTTGTGCGCAGCTTGTTCAGTACTAGACTCCTCCACCACGTTGAGGGGTCCTCACAGAAGAGACCTAACCTCTAACTAAAAATTAAACATAGTGCAAACCTGGGGCAGCTAGCCATAAAATGGTCTACACATTTTCTAAAGAACAGCGAAGGCATTGGCAGCGCTCCTATTCAGGCTGCAACTGAAATGAATACCAACAGAGGTGTGCAACTCCCCCCAGAGACTTAAATACACACCTTGAATTCAAAACAGATGCAAACTACGCACTAAACAATAAAATTGAATGAAAACTGGTAAACACATGAATGCCCATGAATTGCATTTTTTTTTACCAGTCTCTGCATAATGGAGTAGTACAGTGGACAAAAGTGTAATTTACTCTCTCAGCAAAAGAACCATTTACAATCTGTATTAGCAGCAGTCACACATTCTGTTATAGCAGCAGTAACAGAGTATCTGTAGCAGCTGTTACAGTCTCTGCAGCAGCAGCAGTCACATTCTCTGTAGAAGCAGTAGTCACAGTCTCTGAAGTAGCAGCAGTCACAGTCTCTGAAGTAGCAGTCACATTCTCTGTAGTAGCAGCATTTACAGTCTGCAGTGCAGCAGTCACAGTCTCAGTAGTAGCAGCAGTTACAGTCTGCAGTATTAGCAGTCACAGTCTCTGTAGTAGCAGTAGTCACAGTCTCCGTAGCAGCAGCAGTCACAGTCTCTGAAGTAGCAGCAGTCACAGTCTCTGTAGTAGCAGCAGTCACGTCACAGTCTCTGTAGTAGCAGCAGTCACAGTCTCTGTAGTAGCAACAGCAGTCACAGTCTCTATAGCACCAGCATTCACAGTCTCTGTAGTAGCAGGAGTCACAGTCTCTGTAGTAGCAGGAGTCACAGTCTCTGTAGAAGCAGCAGTCACAGTCTGTAGTAGCACTAGCAAGAGTCACTGTCTCTGTAGTAGCAGGAATCACAGTCTCTATAGTAGTAGCATTCACAGTCTCTGTAGCAGTAGCAGTCACAGTCTCTGTAGCAGCAGGAGTCACAGTCTCCGTAGAAGCAGCAGTCATGGTCTCTGCAGTAGCAGCAGTCACAGTCTGTATTAGCACTAGCAAGAGTCACCGTCTCTGTAGTAGCAGGAATCACAGTCTCTATAGTAGTAGCATTCACAGTCTCTGTAGCAGCAGCAGTCACAGTCTCCGTAGAAGCAGCAGTCATGGTCTATGTAGTAGCAGCAGTCACAGTCTGTAGTAGCACTAGCAAGAGTCACTGTCTCTGTAGTAGCAACAATCACAGTCTCTATAGTAGTAGCATTCACAGTCTCTGTAGAAGCAGAAGTCACAGTCTGCAGTGGCAGCAGCACTCACAGTCTCTAAAGTGGCAGCACTCACAGTCTCTAAAGAGGCAGCAATCACTTTGTAGTAGGAGCAATCACAGTAGTAGTAACAGTGTCTGTAAATGGCAGCAAGCTTAATGTGTGTAAGATGGAAGTGGTCACTCATTTTTCTGTAAAATTGTATTTTATTTGAAATCAGAAATGGGTCAGAGGTGTGGGATGGGAGGAACCTGGCATGGTGAGATGTAGTGTGGGACGAGGCAGGGTGGCCACAAGGTGCACTTATTGTTGATTTAGTAATGCCAGGGGCGTGCTCAGGTTCCTTGAAGGTCAATGGCTCAAATTTTTCTTTGTGATGGTACTTGGAAGATCACTCTTCTTTAACCAAGCTATTTGGGGTGGGGAGGGTGGGGGTAGGTAGGGGGTGATATTGAAGCAATACAAAAAAGTCTTGTAACAAAAACAATGCACATAAAGTTTTTGTATAAAAGTATCTGGGTGCCTTGGTTACTGCTGGCCTAAGCAATGACTCCAATATTATTTAGATAAAGAGCTCCATTTCTTAATTTTCTTCTGAATGTATTTCTTTATAGTCAATTTGTATTTAAAGCGGAATATAACCCTGCATTTTAACTTTGCTCTAAAACATTATTTAGGCCTGGTGCACACCAAAAACCGCTAGCAGATCCGCAAAATGCTAGCAGATTTTGAAACGCTTTTTTAAATTTTTCTATGGCGTTTTGCTAGCGTTTTGCGGATTGCTTCTGCGGTTTTCAGTATAGTAGATTTCATATATTGTTACAGTAAAGCTGTTACTGAACAGCTTCTGTAACAAAAACGCCTGCAAAACTGCTCTGAAGTGCCGTTTTTCAGAGCGGTTTGCGTTTTTCCTATACTTAACATTGAGGCAGAAACGCATCCGAAATCCAAAAAATGCCTCACCCCGGGCATTTTTCGTTTCTGCAAAACGCTTCCCGCTCTGGTGTGCACCACCCCATTGAGATACACTGACCAAGCACATCCGCAGCCGCAAACGGATCTGAAAACGCCCAAAAAGCCGCTCGGTGTGCACCAGCCCTCACTTTTTTACTAGACCAGCATTGGAAGGGTTAAACACAGAGGTTTAAAGTTCCATGGAGAGATATGCAGAAGTTCAGATTGTTACATTCTATTTAGTTATATGTATCTATTGAGAAATGTTACACACTCTTTGGCTGTCCTCCAACTCCTTCTCAGTAAGAGAGATGAGTCACATTCAACACTTAGATACATTTATGTAAACAAAATGTATCTATGTCAGCTTCGGATGCGTCTGCTGAAATCTCCAGGAACTTTAAAGCACTGTGTAACCCTTCTAATGCTGGTCTAGTAAAAAAAAAAAAAAATGCTGGTTGCATATAATATACTGTAAATAATGTTTTAGAGCAAAGTTGAAATGCAGGGTTATATTCCGCTTTAAATAATGTTTACGTTTTTGCAATGAAAAGAATGTAAAATACCTGGTGCATCATGTAATGACTGCTGGTCTCCTTTATGCAGAATACCAATTGATGTAGCTCTTCTCCCCCCCCCCCCTCCCTTTTCCAAAGGCAGGTCTCAGACCCTAAACTTACATGAGCAACAAGGGGGAGGGGCTGATTGCTCTCTCCAGTGAAGCCACACCTCCTTCTTAACTGACATCCTACCTGAGGAGGAAGATGGAAGTCTTTGGTGAGGAGCTCACCCGAAATGAACTGCTGCACTAGGTATTTTACTTTTTTTTATTGCATAAACGTAACCCTATAAATAACATTTTATATGTAGTAAAAATATGAAATGAATTGCTAAGGCTAGGTTTCCACTTGTGTGTTTTGTGTCAGTTTTTCTGCTCAGAAAATTCGCACTAATGTAAGTCAATGCAGCCGTTTCCACTCTATGCGAATTTTCGTACGCGTTCGCACGCATTAAAAAATCGGAGGTCCTGCATCATATTTTCGGACATCGCGTACGATTCATGTACAATGCTTTGTGTAGGCAATGCGAATTTTCGCGTTATTTGCGCGAAAATTCGCAGTAAATCCATGGTTACAGGAAGTTGTCAGCAATCATGACTAAGCTGTTACTAGGCAGATTATGTGTATTTAACTAATGCGTACGAAAATTCGCATTAAAATGTGTACAAATTTACATGCGAATTTTCACCAATCAGAAAAATCTTATACGATTTTTTGCAGGCGAAAATGTAACGCTACAGTGGAAACGTAGCCTTAAAGTTGTATTTTGAAGCCAGGTCCCTGAAATTGGGCCCTGATGGGCAGTTCCCTCAGTGTCCTGGTTTCTTCAGACACAAGCACAACAGGAACAGCAGAACCAGTTTTTGCAGCATATCCGCCTAGGGAATTGGGGTTCGGACACGGACTCCTCGCAGGTGCCTGTGGGCTGCCTGCTGATTGGAACATTTTTTGAGAACACCTTGAGCTCTGAATCGGAGCTGTTCAGGGTCTTGCTGGTGGTACGAAGGCTGTCCTTCTCCGACTTTACTGCTAAAAAGGCAGCCAGGTCCACGTCCAGCATGGCCACCCCTCCGCGGGGTGTTGGTGTGTTTTGGCGGCACTGGGGGCAGGGGATCCATCGCTGCTCATTGATCAGTGAATCGAGCCGGCGGATACAGGCCTGGCAGAAGGTGTGGCCACAGTACAGCCGCCGTGGGAGGCGGTTTGTAAGGTTGTAGCTGGAGAAGCAGATGATGCAATCGATCTTGTGGCTGTTGCGTTTTGTCTCCTCTTCGCTCGTCGAGCCTTCAGTGATAACGGGCTCCGCCTTCTCCAACAATTCCTGGTTGTTGTTAAACATGCTCACCTGAAAAGATACAGCATCAAAATATCAATATTGTAGAGACCTTTTTTCCCAGATATACATGCGTGTGCAATTAACCTAAAGAGACACTGTAGCGACATATAGTAGAACACAGTAAATTATTCAGGATACCCCAGTGGTGTCACTAGGGGGGTACGGTAGGTGCGGACTGAACCAGGTGTCACCAGGAGCGGGGGTGACACCAAGCTCCAGGCTAAAGCAGATTGTAATAAGGCTATGCAAATATAGACCTTTTTTTTTACTACAGAAAAGTATTATTGGTTTTGCTTAGCCTGGTGAGGTTGGAGGCTCATGGGCTAAGAAAGGCACCATCAGTTTCCACACCGGGTGACACCAACCCTACTGACACCTCTGGGATACTACCCACTATTATGGTAATTGTCCTGGTTTCAGCATCAGAAACATTTCCTATATCTATATATTGCTGTATATTGGTGTGCAGCTCTGCCCAGGCCACTGCCAGTGATCCTTTGCTTAGACTGTTTAGCTATGCTGAATTCTCCTCCCATAGCATTCTGGGAAGCCAGGCATTATTTTCACTGGCTTCGTAATTCTCTGTATGGGCTGGTTCACACTGTAAGGGACCATTCACACTTGTAAGTCGCAAAACGTTAGTGCTTAGCGGTTTTGGGTAGGGTTAGGTATTAGTAGAGGGAGGGCTTGTGTGAGAATAGGGGTGAGGAGGGGGCGAGGTTAGGCATCTGTAGAGGGAGGGCTTGGGTAAGGATGGGGGTGGGGAGGGGGGGTGGTTAGGCATCTGTAGAGGGAGGCATTGTGTGAGAATAGGGGTGGGGAGGGGGATTGGTTAGGCATCTGTAGAGGGAGGGCTTGGGTAAGGATGAGGGTGGGGAGGGGGGGTTGGTTAGGCATCTGTAGAGGGAGGGCTTGTGTGAGAATAGGGGTGGGGAGGGGGGTTGGTTAGGCATCTGTAGAGGGAGGGCTTGTGTGAGAATAGGGGTGGGGAGGGGGGGGGGGTAGGCATCTGTAGAGGGAGGCATTGTGTGAGAATAGGGGTGGGGAGGGGGATTGGTTAGGCATCTGTAGAGGGAGGGCTTGGGTAAGGATGAGGGTGGGGAGGGGGGTTGGTTAGGCATCTGTAGAGGGAGGGCTTGTGTGAGAATAGGGGTGGGGAGGGGGGGGGGTGGTTAGGCATCTGTAGAGGGAGGGCTTGTGTGAGAATAGGGGTGGGAGAGGGGGGGTGGTTAGAGTTAGGCTTTGGTAGGGCTCATGTGAATATAGTAAAATATCAGAAAAATGTAACAATATTTTACTCAGAATTACCTCTGCCCAATAGTAGAACATCAGTAATTTTACCGATATTCTACTAATAGTGGCTGTCTCCAGTGCCCAAATTAGCGCGGCACCCTTTTTACATGTACGTCACAGAATGGGCTCACATGTGAATAGAATGCTCTTCCTTATCTCAAGAGAAACCACCTCGCATTGTCCAGCCATGAATGTTTTATGTAGTGTCAGCTATACAAGGAAAGGAGATGTCTCTGGTCACAGAACAGAAGGACGGTACACGGGGATGCCGGAAGTTTAGAGGAGGGATCCCCTGGGCTGGGGGAGGGAAAGGATCATCGGAACAGACTCTCACCTGCCTTCATGCAACAAGCGATCGGCAGAATTCCTCACTGGTCAAGCAGTTATCTCTCATGCACCAGTCTTACATTAGCATTGATAACTGTATTACATCAGGCTGAGATGAGCAAGGCTGGAATTATACTTTTTTCATCCCTAGGCCAGCTTGTTGCTGCTCCCCTTCCATGTGCAGTTCCATGTCTACCATTCATGAACAACAGCCCCTTTCAGTTATATACAGATCCCTTGGGCAGCATTTCCCTATTTCCATGTGTTGCTCCTTATTTGCAACCTCTGCGTTCTTTTAGCAGCCTCTACTTCTTATGCAGCAATCCCTCTTCCATGTCCTGCCGCCCTTGGCCAACTGCCACCCAAAACCAGGGCCTTTGTGGCCTTTTTAGAAATCTGGCCCTGGAGATGAGGATTAGAAGGTAGCAGATTAATTTATGGCTACTGGCACAATATAGATGGATGTGTAATAGCAAAATTGAAGTACACCTAAACTGGGGGAAAAGAGTTAACTTTTACTTACTTGGGACCCCCCCCCCCCCCCCCATAGTCTCCCCTCTGCATGCGCAATTTATGAAGATTTGCAACCGCACATGCGTAGAACGCTGCCAGCTATGGGAGCACGATCAAGGAGGAATGTGCCTGTGCCATAATGCGGGACCAAGTCTAAGACGTAATAAGGTGAAAGTGGCACATCAGAGTGGACCTGGAGAACACTGAGGGTTCCCAAAGACTATGGGGGCTGGAGGGAGGGTTCCCATTGGTCTATTAAGGGACCAATGGGGAGCCCTGGCTGTACTCTTAGCGATGCTCTGCTGGGGCTTGCTATAGTTTAGTATGGCAACTGCAATGTTTGTCGGGAAAATTCCATTGAGGTATTCAGAGGATATTAACATGGGACCTTTCAAGAGATTATTGGCGTGGGAACATTAATTAAAGGCAAGTATTTATGGTTAGTTAAGACTATAAAAGCACTTTTTTCATTGTGTTTTTGTTTAACTTTTTGTAAATGGGTAAGGCAGGGGTGTAACTACAAATGACGGGGCCCCCCAGCAAAACTTTGATGAGGCCCCTCCAATGTTCACTCCCCTTTTCTTGCCTACCAGTGGTGACCCTCACAGCCTGGAAGGTCCATCTTACAAGGGTCTTAATACAAGTGTGGACATCGTAATCTTCACACCCATAACAAGTGTAGCCACAAAAACACCCGATGTGAGGGAGTGAAGTAGTTGGGGCCTCCTTACAGCGCTGGGCCTCCCTGCAGTTGCTGGGGCTGCTCCCTTGTAGTTGCTCCCCAGGATAAGGGCTACATCACTGCCCTATACCCATTTCACCTGGGGAGTGGACTCCCAGATTCTGGTACCATGACCCCTCCCCCCCCCCCCCCGGCCTACTGTTAGGAATAAGTAGATGGGACTTTAGTGTTAGGAGTAGGTTGGGGATGTTATTGTTGCATGCAAGTGTGTGTGTGGAGGGTGGGGGGTAGTGTTAAGCATAAGTAGTATGAAGTTGGTGTTAGGAGTAGGTTGGGGGAGGCTAGTGTAAGGGACAGGTGAAGGGGTAAGTGTTAGCGCAGGTAGAGGGGAGGTTAATGTTAGCGGTGGGTGGTGTGGGGGGTCATTTTAGACATAGGCTTACCGATATTCTATCGCTAATACTTTAACATTTAACCCAGCACCATCATTTCCTGGGTGGTTTTATTACATGTGGACTTTAACCCTTACCATCACCTGGGGCTTGCATTTTAGAGGGTCATCAGTTAACTTACTCAGGGGCCTAACTAGAGGAGAGCAGCCCCTGCAGGGGGGCCTAGAGCTCTAAAAGGGCCCCAAGTACTAACCTTCCCTTTCTCCGATACAGGGGACTATCCTTCAGATCAGGTGTTTGCTACACTTGTTATGGGTCTGAAGATTATGACCTCCGCACTTTTTTTATGACCCTTGCGTGATGGGCCCCCAGGTTGTGAGGGTCACCAGGGGTGGGCAAGGGAAAGAGTGTTAACATTGGGGGCCCATTAAAAGTTTTGCTGGAGAACCGCATCATTAGTAGTGATGCCACTGAACTCACCAGTATGTTTTTGGAATATAGGAGAAAACCAGATTGACCAAGGAACCCGATGCAAATACGCAAAGCCCATAGCAGATAGTTTCCTGACCAAGAGTCCATCCTTCAGGATAGCTTTAAAGTTACTCAGCTTTGAACAGAGTTAATGATTGATAGTAGAACTTGTGATGATTACTGTTACCACTCACCTGTTAAAGGTACATGATCTACAGCCGATTGTCCCCAAGGTAACGGTTTTCATCGATGATGTGGAAACATCTGAGAAGTCGAAGCCTTGCTTTGGTCTTGTTCTTCTGAAAACCCTTCATTTTTTCCTTGCTCTCTGGATGTGGGCCAGTGAGAATCCTCCTCCCCATCATCATCCCATTAGTGTTCCGAAGATAAAGGCCCTCACTGGTGACTTGACAAGGAAGGAATCTCAGAGCTCCAACGCCAACACCTTCATCTGGCCAGTGAGAACAACAGTCCACCACATTTTTGGGCTAGAAAATTCTGGATGGGTTGAAATCCTTCTGAGGACTCTCTATCTCCTGTAAGTTTCATCTTCTGCAGGAGCCTCTGTGCTCCAGGTTTCCAGGGCTGGGCTTATCGCTGCCGTAATTATGTCAGGCTCAAGTTACCGGCCTCAGCTAAAGTGTCACACAACACAGGCCGTGCATGGAAATACAGCCTTGCAGAAGGCTCGGCCTGACAAAAGCTCAAGAAACTCAATATATTCCTCCGCTCTTAACTGTTTTCTGTCCCTGTAGCTGAGGCATGAGAGTTGCTCTTTGGAGACCAAGACAGACATTAGGCAGGAAAAGTATGTCTATGTCTGTGAAGAATCTGTTACAGAAATTGCCACCTGCTTCCAGTGGTTTTGCCAAAGTAAAATTGGAAGGAGCACCATAGACAGGGGAAAGTGGAAGCTTATGGGAAAGCAACATCATGGCTGTCACTGGAAGAGCAAATGTGTGTGCTAGGAATGGTCAGAAATGCCAATTTTTAATTCAGCAGAAACTCCGATTTCCGACAATGTCGATTAGCGGTTCCACAGATTTCTGTTTTCTGACTTCCATGTAGTCGTTTTTTGGATCATTTTTTGCATTATCTGATTGGCAAAATACCTCAGAGTTGACTCTGTATTCTCTGATTGTGATTGGTCAAATGCTTCTGAGTTCTGCGATTGGGCTAAAATTAACGAGTTGTGGGTAATGCAATATTTCCATAGAAATACTATTTTGCGATTTCCGGCAGTAATGTTTGCAGGGACACCAGGCGTAGGCAGGCCAGCTCCATTCATCTATGAATCAGAACTATGATAGACCTCAACTGCTAACATCCCCTCCCTCCGATACTCCAGATCAGGTGTTTTTGTGGCTACATATGTTATTGGTGTGAGGATCCTGATGACCACACATTTTATTAGGATAAACTGCAGGAGGCGCCCTAAGGTATACTTTCAATTTGTATGGTAATAAAATTATGTGTAATTTGGCCTTACCTTCTTCTAGGAACAAACCACATGAGGTAGAATATAGTATTTATTTGATGTGCTCATAAGACAGACGTGTTTCACGGGTACTGGCCCGCTTCCTCAGGTCGATATAAAGTGCCTAAGTTTCAGCAGTCACAAGTGTGGGTGCCTCTGAGGAAGCGGGCCAGCACTCGTGAAACGCGTTGTCTGTCTTATGTACATCAAAATAATATTATATCTGGAGTATTCTCCCTGGTCTGTTAATAGACCAATGAGGAGCCTTAGAGCCAAACTTAAAGATTCTTTTGGCTCTAAGAGTGCTTCTGAAGATGGCCGGCTCCGTACTGCACACGTGCAACTGTGTGTTCACACATGCACACGCATTTTGCAGTATACAACCCGCTTCCTCAGGTTACTGTGCCACAAGGCTCAAAGTATCTGACTAAACTAGGCTAATAACAGGAATGCTGGTGCCTAAAAAAAATAATAAAAGAAGGCAAAATGAGAGAAGTCAAAGCTACTGTAGCGGAACTTTCATATTAATACTACTCTTTTGGCATTGATACCTGAGGAAGAGGGGGTGGATGCGCACAAAACGCATCCAGACCATACTAGCACTTAATAAATAGTGAATTATTTGTGAGGTATGTAGCTTTAAGTACTCTCGGTTTGCCCTCTTTTCTGGTGGGAGCCTCCTCTTGTGTGTTTTATTATTATCAGTACCCCTGAGGACAGCGGGAGGCCGAAACTGGTCAGGTTGAGAGCGGGCAATCGTTGTCAGTGTACATTTAACCACTTGTTATGGAAGGCAAATTTTTACAGCAGGGTCTTCATTTCATTAGAGCCTGGATGTGAGTATGTACTAAATTATGTATGATACCATTGTGTTCTATTAAAGTCTTGGACTGATTCTACAAGTTGGACAATCTACAAGTACCAATCTCTTTATTCTCTTCAAGTGGCTATACTGGGGATCCTTGTAAGCACTCTCCTTCCAAGACCTTGCGAGGAAAGTCAATTGGGAAAGATAGTGCCACAGGTTTCAAAAGCTGTTAATATTACTATATGGGATAGCACTACACAGCAGTATGGTTTTGGATTACAGTGGATCATCAGACAGTGCAGTGTATGTGGTGACTGACTGTTTCAGAGGCCTTACCATAGAAAAAAAAAAGGGAATCCCCAACAGCATAGATAAATGTCAGACGTGACAAGTTATTCAAAATTGAAAAAGCAACTTTATTGATAGATACACACTGACAGTAAAAACAATTAAACCATCATGTCTCAGAGGCCTAACTGTACTGTAGCCCCTACAACCCATGTGACAGTGGGGAAGCCTATGGGCCTGTGCATGTCCTGCGCCAGGTCCTCTCTGCTCTAATTTGCAGCCACGTGCTACATGCTTCCATAACTCCGCCTCCCAATGCACGTCATGTGACAGGAGCCAGTCGAGGCTTGTATGATGCACAGAGCATGCAGGGAAGAGTAGAGGAGAAACACAGCACAGAAACAGGAAATATGATGGTCTCTGTGATGTGGGTAGTGGGTGCTGGGGGTGATCAGAGTGTTCTGTACATGCAGATAGGCACCCAGTATAACAAGTCAGAACTCTTTACTGAAGAAAAACATACAGAGATAAATCATACACAACCATCAGGAATGCAGCTTACTTAGAACAGAGAGGAACATGGAGTGGGATAAATACAAGAAAATCACATCATCATAGAGATCTTTACATCATTCTACACACAGTGACATCTTGTGGTTGCTTTACTATACTGCTTTAAAGTAATTTTGTTGATGCTGCCAACAGGGGAGAAGGAGGGGGAGGGGTTGTGGTGCGGGGGGAGCGGTGTTTTACTGGTCACATTTGGGAAGTAGGGAGGGCACCCTATGACATTTTCGCTTGGGTAGGGGGGCTATGGGTTGTAGTGGTGTTTCGCATTGCTGTAATCTGCACTACAACACTTGTGTCTCGGCCCCTAAGTCAGCCATGACTGTGACCTCTGTGACCCCGGTTCTTAGGCCACTGAGTACCTAGTGTGCATTTATGATCCAGGTTTTTTGGTTATGTCACTAATCTTAAGGACATCATTGCTGTGGATTTCACAGAAGATCCCAGGACTTACCTGAGCATTATAATAGATTAGAGCGATCAGAACTTCTTAGAAACGTTCTTCTTCAAACAAAGACTTTTGTTCCAGGACACTGTGATGCAAGCGCACAACTCTAAAGCACACGGTGTTCCGCTTAAAGAGGCGATGCAAATATTTTACTTCTAAGCCAAGAAAAAAGATACAGGAGCTAGTACCGTATATTACCACGCAATAGCCGACTTTCAAAAAAAATTACTCAAAAGTGGGAGGTTCGAATTGTTTGCAGGTGATATACTGCGGGTGACATGTGTGCGCCCCCCCATGCAGGTCTAGTGTTGGGGGACAGGATAGCTACATCTCCTACCTTCAGCTTGCATCCTCTCATCATCCTGACGGCAGTAGGTTAAAAAACAAGTGTTAAATCTATTTGTTTGAAAGTGTCTGGATTCATTTCCTGCAAAGGGTTCAGATAAGTGATGAGACAAAATTTTGTGTTTTCGTTATTATGACACCAGGGGCGTTGCTAGCCCCAAAGATCAGTGGCACATGCCACCAGGGGCGTTGCTATCCCCAAAGATCAGTGGCACATGCCACCAGGGGCGTTGCTAGCTCCAAAGATCAGTGGCACATGCCACCAGGGGCGCTGCTATCCCCAAAGATCAGTGGCACATGCCACCAGGGGCGTTGCTATCCCCAAAGATCAGTGGCACATGCCACCAGGGGCGTTGCTAGCTCCAAAGATCAGTGGCACATGCCACCAGGGGCGTTGCTAGCTCCAAAGATCAGTGGCACATGCCACCAGGGGCGCTGCTATCCCCAAAGATCAGTGGCACATGCCACCAGGGGCGTTGCTAGCTCCAAAGATCAGTGGCACATGCCACCAGGGGCGTTGCTAGCCCCAAAGATCAGTGGCACATGCCACAAGGGGCGTTGCTAGCTCCAAAGATCAGTGGCACATTCCACCAGGGGCGTTGCTAGCCCCAAAGATCAGTGGCACATGCCACCAGGGGCGTTGCTAGCCCCAAAGAACAGTGGCACATGCCACCAGGGGCGCTGCTATCCCCAAAGATCAGTGGTACATGCCACCAGGGGCGCTGCTATCCCCAAAGATCAGTGGCACATGCCACCAGGGGCGTTGCTAGCTCCAAAGATCAGTGGCACATGCCACCAGGGGCGTTGCTAGCTCCAAAGATCAGTGGCACATGCCACCAGGGGCGTTGCTAGCTCCAAAGATCAGTGGCACATGCCACCAGGGGCGCTGCTATCCCCAAAGATCAGTGGCACATGCCACCAGGGGCGTTGCTAGCTCCAAAGATCAGTGGCACATGCCACCAGGGGCGTTGCTAGCCCCAAAGATCAGTGGCACATGCCACAAGGGGCGTTGCTAGCTCCAAAGATCAGTGGCACATGCCACCAGGGGCGTTGCTAGCCCCAAAGATCAGTGGCACATGCCACCAGGGGCGTTGCTAGCCCCAAAGAACAGTGGCACATGCCACCAGGGGCGCTGCTATCCCCAAAGATCAGTGGTACATGCCACCAGGGGCGCTGCTATCCCCAAAGATCAGTGGCACATGCCACCAGGGGCGTTGCTAGCCCCAAAGATCAGTGGCACATGCCACCAGGGGCGTTGCTATCCCCAAAGATCAGTGGCACATGCCACCAGGGGCATTGCTATCCCCAAAGATCAGTGGCACATGCCACCAGGGGCGTTGCTAGCCCCAAAGATCAGTGGCACATGCCACCAGGGGCGCTGCTATCCCCAAAGATCAGTGGCACATGCCACCAGGGGCGCTGCTATCCCCAAAGATCAGTGGCACATGCCACCAGGGGCGTTGCTAGTCCCAAAAATCAGTGGCACACACCACCAGGGGCGTTGCTATCCCCAAAGATCAGTGGCACATGCCACAAGGGGCGTTGCTAGCCCCAAAGATCAGTGGCACATGCCACCAGGGGCGTTGCTAGCCCCAAAGATCAGTAGCACATGCCACCAGGGGCGTTGCTAGCCCCACAGATCAGTGGCACATGCCACCAGGGGCGTTGCTAGCCCCAAAGATCAGTGGCACATGCCACAAGGGGCGTTGCTAGCTCCAAAGATCAGTGGCACATGCCACCAGGGGTGTTGCTAGCTCCAAAGATCAGTGGCACGTGCCACCAGGGGCGTTGCTAGCTCCAAAGATCAGTGGCACATGCCACCAGGGGCGCTGCTATCCCCAAAGATCAGTGGCACATGCCACCAGGGGCGTTGCTAGCTCCAAAGATCAGTGGCACATGCCACCAGGGGCGTTGCTAGCCCCAAAGATCAGTGGCACATGCCACAAGGGGCGTTGCTAGCTCCAAAGATCAGTGGCACATGCCACCAGGGGCGTTGCTAGCCCCACAGATCAGTGGCACATGCCACCAGGGGCGTTGCTAGCCCCAAAGAACAGTGGCACATGCCACCAGGGGCGCTGCTATCCCCAAAGATCAGTGGCACATGCCACCAGGGGCGTTGCTATCCCCAAAGATCAGTGGCACATGCCACCAGGGGCGTTGCTAGCCCCAAAGATCAGTGGCACATGCCACCAGGGGCGCTGCTATCCCCAAAGATCAGTGGCACATGCCACCAGGGGCGCTGCTATCCCCAAAGATCAGTGGCACATGCCACCAGGGGCGTTGCTAGTCCCAAAAATCAGTGGCACACGCCACCAGGGGCGCTGCTATCCCCAAAGATCAGTGGCACATGCCACAAGGGGCATTGCTAGCCCCAAAGATCAGTGGCACATGCCACCAGGGGCGTTGCTAGCCCCAAAGATCAGTAGCACATGCCACCAGGGGCGTTGCTAGCCCCAAAGATCAGTGGCACATGCCACCAGGGGCGTTGCTAGCCCCAAAGATCAGTGGCACATGCCACAAGGGGCGTTGCTAGCTCCAAAGATCAGTGGCACATGCCACCAGGGGTGTTGCTAGCTCCAAAGATCAGTGGCACGTGCCACCAGGGGCGTTGCTAGCTCCAAAGATCAGTGGCACATGCCACCAGGGGCGCTGCTATCCCCAAAGATCAGTGGCACATGCCACCAGGGGCGTTGCTAGCTCCAAAGATCAGTGGCACATGCCACCAGGGGCGTTGCTAGCCCCAAAGATCAGTGGCACATGCCACAAGGGGCGTTGCTAGCTCCAAAGATCAGTGGCACATGCCACCAGGGGCGTTGCTAGCCCCACAGATCAGTGGCACATGCCACCAGGGGCGTTGCTAGCCCCAAAGAACAGTGGCACATGCCACCAGGGGCGCTGCTATCCCCAAAGATCAGTGGCACATGCCACCAGGGGCGTTGCTATCCCCAAAGATCAGTGGCACATGCCACCAGGGGCGTTGCTAGCCCCAAAGATCAGTGGCACATGCCACCAGGGGCGCTGCTATCCCCAAAGATCAGTGGCACATGCCACCAGGGGCGCTGCTATCCCCAAAGATCAGTGGCACATGCCACCAGGGGCGTTGCTAGTCCCAAAAATCAGTGGCACACGCCACCAGGGGCGCTGCTATCCCCAAAGATCAGTGGCACATGCCACAAGGGGCATTGCTAGCCCCAAAGATCAGTGGCACATGCCACCAGGGGCGTTGCTAGCCCCAAAGATCAGTAGCACATGCCACCAGGGGCGTTGCTAGCCCCAAAGATCAGTGGCACATGCCACCAGGGGCGTTGCTAGCCCCAAAGATCAGTGGCACATGCCACAAGGGGCGTTGCTAGCTCCAAAGATCAGTGGCACATGCCACCAGGGGTGTTGCTAGCTCCAAAGATCAGTGGCACGTGCCACCAGGGGCGTTGCTAGTCCCAAAGATCAGTGGCACATGCCACAAGGGGCGTTGCTAGCCCCAAAGATCAGTGGCACGTGCCACCAGGGGCGTTGCTAGCCCCAAAGATCAGTGGCACATGCCACCAGGGGCGTTGCTAGCCCCAAAGATCAGTGGCACATGCCACCAGGGGCGTTGCTAGCCCCAAAGATCAGTGGCGTTGCTAGCTCCAAAGATCAGTGGCAAATTAACGACACAAAATTTGCAATAACAACACAAAATTGTAATTTTTAATTATCAGAAAATTCACAATTCATAATTTCCAAATTCGTAATTTCGCTTCATAATTTCACTTTAAATTGTAATTTAGTGTATAATTTAGTGTTATTCGTTTTTACACAAAATTCCTCCCGAAAAATACTGATAATCCCAAAAAATTTTGAGGCCGGAGACACACTGCAGCTAGCTTGTCGATGTGTTTTCATTTTTAAAAACACACTCCCATTAACTTGCATAAATATCGCAGGAAAATCGCAGCAAAATTCTAATGCAATGGAAGCTGCCCTAAAGCCAATGATTTAGATTGTATTGTATGAAAACAGAACCTGGTGGGCCCAGATCCTGCCTCAAAGAACTGGTCAATCGGCACGGCAGAATTTATTTTCAAACATGCAATCGGTTTTCTTAAGCCCCTTTTAAGCCCCTTTTAGGCTGGTTTCACACCAGGACGTTGCGTTAGAGGGGACGTTAAGGTCGCATAACGTGCCCCTAACGCAACACCTGGTGGTGTTGGAGCAGGACGCTACCAAGAGCCGCGTTACAAGCAGCTCTTGGTGCGCCTACTCTGTCGGAGGAACTGCGGAGACCACGTGAGCGGAGCTCTCCGCATCACGAAGTCCCACCAGCCAATCAGCGGCCGCTCCAAGAAGAAAACACTGCAAGTGCAGTGAATATTAAGTAGCCATGTGCCTGGCTACGTAGCGGCCTCTTCCCGCCTCCTCTCCTCCGCACCCAAAATAAAAAAAACCCACCCGTACTGAGCATGTGCAAGCAGTCTAAACGCGGCTCTGCCGCTTAGAAAGTACTGCATGCAGTACGTTGTCTGGTTACTATGTAACGCAAAGTGGGCACTGTGAACAGCCCTTTGATTTATCATTGCTGTGCGGTGGGGTGTGTTACAGGCTGCTCTAACGTGCGCCTGTAACGTCCCACTGTGAAACCAGCCTTAGACTTGGCTTGCAAGTGTGCATTGGGTTACCCTGTTTTTTCCCACAGTGCAATGGTGCCTAGCACGCTTATCAGACACGTTGTGCTGGGAATTTCCTGATCGGCTTCCGACCTGCTGCAAGGTCAACAGGACGCTTCCGTCGGACTTCTGCAGCGATGCAGCGGCGGCGGAAGTAATGTGAGTAGATGGGCAATGCTGAAATTTTAAATGTATAGGCAGTAGCAGCACTACAGTTAAAAAAATCCCTACCCTCACACTGAACCCTCTCTCTACCGATCCCTAATCTTCTTAAAGGGAATGTCCGAGGTACAAAACAAAAAGGCGAGGCGAGGGCACAGGATGGCTGCAAGGGGCTGGAGGAAGCCTCGGGTAAGTAGATTTTTTTTTCTTTTTTTGTGCCTCGGACATTCCCTTTAACCATTTCACCCCCACAGCTAAACCTTAACCACCCACCCCCATGGCTAACCTTAGCTCCTCGGTTACCACTAGCAAAGGTCCAAAGATTTTTTGCTATCCTTTCTAATTTATTATTGTTCTTGTTGTAGTTATTTCATTACAGCAGAGTCTCCTACAGCCATACGCAACTCACTTTTTCTCTTACATTTTCTCCTGTTATTTTCACACATTGTTCATAAAATGCCGTTTAAGCCACCAGCAAGTACTTTTTCACCCACTTTGTAGTACTTTTTCAATTGCAGAGTGCTAAAAACTGGTTGTATTTCTGCTATATGCATCAACCACCACTAGAGGTCAGTAAAAGCTTTGCCATTCTACAGTGCCATACCCAAGCTTTTGCAGTCGGTATGGTTAGCACCATAAACTGACCCAAAAAATGGCATCAGACCCGCACTATTTTTTTTTTCCGTAGTAACTGTTGAGTACATCAGCACAATCCCTTACAGAGATTTTGCTAAGAATTATTTTTTTCTAAATGCATTTTAACGGGAATAATAAATATTAACGGGCATTTTAACGGGAATATTAAGAAAAAAATTGAAAAAAAATCATTATTTCTCAGTTTTCGGCCATTATAGCTTTAAAATAATACATGCTACCATAATTAATGCCCACACATTTTATTAGCCCATTTGTCCCAGTTATTACACCATTTAAATTATGTCCCTATCACAATGTATGGTGGCAATATTTTATTTGGAAGGCCTGGAACCAGCTGCAAAACGCAATCGCTAATCGCAATCGCTAGCGTTTTGTATGAGCAGTTTGTAAGCGATTTCATGAGCGTTTTAGGGAGCGATTTTAAAAAGTGTATCATTTTGCCAGCGGTTGTGTAGCGATTAGCGTTTTAAAGTCTGATTACTTTTAATTTTGTTACAGTGTGCAGTAACTTCAAAACGCTAGCAAAATCGCTCCCTGCAGGTTTTGATGAGCGATTACTCCAGTGATTATATACTTTACATTGAAGCACAAATGCAAAATGCTGCATGTCCTGCGTTTGCGATTTTGCTAATCACAATCGCTTCTGTGGAATTTGCACCATCCATTTGCATTAGCAGAGCGTTTAGGGAAATCGCTAGCGATTGATCACGCTCCCTAAACGCTCAAAAAAATCGCTCTAGTGGGTTCCAGTGGGTGCATTTTCTCAGTTTTGCATCCATCACTATTTACAAGCTTATAATTTGAAAAAATATTAGTAATGTACCCTCTTGACATGCATAGTTAAAAAGTTCAGACCCTTGGTAACTATTTATGTTTTTTTTTTAAATTGTAATTTTTTTTTATTAAATTTTTTTAGTTAAAATTTTATTTGGGTATTTTTTGGGTGTGGGAGGTAAACAGTTAATTTTAAATGTAATTTATTGTGTTATTTGGTAAAGAAATGTATTTGCGTGTAGTTTTACTATACAAAGATTTTTTTTTTGTTTTTCTATCCTACAAGGACGACGTGATTTTTTTTTTTTCAGAAAGACCGCTGCCTCTGAAAAGGACTTAGATCAATGAATGGGAACAATGTTCCCATTCACGATCGCGTACGTGAAAGTCACGTCCAAAAGGCGAAAATGGTTAAACAATACCAGTTGCCTGGCAGTCCTCCTCTGATCATTCTGGCGGCAGTATCTGACTCACTGTCTGACTCACACACCTGAAAGAAGATGGCAATTAAAACAGTCACATTTTTGTCAGAAACATTTGATCTGCATGCTTGTGCAGGGTCTAAAGCCTGGTACACACAATACAATTTTCCGGCAGATTTACCTGAATTCCGATCGATTTTCCGTTCACTTCTATGGAAATTGTTCGGAAAAACGATCAAAATTCAGATTGGACATGTTGGAAAAATCGATCTGGCAGGTAAATCTGCCAGAAAACTGTATCATGTGTACCTAGCATAAAAGTATTAAAGATAACCTAAAGTCAAAAAAAAAAAATGAGATGAACTCACCTGGGGCTTCCCTCAGCCCCCTGCAGCCGATCGGTGCCCTCACAGCTCCGGTCCGATGCCTCTGGACCCGCCGGAGAACACTTTCGGTTTGGCCGTCACCGGCCGACAGGCATGGGAACGCGAGTGATTGTTCGCGTTCCCAGCTTGTATATCGCCCCCTATGCTGCTATTGCGGCCAGTGACGGCCAAACCGGAAGTGCTCGCCGGCGGGTGCAGAGGCATCGGAGCGGAGCTGCGAGGGCACCGATCGTCTGCAGGGGGCTGAGGGAAGCCTCAGGTGAGTTCATCTCGTTTTTTTTGGTAGGCTTTAGGTTCACTTTAACCTCCCTAGCGTTCTCCCGCGGGAGGGTTTTTTTAACGTAATTTTTTTTTCATGCAGTTAGCTTAGCGCTAGCTACATGATTCCCCCTTCCCTGCGGCATCACCCTACCTCTTGATCGCCGCCGGCGATCATACCCATCAGAAAAACCTGTTCTGAACGGGATTTCCTGCAGGGCTTCCCCCGTCGCCATGGCAACTAACGGAATGACGTCATCGACATCGTGACGTCACAGGGAGTCCCGATCCACCCCATAGCGCTGCCTGGCGGTGATTGGCCAGGCTGCGCAAGGGGTCTGCGGGGGGGGGGGGGTGGCAGGCGCAGCACTATGTAGTGCCTTGTGCGCTGTGGCATTAGAAGAATTATGCAATCTCTGTCTCTTTAGTCTAAGCAGACTGTCTATTACTCTGTAATTCCTCTAACACCGTTCTATGGAAGCAGTAGGTTTAAAGAGCACACCAAATACTTTAGAATAACTTCTTTAATAACTTCAACTTTTCTTCATATAACACTGCAACATGTGCAGCAGATAGTCCATGTACAAAATGTGGTGGATACAAATCACAAAGGGTGGTTTAACAGTTTAATCTTGTCAGATAACATAAGATTGTCAGATAATATAAGATGGTGGATGTATTTGACTCTCTGTGCTTGAATCTGTACTCTGGATCTGATTGAATTTGTACTCTGAAGATGAACTTACATCTTATTCAATTTGATTTGATTTGATTTGAATTGATTGATTTGACTTGGTGGAACTGCAAGTAAACACATAACAACAGATTCACTATATAGGCCTACTCTCACACTACTAAACAATAAGGGAACATAGATAAGTGTATTAAATACCTATTTGGCCTTCTGTACTTCCATAAAACTTCTCTGGAACTCTGGTCTTTTCTCTCTCTGATGAGCAATGACTCTAGAATGATCTAGCTAGGGGGTTTCCCACACAGGCTCAGTGTGTAACTAGCTAGGATTGGTTGAGGCTCTGGTGCAGTGTGAGGCTGGCTGTGATTGGCTCATCTATGTGATGACTCTTAAAGGCATATTTCCCCCTGTTGCCTTTGATAACACAATGCATATATATTCTGTTATATAACATTCAGAAACATACATTTCAGCAATAACTCTGCTGTTTGGCTTAAACTTAAGAACATGTGAACTGTACTGAGGTTACTGGCAGGTTTTGGTGTATATTTATATAAACTATAATGGCAACCTAGGACAGGTCTTAGCTGGCCAGCTACACTCCCACCAAAATTACCTATAATTCTATGTTCTCAGTAGTAGGATTTGAACATGAATTTGTGGAATTTTCTATCAGGTTCTCAACTCTCAAGTGTCTCTTGTTACTCTCAGAACAACTAACTTTTGTATTGGACGTTCCAACTTGAGTGGAGTTGTGAGACGTCTTCCTTTTTTGTCAAGTTTTGAGTCTCCTATTTGTAACAAAGCTCTTCTTACTAGCCCGTCTTTGTCCTTTTGAACTTCTAGGACTTTGGCCAACTTCCATTGGCTTCTAGGTAAGTCGTCTTCTTTTACTAACACTATGTCATCAACTTGGACATTTCTTCTGGGTGTTTGCCATTTACTTCTTAGCATGAGATGAGCTAAGTACTCTTTGTTCCATCTTTTCCAAAACTGTTCTGATAGATATTGAACTCTTCGCCATCTTTTTCTGGCATATAGATCCTCTTTGGTGAATTTGCCAAGTGGTGGCTGTATGTAATCAGACTTAAGGTGAAGTAGATGATTGGGAGTTAAAGGTTCCAAACTTGTTGGGTCGTTGATGTTGTCGACTGTAAGTGGACGACTGTTAACAATGGACATTACTTCATAGAATAGTGTCCTAAGTGAAGCATCATCTATTCTTCCGGTGTTCTTTTTCAACACTGAACTTAGCACGTTTCTTACAGTTCTGATTTGCCTCTCCCAAACTCCTCCTGTATGGCTTGCATTTGGAGCATTCATGTGAAAATCGCACTGTTTCTCTAACAAGTACTCAGTTACCTTTTCTTTATCAATCTCTTTTAGAGCCTTGTTCAATTCGTTCTTTGCTCCAACAAAATTAGATCCTTGGTCAGATCTAAGCTCTCTGACAGTACCTCTAATGGCTATGAAACATCTTAAGGAGTTGATGAATGCGTCAGTTGACATATCTTCCAACATTTCCAGGTGAATTGCTCTGGAGCTTAGACATGTAAAAATTAGTCCATATCTCTTGTACTCTTTGCGGTTCTGTTTGGTGATAAATGGACCAAAACAATCCATTCCAGTATAAAGAAATGGCGGTGATGGGTTTACACGATCAGCCGGTAGATCAGCCATTCTTTGTTCTTCTGTAGGTCTACGTATCTTTCTACAGGTTACACATTTACTTATGTACTTCGCTATGACTTTGCTTCCTTTTACTATCCAGTAACCACCTTCTCTCAAACAACTTTGGGTAGAGCTTCTTCCTTGATGTAAGGATTTGTTGTGGTAATGATCAATAATCAATCTTGTGTATGTATATATAAACGGCGCTACAAAGGCAGAGTAAAGTCCACTAAAAGTCCACTTTCCCTTCAAACAATATATTCAAAATGTTCTTGCGTGTTTGCGCTTCTTGCTGAGTGTAGCTGCACCCTTCTAGAAAATGTCCAATGTTGTCAATCTTGTGAAGGTAGAATTTTTAGGAAGAATTGCTGGATGCTTAACTCTGCTTGGCAACGATGCATTTTCCAATCTCCCTCCCACCTTCAGTATACCATCCTGCAGAACAAGATTAAGCTTGTACAATGGGTGGTTGTTTGGAAGCCTTTTTGGTTCTTGACTAATGCTGGGAATACACGGTTCGTTTTTGCCTTCGTTTTAGCCTTCGTTTCGTTCGGTAAACGAATCGAGTGTTGAAAACGTATGTGAAAATAGTCATAATCTCATTATAGTTTCGATTAATAGACCCCAAAAACGAACGACTAGTGATCGAACATGTTTGATATTATCTCTCTTTATCCATCTAATCGAGCCATTGGTAGGCTTGATGGCTGTTCAGATCGATTATATGTTCGTTTATGCTAGTCCGTCCCTGTAAAAAGGGATTTTCGTTTCGTTTCTTTGCAGCCTTCGATCATTGGAAAAACGAAACCATCAGAATCGAAAAAAAAAACGAAACCGTGGGTGGTGATATTAACCGTATGTTTGATTATTTCGGGATCGAAAAGGACAAAAGGCACAATCGAAACGAAGGTTTAAACGAAGGCAAAAACGAACCGTGTATTCCCAGCATAAGTCTCTTCAGTTCTTCACTGTAGAATCTCTGTTGAATGAGTCTTATGACTGTTTCTTCAGCTTTCATTCTTTCCTCTACATTCAAGGATTATTTCTTTCTGATTCCTTTTGCCAAGCGTTGAATTCGAGCTACTACGTTTATGACTGTATTCCACTTTGAACATCTGGCTAGTCTTTCAAGCATGTCATCTTGACACTTGGCAGCAGTGCTCATGTTTGAACAACCTTTACTTCTGGATCACCAATAGACAGTTCTGTATAACCTTCACTGGGTATGATTTCCTTTTCCCAAAGGAACTCTGGACCGGTGAACCAGTTTGAATTCTTCAATTCTGTTACATTCAGGCCTCTTGAAGCATGATCTGCTGGGTTATGCTTTGTGTCAACATAATGCCAATGTTCTGGATTTGTTGTTTCTCGAATTTTCTGAACTCTGTTGGCAACAAAGATGTGGAATCTTCGAGCTTCATTGTTTATGTATCCTAGGACAACTTGTGAGTCTGTCCAAAAATACTCTTCATCTATTTTCATTTCCAATTCTTCTTTCAGAAACTGGCTTACTGATGCTGAAACAACAGCTGCTGTCAGTTCAAGTCTTGGTATTGTCTGAATACTGTTAGGTGCGACTCTGGCTTTTCCCATAACCAGGGCACAATGTACCTTTTCTTCTCCTATCACTCTGATGTAGGAGCACTGACCATAACCATGACTACTGGCATCAGAAAAGTGATGAAGTTCTATCTTCCTGTACTTTCCGAAATTGGGAGGTACAACACATCTGGGTATTAGAACTTCTTTCAAATTTTGCAAGTCTCTTATCCAACTCTCCCACCTTGGCCTCAAACTTTCCGGTATGAGTTCATCCCATCCCAACTTCTGTCGGCACAACTCTTGCAGTATTTCTTTTGCTCTGAGGATTACTGGTGCCAAGAATCCCAATGGATCATATATTGAAGCCACTGCAGAAAGAATGGTTCGTCTGGTTGGAACTTTCTCTTCCATGGATACTTCAAAGAAGAAATTATCGTTTTCTACATTCCATCCCAATCCGAGTACATTCTGAACTGGAAGATGATCATAATTAAGATCTACATTCTTCATTGTTGATGCACGTTCAGAGTCGCTTATGGATTCCAGTATCTCTCTGTTGTTCGAGATGAATTTGTGAAGGCGTAGGTTTCCCCTTGCGCACAACTCCTGGCTTTCTTTCACCAATTGTATTGCAGATTCTGTGGACTCTAGACTTATAAGACCATCATCTACATAAAAGTTTTTCTTCAGAAAATTTGCTGCTGATGGACAATCCTTTTCATTCTCATTGGCCAGATACTTCATACAATAATTGGCGCAACCTGGAGATGATGCTGCTCCAAACAAGTGTACTTTCATCCTGTATTCCACTGGCTCTGTATCTGTATCTCCGTTCTCCCACCACAGAAACCTCAAGAAGTCCCTATCTTCATTCTTCACATGAAACTGGTGGAACATCTTTTCAACGTCACACATGACTGCTACGGGATACTTTCTGAATCTACAGAGTACTCCAGGCAGGGTGTTTGTAAGATCTGGTCCTTTCAGTAAATGATCATTCAATGAAACATCATTGTACTTTGCCGAGCAATCAAAAACGACTCTGATCTTATCGGGTTTTTTTGGGTGATAGACACCATGATGTGGGATGTACCACACTTCTCCTTCTTTGGGATGACTATCAACTTTCTCTGCATGTCCGTCTTTGATGACGTCTTTCATGAATTTCAAATAATCATCCTTGAATTTTGGATCTCTTCCCAACCTTTTCTTTAAGCCTTTCAATCTTGCTAGGGCAAGATCTCTGTTATTTGGCAGACGCGGTCGTTCTCTAAAGGGTAGGGGCATTTCAAGATGACCTTGTTGATTTTGGTGAATATCATCTTCTAGAGTGTGTACAAACTTTATGTCCTCTTGGGATACATTCTTTTCACTGGAACTTACATCTGCAAAGTCGGATTCTAGGATCTTGATTACTTTCGCTGGACTTACAGTTGGTAACTCTTGGACAGATATTCGATGACACAATCCTGTCACCTGTCTTGAGTTTGCAATCTGCTGTTTTCCTCCAACAACACCCCATCCTAGATCAGTTTGAACTGCGTAGGGTTCACCCTTTCCTCCTGTGATTACCTTTCGTGGCACCAAGGCTTCGGGACAGTCGTAACCTATCAACAGTCCTACACCAAACTCCTTCAGCGGGGACATTTCATGAGATATGACAGACAGGTGCTCCCATTTGTTGGCTGTTTCACAGGTAGTTATGCGATCTCGATCTAGAGGTATGTCATCTTTTGTATAAGCTGGAGGTAGATCTATTATGCAGTTTGAATGAAGTCCTCTAACTCTCAGTCCTTTGACCCTTTGACTGTTCACCAGTGTGTCTCTTCCCGTCATTGTGGTGAGTTTGAGTTTCACTGGTTCTGTAGCCACTTGTAATTTCTTGCAGATTTCTTGATCAATGAAGGTGACATCACTTTGGGCATCCAGTAGCGCATAAGCGTATACTTTCTTGTTCCTCTTTTTAGGATTTGAAATGCACACTGGTACAACCATTGACGTGCCATTGAGTTCTCCTTCCCTCACTCTGCAAGAGAATACAGATACTTTCTTTTCTTCCTCAGTTTCTTTGAGCATTAAGGATTTCTCTTTCTTTGGACGCTCTTCATGCAGTGGTGTAGGATGGTGTCCTTTACAAATGCTGCATGTGGCCCTTTTCCTGCATTCCTTAGTAACATGGCCTTTTCTTAGACATCCAAAACACAGTTGGTTGTCAAGTACAAACTTCTTCTTTTCATCTGCAGACTTTTCCTTCAATCGTTGGCAGTTATGTATGGAGTGGTTCTCTCCACAGAACATACACTTGAAGGTGGTCTGAAGATTTGACAGTTCTGACTCTTTACTATTTCCAGTAGTGACTTTGTACTTGCTCTCATAGGTATCTTG
Source organism: Hyperolius riggenbachi (assembly GCF_040937935.1). NCBI lineage: Eukaryota > Metazoa > Chordata > Amphibia > Anura > Hyperoliidae > Hyperolius > Hyperolius riggenbachi. The sequence continues at coordinate 254,112,067 of NC_090653.1, forward strand.
ACCTTTAGTAGCTGTATTGGTTGCAAAGCTAGTTGCTCTTGCGCGTCTTGTCTCTCTTGCAGGCCTTGTCTCTCTTGCAGGCCTTTCTTCAAAGGATTTTAAGACGTAAGATGCTGTTACTGGATTACATGCTATCCTTGCTTCCTCATTGACAAAATCAGAGAACTCTTTGAAACTTGGGAAGTTTTTACCTTGATCTAACTGCTTAGTCACATAGCGATTCCATCTAGAAGCCACTTCTTCAGGTAGCTTGGCTAGCATCCTGTGGTTTTCTAGGTAATCGTTCAGCACTTCTAGTCCTTGAACATGTGGGATTGCATTGCTGCATGCTTGCAGGAAGTCACCATACTCTTGGAGTTTGAAATGTTCTTTAGGATCTATTTTATGGCCAGTTTATCAATTTCTCTCTGAAAGCTCTTTGTACTAAGAAGGGATGACCATATCTTGCATTTAATTTGTCCCAAGCTTGCTTGTAGGCTTCTTTGTCTTTTCTATAGAAGTTACCTTCAAGAACTTTCTTTGCTTCACCACCAGTATATCTCTGCAGGTAGAATAACTTGTCAACTGGACGGAAGCAATGATGCTCAATGATCATTTCAAAACTTGCCTTCCACTCTATGAACTTCAGTACGTCTCCGGAGAATACAGTAGGTTCCGGAACAGGAAGTCTAGTGAGATATTTTCTCTGAGGTCTCGTTGGGACAACAGTTGTAACATCCTCATGACCGTTGCCATGACATACAGGAATAGAGTTATCTGGTTCTATTTTCTCACTTGGTTCCGATTTAGGTGAGTCTCTCTTTTTGTCTCTCTGAGCAGGGATGGAAGGACTATGACTTATTTCTTCACTACATGCTGGAGATTTCCTTCCATTCTCCTGGTTGTATGGAAGAAAGTAGGAGTCAGCTTCTTCACTTAGTACTGATTTTGACCCATGACTACCCTGAATTATATCCTCTTCATGTACTCTGAGTCTTGCTTCTATAATCTTAACTTCTTTTTGCCTTTCCAGACTTTTCATTTGTGCATCCATTTCAGCTATCCGTAGACGCTGTGCCTCAATGGCAGATTCCATCTCAATTTCAGCTCTCTTGGCAGCGAGTTGTTCAGCTAATTCCTTTCTTTTGGCTGAAGTATTTGAGGACTCTGATATGCAGCTGGCACTTCTGCTAGGAAAGGAAGTCCCACTTGAGATTGTGGTTCCCCCTAAGGACCTGGCATAGTCTTTCATGAAGAGTTCATTCATACCTTTTCGTGCTCTAATTTCATCATAGTTTGCTGCAGATGATAGTTCTTTCATGAGCCTTACTAAATCTCTAGTGACTGCTGTGCATGTGTCCATGTTCCTTACAATATCCTGGGAAGGTGTCATAGACGACCGCAGGTGGACATATGCTGCCATAAGTTCTGACTCAGATTCCTCTACTGACTCTATCATTTCACTCAGGTTCCCTATTATGCTTTCTTGTTTTAGTTTTCTACGAATGCCTATAATGTATAATTTCCACCTCTCATACATTCTGGTGAACCTTTTTCCTTTCAGTGCTGCCTCTTGCTCTAAATTTTCTAGCACCTTTTGGGTAGGTTTTCTGTTACGTGATGAACGCCTCAGTTCACCTGTTTGGGCTATATCTGTTTGGGAGGCAACTACTGTTACATTAGACCTTTCTGGCTCTGACAGGTTCTCTTGCTCTTCACCTTCTGCCATATCTATCTTTGCATTCTCTAATGGTGGAGTGATAATTCTAGGCTCAGACATTTTTGCAATAATAATACAAATAACAGGGAACTGTCACTTTAAATGCAATACTGACAAATGCATAGAAAAAACAAATGACTTTCACTTTAAATACTTTAGAGTCCGTATACTATAAACTGTCCTTTTTGCTTTAGACAAAAAAAGAGCAAAGTCTGTTTTTCTTGAACACACACAAAAAAAAATGTCTCTTGCAAAAAGCTTATGTGCAAAGATAAGTTATAAACAGGAAAGCTCTGACCTTATTTGAAGAGCAGGATACTGTGATCTGAAAGTTGCGGGAACAAATGTCAGTCTTAAAGGAGACTTGTCTTTTCTTGATGTGATGACTTGCGATGCTCTGATAACTTGCGATGCGCTGGCTTGGATACGCTGCTGCAGGCTTTGGGCCTAGTGGCGGGAAACTAGCTGGCTGCAACACGTGGTCTCTCTGTGGATAGCGGTGCGGGCACTCTGACTCTGGACTCTGGCCTCCCACCATGCGTCTTTTACTCTCTCTAGGGATCGCA